>NC_091983.1:218141494-218441494 GCF_044704955.1 Pristiophorus japonicus | reverse complement strand
TCCAACTCTATTAGAAACAGAGTTATCCGTGCTAAGGCAGCATATTTTCTCTCCATCGTAATGCCAAAAAAAGGAATAGTTCTTGCATCATTGGATTGACCTGTAGCACAGGAGATGGAGTATTGATGCAAACTCTAGAGGTGCATTGATTTGATCTAATTTTAGAAGTGATGTTTGATCGCATTCACTGTAACCAGTGACTAGCAGTTTAGACTGAAAATGGATTTCCAGACTGTACACATTGATTCCAACTCCTATGCTGTAGTCCTTCAATTTTGGGAGTCTGAATGTTTATATTTTTCAAAATATATTTTCTGTAATGCATGAACACTTCCCTATAGATTTTTGATGATGAAATCCTGTCAAGTTTCTTGATCCTTAACTGTGACAGCATGCAGACCCAATAGCAGATGCCTCGTAACTCATTCCCTCTTCCTGCCCCTGTCCATAATACATTTCAGATCATACAACCCAACAAATGAAAAACGTTCTAACTTCCTATAGTTGCCATCAAGATATATTGAAGTACTTTACAGAGCAAAAGAAAAACTGGACTGTGAGCAGGAGGGGAAGGAAGGGGAAGCTGAAAATGGGGGTGGGGTGCAAAGACACAGTTGAAGAGAGATTTTTGAACATCAGAAGAGAGCTGATAAAGTGGATGGATTTAGGGAGAGAATTCCAGAGGGTAAGGGCATAAGAGTTGAAAGAGTATCCATGGATGGTGGAGCAGAAAACGAGGAGTAACCCGGTGTCTGAATAATATCCGGTGTGGGAATGTACAGCTGGAGGAGATCTCTGAAGTAGGGATTTAGAATTGAGAGAAAGGGTCTTCCTTGATCAAATACTGCTTCCTGGGACACTGGTGCCTCTGCTGCTCAGTCTGAGCTTGTTACCTGGAGGGCAGTGCTGGATGAATAACTCGTTGGTGCTTTACTCAAACTGAAAAGCTGACTAACAGCATTCCAAGAGCTGACAACTGAAAAAAAACCCCGAATAAAGGCCTGTGACCAAGGCCACTGCTTCAAGATGACGAAATAAATGAAATTACGTTTTATTACATTGGCCGTCAGGATTTCTATTAGTGTTTTGGGATCACGTCCCGCATTTCGATTTGTTTTTCTGTGAAACCCAGTGGCCTTTTATATGATGAGTGAAAAGTAGTAGTTACAATAAGAGTGCAGTGGGACACACCAACATAAGAATTAGGAGCAGGAGTATGACCCCCCTTAAGCCTGCTCCGCCATTCAATAAGATCATGGCTGATCTTCGGCCTCAGTTCCACTTTCTTGCACTATCCCCATATCCCTTGATTCCCCTAGAGTCCAAAAATCTATCTATCTCAGCATCCATAGCCCTTGGGATAGAGAATTCCAAAGATTCAGAACCCTTCTGAGTGAAGAAATTCCTCCACATTTCAGTCTTAAATAGCCGACCCTTTATCGTGAGACTCTACTCCCCTAGTCCTAGACTCTCCAGCCAGGGGGGAAAAAAATCTCTCCGCATATACCCTATCAATCCTCCTCCGAATCTTTTATATTTCAATAAGATCACCTCTCATTTCTCTGAACTCCAGAGAATGTAGGCCCAATCTATTCAATCTCTCTTCATAGGACAACCCCCTCATTCGAGGGATCACTTTAGTGAACCTTCATTGCACCGTCTCTATGGCATGTATATCCTTCCTCCAAGAAGGAGACTAAAACAGTGCACAGTACCCCAGGTGTGATCTCACCAAAGCCCTGTACAGTTGTAGTAAAACTTCCTTACATTTGCACTCCAACTCCCGTGCAATAAAGACTAATATGCCATTTACCTTCCTAATTGCTTGCACAAACTTGTCATGTGATACCCAATATTGCATCAGTTATATTCATAGTCACTAATAATCCACGGTTTGTGCAGACATCAACCTTTGCAGCCTTTGTTTGTGTGATAGGTAGAAGTCAGCTGGTTTCCCGCTAAAAGCTGTCTACAGTTCACTCAGCAACCTCTCATTTATGGAATAGTGTGTTTCATTTATTGAGGAATCTTATGGCTCAATTTGTAAGTGTAATTTTAGTTGAAACTTTAAGCCTGAGCTCTTTCAGGGAAGGTGTGACTGGAGTTGGTATGGTATTATGGCCAGTTCAGTAAGCCTGGCATGGCCTACATGTGACTCTAGTCCCACACTATGTGCTTGACTCTTGTTGCCCTCTGGAGTTACCTACAAGCCACTCAGTTGCAGGGATGGGCAGTAAATGTAGCCTTGGCAGTGATGCCCACACCCTGAGAGAAATACAAGACAAAGCAGGCATGTTCCATTTTGCAAGTTCAAAAAAAAAGTTAAATTGTGAGAATCATCTGCCACGGAAGCAACATAAATATCAACCACTGATGGCTGTGGTGCCAGCCTTCTCTTCCCAGCATGTATTTTAAGTTTTATTTAGGTATAGGCTGCCAAAAATTGATAGGCATTGAATCTACAGCCATCCGGCCCAACTGGTCCATGTTTATGCTCCACATGAGCCTCCTCCCATCCCTCTTCATCTAGTCCTATCAGCAGAACCTTTTTTTCCTTTCTCCCTCATGTGTTCAGCTAGCTTCCCCTTTAAATGCATTTAGTAACCTCAACTGCACCTAAATATTGATGGTTCAAGTTAGACCACAAATGTCTACAAGTTGTATAGCTGACAATGGGCGAATTTTTATTTTTGCTGCCTTTGGGAGATCCTGTTGGATAATGCCTTCATCCCGATCCCGAAGTGACTATTGCTCAATCTGAGGGATGTGCTTGAGATGCCAACCTTGTTTGGTGCCTGATTGTTACCAGGCCCTGTCCTTTTTACTGTCTGAGTTGGTAGGAAATGAGTCAATGTTTTGGGATAGCTGACGATGTTCATCCTAATGAGCCTCACTGTTTGTTAAAAATCGCCAGCAGTGAGTAATGGGTTTCTGCAGACCGGAGCACTAGCAGAACATTGGCGTCACCTTAATACAGCTCTCTTCTATCCAGCTTCATTAATCTTGGGACACAGATGCTAGTTGGTGCTCAGGCAAATTACTCTGAACTCTACCCAAGCACTCTTGTCGCATTATGCCAAGCAGCCAAAATGAATGCATTGAAATTACAGTATTGGGCTCATTTTGGGTGTAATGGTCTTTTCTGCACTTTCTTTATAGGCAGGCTCAGCAATATTGCGGTGAGGGTGAGCTTTGGGAATGCTGCTCTTTTGAAATACTTGCATAGCTTTAATTAGGAATGATCAACACTTACACCTGAGGAAAAAAAATTGTTTTAACTCTTGTGTCAGGATCTTGGCACAAGTTGTGTGAAGGAACAAGCACATGCCATAAAGCACATTAGCACTTATTGATTTTGTTTTTTTGAAAAGAAAATCGATTTGGGGTGTGTAGTGACATGGAGTAGCAGCCATGCTATAATAAACCCCAAGCAACGGGTTCCTGACCACCTTTGTGGTGAGCTGGTGAATGGGGGCTGAGTGTTGCTCTGGACAATACTTAATGGCCAATTATAGTGGGTCATTACCGAAACAAGGGCATAGGATGCCCACTTGGTTACGGTTGGTGTGAGGAATCTGGGAGTGGAGGGAAGAAAAATGTGAAAATATTTCAACTAATTTAGGTTTGTAGAAATCTCTGCCACTTGGTTCGAACTGAATAACTTGTGAGCTGAGGGCTGGTTGGATCATAAAATGAATCCTCTTTTGCAGCAGGATGCAATAAAATGTCAGCAATTACAGTTGCTTTTATATAGAATTCGGTGCCATACTAGGGCCCCAGTGCACAGCTCCTACACAGCCAAACCTCACGAAGGCCAGTAGCTGGTAAAACCATCTTTTGGTCAAATAGAATTGGCAAGGGTACATTTGTGGTGTTGTAGCCGGCAAAGGACCCATATTGTTGGGAGGCACAAGAGCAGTTTAAAAGCTGTGTTATCTCAGTGCTGCAGCTCCTGTGGCTTATCTGCCTGCTTTGGTGTGATGTGATCAGTACAATTATTGGTCCTTTCATTGATTGGTAAATTAGATAGAGGTGGTACATTGAGTAAGGCCCAAATATTGATCTCGGAAATATCAATGATAAACTCCAGAATTTGTTTTCCAATAGCTGAGAGTGGGTGCATAATGCTCCCCTATAGTCAATACCAAAAGGTACAACAGACTCTCCACTCTTCCTCCCCATCTCCTCTGCTTGGCATCTTCCACTGAAAGCAACTGAGATCAGGAGCTGAGCACAACTCCAACCTATTCCTTGTACGAGACGGATAGTGAGTGCTTCTGCGCCAACTCCACAGTATACCTGACATTTAATACAACACTGGATACTGAGCATTCACCAAATATTTTGCAACTAGGGTCCAAAAGCAAGTGTTTTTTTTAAACTGCCATGTTCAATTCAATTTTAGTTGAAAAATTAATAATAATTGCATCAAAAAGTCCAATGTTAAATTTTATGTAAACTTCATAAAAGATTACATCGGAGTGATTCAAATACTTATTAATATTTATTGCTATTTAAATATGATTATGCCTTCATTCAGTTTTAGCACTTGGACGCATTCGTTACTTAGACGCACTTGGTATCGAAAGGGCGCACCTACGTTTGGTGCTTTCATTCAGCCATAGAGATATATGAGACTTTTTTTTTAGCAGTGTAAATGCAGGAAGCCCAAATGTGGACCAAAAAAAATCTCCTGAAATACAAAGGAAACAAGCACCAAATGTGAAAAGACATTGGGCAGGTTTCTAACTCCTGGGGAATTTCTCCATGACGGCTGCTGATGCATACCATACAGGAATGTAGGAAAAGGTGAGGGATTAGGGCAAGGCCATTTGGACCATCGAAGCTCATCCATTAGCTGTGCTATGACTCTTGCATTTCATGGTCGTGTCCACATGGCTAAACCAGGTCTCCCAATTTACCGAAAATGTGGGTTCAACACATTGGGAATCCTCAGTGCTTCTTTTGAATAATTTCACTTTATACATGATGACCCCTCCAGATTGTATGGGATGTCTTTCTTTCCTCCAGAGGATTGGCACTATGGAATGTTCTTTGCAATTTCAATACGATTCAGGCAGTGTCAAAATTGTTCTACGTTTCGTATGTGGTTTTACTGTCACTCTTCAAATGACACTTGATGTGAGATATCCAGTTCTAAATCCCTCACCCGTAATTTGATGCAGCCTTAATACAGCAGTTATGCCTTGTCCTTCCTGTGCCAACCAGGCAGATACATTTTGTTCCTTGTGTGTACATAAGTAGACATATTTTTGCTGTTAGGTTTTTCCTTGCCACTTTTTGTGGGTGATGGGGCTTCTCACTTGCCGGTCAGCTTGTTAAGATAACTGATCTGCTGGTCTGCAAATAGTGTGCCACGCTGTTTCTTTCTGCCAGATACTTGAGAGGGAAAACATTGGTAACTTTATGTGTGAATTCTCTCTTAACTGCACAGACTGAGTGGCCAGTGCTCCTTCTTTCACAGTTACTCCCAGGTGAGAATCGTGCCTATCAATTTGGCAGAGCCCTTTAATGGGTAGCAATATTGCCAGATATGATCGGTTTCAATCTAAAGTGCTATTTTCATAAAACCCTTCCCTTTTATTTTTTTATTTTTTCTTGTGTCAGGTAAGGTCTCCGAGCCATTCAACCTGCACTTGGTAGGTCCATCCCTATACCTCACTCTCGTTCTATTCAGATCCCAGGTTCAGTTCTGCTCACGGTGCTCTAACAAGCCACAGATGACTCGATTGTTACATTGGGATAGTATCCCGAACCAAGAAGGATATTATTCTCTCTGCAGCATTGTGAATTTCTGATGACTGGCCTGCTAGCACACCACTGGGATTGTAACTGCTGCAACAGGACGTTGGGCTTTTCCCTTGATCCCTTCGCCAGCCAAATGCAGACATAAAAATAAATTATGCCAATTGTGCATTGCAGAATAGATTTCAGAAATATCCTTTGTGTAGGAGCAGGCCTTTGGATCAGGTTCTTTATGTGGAAAATAGGACACCTCTAAACAATTTCTGAGGGTCTACTGGGGGTGCGAAAGTAAATTGAGAGCGACTATTTTGGGGAAGGAGACATTCTTTTCTCAATGCTGTGTTGCACCCAGTAAATTGGAAAGAACTGAAGATGGCCACTTGCAGACAGCTGTTATATTTAGTGCCGGGCTGAGGAAAATCATACAGGTCTCACAATTGCTTTCTGCTCTAATTTTCCCTCTAACTCTTTGCTCTTATCACTCCACCAAAGGTTGTAGCTCACATTAAGGTAAACCAGTGACCATCTAAGACCTGCCTAAGTGAACTTCCATTTCACAGTACATTCACCTACTGACAAAGAGCTGTCACCCAACGGTCTCTTAAAGGGGCAACTGTCGCTATAGTTTCTCTGGTTGGGTAACCTTTGCATGCCGTCTGGAGTGCACCTTTATTTGAAGAAACACTACAGTATTTAAAGAAAAATAATGCACTTTTTAAAAATGATGTACTTGATCCTGCTCCTACACTAAGGATTTATCTGAAATCTATTCTGCAATGCACAATTGGCATAATTTATTTTTATGTCTGCATTTGGCTGGCGAAGGGATTAAGGGAAAAGCCCAACGTCCTGAGCAGCAGTTACAATCCCTGATCTATATATCATTCTGCAATGTGCTTACACTGCAGGGCATCGTCGAGTATGGAGCCTTAATAATCCAGACTAAATATAGAACAAATTAATCTATTAAGAAAATCATTCTCCATCCCAAGCTCCTGGGAGTTGCTTACAGCGGACATAGATCATTTAAATTAAAGGAATGTTTGATATACTGTGGCTGTAATTATGAGATACAGCTGTAGTTTAGCGGTAAAAGAAGAGTGTTCTGAAAGGAAATTTAAACCACATGCTTACCTTCTGGGCGCTGATTCAGAAATTAAAGAGCAAGGCAAATAACATTTATTGCAAATGCCTGTTTTGTCAAATGAAAGCGGTACCTGATTAGGTGAAGTGGGGGGAGAGAGTTAATCCCCTTCTTCCCCCCCCCCCCCAAC
Organism: Pristiophorus japonicus; assembly: GCF_044704955.1. Classification (NCBI taxonomy): domain Eukaryota; kingdom Metazoa; phylum Chordata; class Chondrichthyes; family Pristiophoridae; genus Pristiophorus; species Pristiophorus japonicus. Next base: position 218,434,454 of record NC_091983.1, on the reverse strand, counting down.
TCGGTTTCCTTTGGGGTAAACAGTTACATATGCACCACTTCAAAACACAAAAAGAGAGAAAATAGCAGCAAGAGAAGTGAAGGGTGAGTTCTTGTCACCCAGTCCAGCAAAATGAGATGTTGTTTTCTAGTGAATGGAGGATTTTCTCATTTAGGTTTATCGGTTACCTCAAAGTGTTTGTGAAAGAGGGTAGGGATGGTCTATTGTACTCGTGTCAGCACAAGAATTTAATTTTTGACGAAATGCGCTCAATGTATAATCTTCAATGCTTTCTTTGAAAGTATTACCAGTTGTTGGATTTAAAAAAAAATCAGGGCGGTTAATTAAAAGGTTGCGGTGAACTTGGGATAAGCAGTCAACCGATTTACCAGGTTCTTGTACATCATAGGTTTTCATGCCGGGGACGCCAGTCTCCAATACCTCTAGTAAGCAGATTATGGATTTGTCTGTATTTTTATCTGTTGCGTGTTATCTGTTGCTGCATCTACCTGTGTCTCTCTCTTGCCCTCTATCTCTCTCCTCTTTCTCGCTCTCTCCCCCTCGCCCGCCACCCCTCTCCCGCCCACCTGCGCTTCCCACATTACAACAGTGACTACACTCCAAAAGAACTTCATTGGCTGTAAAGCAATTTGAGACGTCGTGAAAGGCGCTATATAAATCCAATTGCTTCCCCCTTCCCCCTCTCCCCTTCCCCCTCTCCCCCCCCCCCCTTTCCCCTTCCCCCTCTCTCTTTCTCGTCCCCCTCTCTCTCTATCTCTTCCCCCCTCTCTTTCTTTCTCTCTCTCTCTCTCTCTTTGGATACCTGACACTATCTGCAGCTAGGAGTCTCCATTATCTTATCAATAATTCCAGGTGGTCCCCCCACACACACAGTTTGAAAACCACTTGTATGCGATAACTGGGACTAGAGTGCTGATGGTGGGGAGAGAGCAATTTGAGGTAATAAATTGCATAATGCACATTAGCTTCAATGCCTTTTTTTTTCTTTTAATTATACCCGTGCACTAAAGCCTAGTGATAACATTGAAGTTGTGGTACACCATAACGAGAAAAGCCACAAAGGCGAGAGGAAGTGAGACTGACTTATGAGAGAGAGTTAAGGCTAATACACAGGAACACCAGGATCTACGTACAGATTGGGGAATTGCTCGTGTCAACACAAGTTAAATCACCTCTCTCCACTGCACAATGGTTGGAGCAACTGTTGTCAAAATGGATTTTATCCCTTTTGTGGAAAATATCCTGTATTCTGATTTATATTCCTTACTTGCCGCAGATGTTGTGCTCAAAGTCCCAATATTTCTAATGCAAAGTAGCCCACTGATTGAGAAGAATAAACAGGGATTATAAGCTCTGATGTGTCAGTGATACTGGACACTGGCTTTTAATGTATTCGATCTGAGGAAGTTTACATTCAATTGGGATTAACATATATCAAGTGAGATTTACTGTTTTGCAACAAGTAAATAATACATTTTAGACTGGTATAGTGTTAATCTACAGATTAGAAGTGAATTTTGAGCATCCAGGTACTGTAAAATCTGATTGCTGCAAATATGTGTCTGCTGAGGTAAGGAATTTGCACCAGTGCATGCGTCACAAGCGATGGACAGCTTTTCTGATCTTTCATAGATAAATGGTTACAGCACAGGAGACCATTCAGCTCGTCGAACCTCTGCCGGCTCTCTGCAAGAGTACCTCAGCTAGTTCCACTTCCCCGCCGTTTCCCCGTAGCCGTGCAAATCTTTTTCCATCAGCTACTTAACCAATTCCCTTTTGAAAGTCATGGTTGAATCTGCCTTCACCACCCTTTCAGACAGGGCATTCCAGATCCTAACCACTCGCTGCGAAAAATAGTTTTTCCTTAATGTTCCCTTTGGTTCTTCTACCAATCACAGGACAGTCAGCATGAATTTGTCAAGGGAAGGTTGTGTCTGACTAATTTGATTCAATTTTTCGAGCAGGTAACCAGGAGGGTCGATGAGGGCAGTGCGTATGATGTAGTGTATATGGATTCTAGCAAAGCTTTTGATAAAGTCCCACATGGCAGACTGGTCACCAAAGTAAAAGCTCATGGAATTCAGGGCAAAGTAGCAAGTTGGATCCAAAATTATCTCGGAGGCAGGAAGCAAAGGGTAATGGTTGACGGTTGTTTTTGTAACTAGAAGGCTGTATCCAGTGGGGTTCCGCAGGGCTCAGTGCTGGGTCCCTTGCTTTTTGTGGTATATGTCAATGACTTGGACTTGAATGTTGGGGGTATGATTAAGAAGTTTACAGATGAAACTAAAATAGGCTATGTGGTTGATAATGAAGAACAAAGTTGCGGACTGCAGGAAGATATCAATGTACTGGTCAGGTAGGCGGAACAGTAGCAAATGGAGTTCAGTCCAGATAAGTGTGAGGTAATGCATTTGGGGAGGGCTAACAAGGAAAGGGAATGCACATTAAATGGTAGGACACTGAGGAAGTGTAGAGAAACAAAGTGGAGTGCAGGTCCACAGATCCCTAAAGGTAGCAGACCAGGTAGATAAGGTGGTTAAGAAGGCATATGGAATACTTGCCTTTATTAGTCGAGGCATAGAAATACAAGAACAATGAGGTTATGCTTGAACTGTATAAAACACTGGTTAGGCTGCAGCTGGAGTACTGTGTGCAGTTCTGGTCACCACATTACAGGAAAGATGTGCTTGCACTGGAAAGGGTGCAAAGGTTATTTACAAGAATGTTGCCTGGACTGGAGAATTTTGGCTGAGGAGAGATTGGAGATGCTGGATCTGTTTTCTTTGGAACAGAGGAGGCTGAGAGGAGTCCTGATTGAGGTGTATAAAATTATGAGGGGCCTGGATAGATGGATAGGAAGGACGGCACTTTAACTGCACATCCAAGTATATTTTTTTTATGTGGTGAGGGTTTCTGCCTCTACCACCCTTTCAGACCCTCTCAACCCTCTGGGTGAAGAAATTTTCCCTCATATCTCCTCTAAACCTCCCCTCAATTGTGAAGTGTTGCAGTACAGCGGGACCTGGGTGTACTTGTGCATGAAACACAAAAGAATAGTATGCAGGTATAGCAAGTGATCAGGAAGGCCAATGGAATCTTGGCCTTTATTGCAAAGGGGATGGAGTATCAAAGCAGGGAAGTCTTACTACTAGGGGGATCAAGGGGTATGGCGAGAAAGCAGGAATGGGGTACTGAAGTTGCATGTTCAGCCATGAACTCATTGAATGGCGGTGCAGGCTAGAAGGGCCGAATAGCCTACTCTTGCACCTATTTTCTATGTTTGCTACAGCAATACATTGGTATTGGTGAGGCCACACCTGGAATACTGCATGCAGTTTTGGTTTCCATATTTACGAAAGGATATACTTGCTTTGGAGATCGTTCAGAGAAGGTTCACCAGGTTGATTCCGGAGATGAGAGGGTTGACTTATGAGGAAAGATTGAGTAGGTAGGGCCTCTACGCATTGGAATTCAGAAGAATGAGAGGTGATCTTATCGAAACGTATAAGATTATGAGTGAGCTTGACAGGGTGGATGCAGAGAGGATGTTTCCGCTGATAAGGGAGACTAGAACTAGAGGGCATAATCTTAGAATAAGGGGCCGCCCATTTAAAACAGAGATGAGGAGAAATTTTTTCTGAGGGTTGTGGATCTGTGGAATTCACTGCCTCAGAGCTGTGGAAGCTGGGACATTGAATAAATTTAAGACAGAAATAGACAGTTTCTTAAATGATGAGGGTATAAGGGATTATAGAGAGCAGGCAGGGAAGTGGACCTGAGTCCATGATCGGATCAGCCATGATCGTATTAAATGGCGGAGCATATTGCCTTCTCCTGCTCCTATTTCTTATGTTCTTATGACTAGTTTCCCTTGGCAGAGGGGTCAACAACCAGGGGACATAAATTTAAAGTAATTGAGGGGAGGTTTAGAGGAGATATGAGGGGAAATTTCTTCACCCAGCGGGTTGTGAGGGTCTGGAACTCGCTGCCTGAAAGGGTGATAGAGGCAGAAACCCTCACCACATTAAAAAAAATACTTGGATGTGCAGTTAAAGTATCGTAATCTACAGGCTTACGGACAAAGAGCTGGAAAGTGGGATTAGGCTGGATAGCTTTTGGTCAGCCGGCGCGGACACGATGGGCCGATGTGGCCTCCTTCCGTGCTGTAAATTTCTATGATTCACCTTCAATCTGTTTCCTCTGGTTCCTGACCCTTCCACCAATGGGAACAGTTTCTCTCTATCTATGCTGTAAAGACCCTTTGTGATTTTGAGCATCTCTATGAAGTCTCCTCTCAACCATCTCTGCTTGAGGGAGAACAACCCCAGCTTCTCCAGTCTATCCACGTAACTGAAGTTCCTCATCTCTGGAATCATTCTTGTAAATCCTTTCTGCAGCCTCTCCAAGGCCTTCACATTCTTCCTAAAGTGCGGTGCACAGAATTGGACACAATACTCCAGTTGAGGCCCAACCAGTGTTGTATGAAGATTCGTCAGAACTCCCTTGTTTTTGTACTCTCTGCCTCTATTTATGAAGCCCAGGATCTCGTATATTTTTTTAACCGCTTTCTCAACTTGCCCCGTCACCTTCAACGATTTGTGCACATATACCACCAGGTCTCTCTGTTCATGCATCCCCTTTAGGATTGTACCCTTTAGTTTATATTGCCTCTCCTCGTTCTTCCTCCTAAAATGTATCACTTCGCACTTTTCTGCATTAAATATCATGTGCCACGTGTCTGCTCATTCCACCAGCCTGTTTATGTCCTCTTGAAGTCTGTCACTGTCCTGCTCACTGTTCACTATACTTCCAAGTTTTGTGTCATCTGCAAATTTTGAAATTATACCCTGTATTCCCACGTCCAAGTCATTAATATATATCAAGAAAAGCAGTGGTCCTAGAACAGACTACTGCGGAACAACACTGTATATCTTCCTCCAGTCCAAAAAACAACCACTCACCACTACTCTCTGTTTCCTGTCACTTAGCCAGTTTTGTATCCGTGCTGCCACTGTCCCTTTTATTCCATGGGCTTCAACTTTGCTGGCAAGCCTATTATGTGGCACTTTATCAAACTCCTTTTGGAAGTCCATGTACACCAAGTCAAGCACATTGCCCTCATCAACTCTCTCTGTTACCTCATCAAAAAAACTCAATCAAACTGTAGTTTTGTTAGTATTGTAAAGGTATTTCTTCTCTCAAATGTTTGAGTCTAAAAAGTGTATGAATGAATAAATAAAAATTCTACTGTGGTGCTGTTATACAAAACATATTTGTCTGTTAAAGTGTAGATATGTATCCCTTGAAGACTGCAAATTGTAATTGTTTTCAATTAAACTCGGCGAGTTCGTCAAGGCCAGGACTTCAGTATCTGGCTTCATTATTTTGTGTTCCTGGAGAGTTCCTTTGTTTATTTATGCTTTTTATAAAACAATGCAAAATTTGAGTGACTGACAGAGAATGGGCACTCTGGCCTCTTTGTATCCCTGCCTCCATTCGCCCCTCCATTGTTGGCCAAGTCCTCAGCTACCTTGGCCGCATGTTTTGGAATTCCTTCCCTAAACCTCTCAATCCTTTTAAGACCCTCTTTAAAACTTGCATCTTTTAGTCGCCCCTCCTAATATTTCCTCCTTTGACTGGCTGTCCATTTTGTTTTATTACACTCTCTGAAGTACTGTCGGAACATTACTTTTACATTAAGTGTAGCATGCTGTCGTGAGCATCGTTGCACTGTTTTTAATAAGATTGGCTGATCTCCTGTGGCATTGTTGGCTGCAAGTTGAAGAGATGGTTATTGCTTCCATCATTTGCACCACAATGCAAAGTTGAAAAAGAAGGAACAGGACAAGATAGGAAACAAAGAAAGAAAGAACTTGCATTTATATAGCGCCTTTCACACCTCAGGACATTCCAAAATGCTTTACAGTCAATGAATTACTTTTGAAGTGTAGTCACTGTTATAATGTAGGAAATCAGGCTGTGGAAGGTTCAAAAAAAGAAAAATTACCCAAAAAATGAAGGGAATCTAAACTAAAAACACTTTGGGCTAGAATTTCGGTAAATTCGCCAAAATTACCATTTTCGCTTCACTACCATTTTTCGGCCTGATTTTCGTTCTTTAATTTGCGTATCGGTATTGCACGAGGATTTCGGCAACAGTAGTCCGGGGCCGATAACGCTGCGAGAGCGGCCTTGGGAATGGGGAAAATCAACAAAAAAATTGCAAAAAACAAAAAACATTCGTAAAACATTCACACAACCCTTACCTACTAAATCGCTGAAAAATAATTAAATAAAAACTTGAAATGACCTTTTTTTTTTTACAGGTCTCATCCTTGCTGCTCTGGGCAAGGCTGCAGCGCAGGTTTTTCCCTGTCGGTATTCTGGGCGCAGAATACGGGTTCCGAGAGAACCAAAAATCGATCGCCAACGCTATTTCTGGTGTTGCATGTCAGCGCTCCTCTCCCCAGTGGCACCGGGTTTTCGCTGCGGAGGGTCAAATCGCGGCGAAAACCCGGTCACAAAGTCGTCGAAATCAATGCACAGAGTATAAGGAACAACATTGTGGAACTGGAGACGTTGATTAAAATAGGAAATCATGACATCATAGCAGTGCTGCATTAATTAGGGAGAACATCATGGCAATAGAGCATAAAGATTTAAATATGGTCCAAATAGAAACCCTTTGATCAGAACCCACAGCACTATCTGAAGAATAGTAGCAGGGCTATTCCGGTGTCCTGGACTACATTTAATCCTCATCCAACCTCCCCAAGATGGATTAACTTGTGATTTATGTTATTGCTGTGAGAAAATGGGCTGCTGCATTTCCTCCAAGAATGACTGCTCTTCAAAAATATTTAATTGGTTCTGAAATGCTTTGGGGCATTCTGAGATTGTGAAAGGTGCTATATAAATCCAAGTTCTGGCCTAATGAGACATTTAGTATGAGAATTTAAATGATACAAGTAGGGAAACATTTAGAAAGCATTGACCACAATATAATTAGATTCAGTTTAAGAATAGAAAAGGAAGCAGTCAAGGCCAGGGCAAGTATGCTTGACTGAATAAGTCAATTAAAACAAGATAAAAAGGATTTTTCCTAGACTTAATAGAAGGAAAAGCTAGAAAATGGTACTGTAGAATAGCAATGGGAAATATTTTGAACAGGAAATGGAAAGGGTAAAAAATTTGTATTTTCGAGGAGGAGGAAGAAAAAGGGAGTGAGTTGTTGCCTGGGGTTCCATGCTTGTCGCACCTGATCGCCAGAACGCTCCAGGCTGTCCGCCCTTTCTTTCTTAGCTTGGCCAAAAGCTCAACCTCTGACCCTGTCTCAGCTCTCCATGCCCATAACTTGCATTTATTATAGCGAAACATTCCAAGGTGCTTCATAGGAATACGGGGAAAAAACTGCACACCTGGCCAAAGAATGGCTGTTGGAATGTGTCAAAGAGATGGTTTCTAAGGAAGGTCTTGTAAAAGAGAAGATGGAGGTGGATAGGCAGATACAAGAGTCAGAGCAAAGCAAAGTTTGGGGAGAGAGTTGTAGGGCTGGAGGCACTTATTGCTTCAGCCGAGAATGATGGTGACCTCCGGTGTTGGTGAAAATTGCTGCACTGCCACTTCACAATCCTCGCCATCAGGATCCTCCCTTTTGAAGAAGAGTGAGAGGCAGTATTTTCTCCATTGTTTTTATTCTTTCAACTTTTCTCCTCGTTATTTTCCTTCTCTGTTTAATCTTCTCTCTCAAGCTAGGGTACAATTCCACAGTACCACCAATTCTTGGGATACCTCACCCAAGTGGCCCCTTATGGCAGGCTATCCAACCATGGGAGGCCATTACAGCCAAGCCCAATCCTGTCCTCACCAAACAGGCACTTTCTAGCAGGGGTCACTGGGTCGTGAACCAGAAAGATCGTTGTGGTAAATTTCTTCCTCCTTTCTTGGGCATCTCTCTGCTCTTGGGGATGCTGTGGCCAAATGTACTGCACCAGTGCTACACTGACTGATATGAGAACAGACTAGGGATCCGTATGGGGCTGCAGGAGATGAATGCATCAGTGAGACAGAAAAAATCCTACAAAAACAATTCGAGAACATTAGACAGAAATTAAATCATAGAATGATACAGTACAGAAGAAAGCCATTCCACCCATCGTGCTTGTACCGGCTCTTTAAAAGAGCTATCCAACTAGTCCCACTACCCTGCTCTTGTCTGTGGCATCAGTATATTATATTTATATCTATCAGCCTCTTCTCGAGTGCAGTAGCCCCATTCCTCTAACCCCACTGATTATTCTTTAGATGGCCTCAGCTCCTGGTGAGACCTTTCCCTGCTCCCCTGACATTTCATCTCATTCCCCTCTTTTCCTGCATTCTCCCTCTCTCCCTCCTATTAAAGATGTCTTGGCCTCCCTACCCCTTTCTATCCTCCCCTTTCTACCCCCCCTTTCTCCCCCCCCCTTTCTACTCCCCCCTTTTGAACTTCCCTATCCCCCCCCCCCCCCGATCCCCTTCACTCCTTTGGTTGGAGGGGAGAGTCGGGAGACAATCAGCACACTTCCTCAGCTCACCATGGGCCTCTCCACAGGCACTTTGCTGGTTAATTTCGATATAAGGAGAACCACAAGTATTGCAGTTATGTTGCTCCCGGATTTAAAAAAAAATGTAAATAGTTTCCCAGTGAGATTAAGTGTCATTTGGCTTTCCCTTTGATCGTGCAGCATTGCAAGATCTCCTGGCCACCTCTGCCATTGTACAATCTGCCAAAGTTTCTGCAGAGAATACAGGTAAATATTTACCTATGGTATGCAGTTAATACTTTGAAGAAGCTTGTTTTGTGCTCGAGTATTTGCTTTTGGAATTGGATTTTGAGAAAACATTGGAAAAATGATAGTTATTTGCTCTGTGTACTTGGGGATTTATTTTTCCTTGTCTCCTCTAGCTCTTATATTTCCGGGAAAGTAAAAGACAGGCATGCTGAACTAGCCCTCTCTGCAATGAATGAGAGCAACTTTTTGTTTAATATGCAAGGATTCTTCGCCATGTATCCACAATTTCTTTCGACATTTGTACACAATAAATGAAAGAAGGACCATCATTTACATAGCACCTTATCACCTCTCGTAGAACGGCACAAAGCATTTAAAGGAGTTATTTTCCTGTACATTACAACAGTGACTACAGTTCAAAAGTGCATTATTGGTTGTGAAGTGCTTTGGGACGTCCTGAGGTTGTGAAAGGCACTATAAATGTTCTGTTCTTTGTCTTATTTTTACTTTTGAATTGTATTGTCAGTAATGTAGGTAAGCACAGCAGGATCCAACAAACAAACAAGTGTTGGGTTGAGGGAGAAATGTTGGCCAGGACACCAGGAGAACTTGCTGCTACTCTTCATATAGTGGCTTGACATCCTTAATGTCCAGTGGATCAAACAGACGGGGCCTCTGCTATCTGAAGGATAGTACCATTGATAATGCAGCACTCCCACATGAAAGAAACTCGCCAACTATTCTATTTCCAGAGTTGTGCCTTTAGCAGTCTTCACCTCCAGTTTTGCAACCTTTTTGACTGTGGCAAGGTATCTGAACCTGCATCTGTATCTGATCCTGCCCTTAACTGGTGTACAGTTTCTAACTAGGGTCATTGGAAAACTGGTTGACTTTGCCTTACTAGGCCAGCAGTGTGGAAGCCAATGGTTGTGCCTCTATTACTACCCCAGCTGAAATTAGATGACTCGACACAGATTGGCTCAAAGAAACATAGAAAAATGGTGCAGGAGTAGGCCATCCGGCCCTTCGAGCCTGCACCACCATTCAATAAGATTGCGGCTGATCATTCCCTCAGTACCCCTTTCCTGCTTTCTCTCCATACCCCTTGATCCCTTTAGCTGTAAGAGCCATATCTAACTCCCTCTTGAATATATCCAATGAACTGGCATCAACAACTCTCTGCGGCAGGGAATTCCACAGATTAACAACTCTCTGGGTGAAGAAGTTTCTCCTCATCTCAGCCCTAAATGGCTTACCCCTTATCCTAAGACTGTGTCCCCTGGTTCTGCACTTCCCCAACATCGGGAACATTCTTCCTGCATCTAACCTGTCCAGTTCCGTCAGAATCTTATACATTTCTATGAGATCCCCTCTCATCCTTCTAAATTCCAGTTCATAAGGGCCCAGTTGATCCAGTCTCTCCTCATATGTCAGTCCACCCATCCTGGGAATCAGTCTGGTGAACCTTCGCTGCACTCCCTCAATAGCAAGAATGTCCTTCCTCAGATTAGGAGACCAAAACCGAACACAATATTCCAGGTGGGGCCTCACCAAGGCCCTGTACAACTGCAGTAAGACCTCCTTGCTCCTATACTCAAATCCCCTAGCTATGAAGGCCAACAAACCCATTTGCCTTCTTCACCACCTGCTGTACCTGCATGCCACCTTTCAATGACTGATGAACCATGACACCCAAGTCTTGTTGCACCTCTCCTTTTCCTAATCTGCCGCCATTCAGATAATATTCTGCCTTTGTGTTTTTGCCACCAAAGCGGATAACCTCACATTTATCCACATTATACTGCATCTGCCATGCATTTGCCCACTCACCTAACCTGTCCAAGTCACCCTGCAGCCTCTTAGCGTCCTCCTCACAGCTCACACCGCCACCCAGTTTAGTGTCATCTGCAAACTTGGAGATATTACACTCAATTCCTTCATTCAAGTCATTAATATATATTGTAAAGAGCTGGGGTCCCAGCACTGAGCCCTGCGGCACTCCACTAGTCACTGCCTCCCATTCCGAAAAGGACCCGTTTATTCCAACTCTCTGCTTCCTGTCTGCCAACAAATTCTCTATCCACGCCAGTACATTACCCCCAATACCATGTGCTTTGATTTTGCACACCAATCTCTTATGTGGGACCTTGTCAAAGGCCTTTTGAAAGTTCAAATACACCACATCCACTGGTTCTTCCTTCTCCACTCTACTAGTTACATCCTGAAAAAATTCCAGAAGATTTTTCAAGCATGATTTCCCCTTCATAAATCCATGCTGACTTGGACTGATCCTGTCACTGCTTTCCAAATGCGCTGCTATTTCATCCTTAATAATTGATTCCAACATTTTCCCCACTACTGATGTCAGGCTAACCGGTCTATAATTACCCGTTTTCTCTCTACCTCCTTTTTTTTTTAAAAAGTGATATTACATTAGCTACCCTCCCGTCCAGAGGGACTGATCCAGAGTCGATAGACTGTTAGAAAATGATCACCAGCGCCCTTGTGCTGGCTTTACCACCTGAGCCATTGGGCAAGTATCCATTTAGATATTTCGTTGCCAATGTCCTGCTCACTCTCCTTTCTCTTTCCCCCTTCGACAGCCCAACAGTAATTGAGGACACACCATGTCTGCAATTTTGGCCATGAGCCTTTTGTATTGAGGAATTTAGCTGGAGGGTCAAGGCCCATCATCCAGTGTTAGAAAGAGTGGGAGAGCAGAAGAGGTAAAGAAGCAGTGAATAGTTGATGCTGAGCTTGAGGGTTTAAAATGCTGCAGATTGCAAGAAGAGGGGAAGACTGATGGAGGTAAGGAGCTCATCTTAATGTGAGAATGAAAGTAGGATACGGTGTAAATAGCCTGAATTTGAGCAGTGAGGATATAGTGGCAGGAATGACCTGGCTGGAGGAACTGAATCAGAGAATGGTTACAGCACGGAAGAAAGCTATTCGGCCCGTCGAGCCTGTGCTGACTCTCAGCTAGTCCCACCGCCCTTTCTCTAGCCCTGCAATTTCTTTTCCTTCAGATACTTATCCAACTCCTTTTTGAAAGATAAAATTGAGTCTGCCTCCACCACCCTATCAGACAGTGCATTCCAGATCTTAACCATCCGCTAAGTAAAAAGGTTTTTTCTTAGACAGCCTTTAGCTCTTTTGCCAATCACCTTAAATCTGTGTCCTCTGATTTCTTGACCGTTCCGCCAATGGGAACAGTCTCTTTCTATCTACTCTGTCCAGACCCCTCATGATTTTGAACACCTCTATCAAATTTCCTCTCATCTTCTCTGCTCCAAGGAGAACAACTCCAGTCTATCCACGTAACTGAAGTCCCTCATTCCTAGAATCATTCTTGTAAATCTTTTCTGCACCCTCTCTAAGGCCTTCACATCCTTCCTAAAGCATGGTGCCCAGAATTGCACACAATTTGTACTCTATACCTCTTTTTATGAAACCCAGGATCCCATAAGCCTGCTTTCTCAACCTGCCTTGCCACCTTCAATGATTTATGCACACAGACCCCCAGATCTCTCTGTTTGTGCACCCCCTTTAGGATTGTACCATTCAGTTTATATTTCCTCTCCTCATTCTTTCTACCAAAATGCATCACTTCACACTTTTCTGCATTAAATTTCATCTGCCATGTGTCTGCCCATTTCACCAGCCTGTCTGTCTTCCTGAAGTCTATCACTATCCTTCTCGCTGTTCACTTTTTTTCCAAGTTTTGTGTCATCTGCAAATTTGGAAGTCGTGCCCCTACACCCACATTCAAGTCATTAATATATATCAAGAAAAGCAGTGGCCTCAGAACTGACCCCTGGTGAACATCACTGTATACTTTCCTCCAGTCCAAAAAACAACCGTTCGCCACTACTGTTTTCTGTCACTTAGCTAATTTTGTATCCATGCTGCCACTGTCCTTTTTATTCCATTTGCATCAATTTTGCTGGCAAGCCTATTTTGTGGCACTTTGTCGAACGCCTTTTGAAAATCCATGTATTTCAACTGCATTACCCTCATCAATCCTCTCTGTTACCTCATCAAAAAACTTGATCAAGTTGGTTAAACATGATTTGCCTTTAACAAATTTGTGCCATAGAAACACAGAAACATAGAAAATAGGTGCAGGAGTAGGCCATTCGGCCCTTCGAGCCTGCACCGCCATTCAATGAGTTCATGGCAACTTCAGTACCCCATTCCTGCTTTCTCGCCATACCCCTTGATCCCCCTAGTAGTAAGGACTACATCTAACTCCTTTTTGAATATATTTAGTGAATTGGCTTCAACAACTTTCTGTGGTAGAGAATTCCACAGGTTCACCACTCTCTGAGTGAAGAAGTTTCTCCTCATCTCGCTCCTAAATGGCTTACCCCTTATCCTTAGACTGTGACCCCTGGTTCTGGACTTCCCCAACATTGGGAGCATTCTTCCTGCATCTAACCTGTCTAAACCCGTCAGAATTTTAAACATTTCTTTCCTTAATTTATCCACCCCTGTATGGTGCGAAAATTATTGGAAAAAGTCCTGAGGGACAGGATAAATATTCATTTGGAAAGACATGGATTAATCAAGGACAGTTAGCATGGATTTGTTCAGGGAACGTCATGTCTGACTAACTTGATTGCATTTTTCGAGGAGGTAACCAGGAGGATCGATGAGGGCAGTACGTATGATGTATTGTATATGGATTTTAGCAAAGCTTTTGATAAGGTCCCACATGGCAGACTGGTCACGAAAGTAAAAGCCCATGGGATCCAGGGCAAAGTGGCAAGTTGGATCCAAAATTGGGTCAGAGGCAGGAAGCAAAGAGTTTTTGTGTTTTTGTGACTGGAAGGCTGTATCCAGTGGGGTTCTGCTGGGCTCAGTGCTGGGTCCCTTGCTTTTTGTGGTATATATCAATGACTTGGACATGAATGTTGGGGGTATGATTGAGAAGTTTGCAGGTGACACTAAAATAGGCTGTGTGGTCGATAATGAAGAACAAAGCTGTGGACTGCAGGAAGATATCAATGTGCTGATCAGGTGGGCAGAACAGTGGCAAATGGATTAAAATCCGGAGAAATGTGAGGTAATGCATTTGGGGAAGTCTAACAAGACAAGGGAATACACATTAAATTGTAGGACACTGAAAAGTGTAGAGGAACAAAGGGACCCTGGAGTGCAGGTCCACAGATCCCTAAAGGTAGCATGCCTCTACTTATTGGAATTCAGAAGAATGAGGTGATCTTATCGAAACGTATAAGATTTATGAGGGGGCTTGACAAGGTGGATGCAGAGAGGATGTTTCCACTGATGGGGGAGACTAGAACTAGGGGGCACAATCTTAGAATAAGGGGCCGCCCATTTAAAACTGAGATGAGAAGGAATTTCTTCTCTGAGGGTTGTGGATCTGTGGAATTCGCTGCCTCAGAGAGCTGTGGAAGCCGGGACATTTAATAAATTTAAGACAGAGATAGAAAAGGGATGAATGGGTTATGGGGAGCGGGCAGGGAAGTGGACCTGAGTCCATGATCGGATCAGCCATGATCGTATTAAATGGGGCAGCAGGCTTGAGGGGCCGTTTGGCCTACTCCTGCTCCTATTATGTTCTTATGGATGTGCACAAACATGATAGGCTGAAATGGGCTCCTTCTGTGCTGTAAATTTCTATGATTCTATCCAAGTGACTGTTAATTTTGTCCCTGATTACTGTTTCTGAAAGCTTCCCCACTATGGAGATTAAACTGATTGGCCTGTAGTTACTGGGTTTATCTTTACACCCTTTCTTGAACAATGGTGTAACATTTGTAATTCTCCAGTCTCTAGCCCTGTATCTGTGGAGGATTGGAATATTATGGGCAGTACCTCCTACAATTTCCGCCCTCAGTTCTCTCAGCATCCTCGGTTGCATCCCATCCACTCCTGGTGATTTATCGACTTTAAGTACAGCCAGCCTTTCTAGTACCTCTCAATTTTTATCTTTATCCTATCAAGTGTCCACCACCTCCTCCTTCACTATGCCTATGGCAGCATCCTCTTCCTTGGTGAAGACAGATGCAAAATACTCATTTAGTATCTCAGCCATACCCTTTGCCTCCATGCATAGGTCTCCTTTTTGCTCCTAATCAGCCTCACCCTTTTACTACCCTTTCACTATTTATATGCCTATAGAAGACTTTTGGATTACCTTTTATGTTGGCTGCCATGCTATTCTCATATCCTCTCTTTGCCCTCTTTTTGGACGTAAATTTGGCCCACCCGTTGCGCCGACTTCCTAGAATAAAAACGACGCCAAAAAGTTGTCCCCGAATTCTGGCCACTCTGTGGCCTCTCCCATGGCTTGGCATGGCGTGGCAATTAAATTAGGGGGCGGAGCTAGGGCCCTGCGCTTAAGAGTGCCGGCAGCTCAACGCATGCGCACTGGAGGTTTCGTGCATGCGCAGTAGCTCCTCTGCAGCGTGAGACCCGATGTTCCGCCCCTATCCCAGGCCGAGTGACCTCACAACGCGCGCTGGGCTGCTGCACGTCATAGAGAGAGAGTCCCGCCCCTATCCCCGGCCGAGTGGCCTCACAACGCGCGCTGGGCTGCTGCACGTCATAGAGAGAGAGTCCCGCCCCTATCCCCGGCCGAGTGGCCTCACAACGCGCGATGGGCTGCTGCACGTCGTGGAGAGAGAGTCCCGCCCCTATCCCCGGCCGAGTGGCCTCACAACGCGCGCTGGGCTGCTGCACGTCATAGAGAGAGAGTCCCGCCCCTATCCCCGGCCGAGTGGCCTCACAACGCGCGCTGGGCTGCTGCACGTCATGGAGAGAGAGTCCCGCCCCTATCCCCGGCCGAGTGGCCTCACAACGCGCGCTGGGCTGCTGCACGTCATAGAGAGAGAGTCCCGCCCCTATCCCCGGCCGAGTGGCCTCACAACGCGCGCTGGGCTGCTGCACGTCATAGAGAGAGAGTCCCGCCCCTATCCCCGGCCGAGTGGTCTCCCACACTGGCCGAGACGCTGACTTTCCGGGCCGAGGTAGGAAGGTAGGACTGAAGTTTTATTTTTTATTTATTATTGATGTTTGTTTAGTGAGGAGAGTTTTGATGGGGAGGGGTGGGGGGGGGAAAGAGTTTTGATCCGATGGGGGGGGGGGTGCGAAGAGTATTTTTCGAGGCTCTGGGTGGGGGTGAGTTTTGATCTGGGATGGGGAGGAGTTTTGATGGGGAGGTGGGGGCGGGTGATAACTGAGTAGCCAGTAATTTTAATGAGCTTACTCAAGACTTTCCTTAACCCTGTTGATAAAAATACTTTCCTACATAATAACATAAGAATTACGAGCAGGAGGTACTTCTATTTTTTTATTTGGATATTTTGAAAAAATTATGTAATTATGTTTTGTCTGTTTAATTTTTGTAGTTTAAACTTCCATGATTGTTTCTGTTGTATAATATATTAACTTTGTGGAGTTTGTCATATGTCCTGTATAGCTGTTTGATCCTATTCACATTCTTTAGACAAATATTAAGTACCTACCTGCGCTGATTTTGCAAGGGTTTTCTGTGCAGCCACAAGTGGCCACATACGCTGGCCTAAGTTAGTTTGGAGCAACTATATTAGCTGTGCAAAGTGGTTTAAATAGCCAAAGCAGGCGTAGGTGGCTGGTAATGCCCCCTTTTCAACAAAACGAAACGAAACTTAAAAAAAATTCTAACTAACTCACTTACACTGCCACAAATTGAATGTGCAAAATGGGAATTTTTAAAAAATACTCCAGAAAAATCAAGTTGCTCCAAAAAAAACGGAGCAACTCCTGGCCAAATTTGGACCTGTTATCTTTTTCACTTCTCTGACCTTTCTCAGATGTATCTGCAACCTGACCTTTGTCATACACGCTATTTTTCTGTTTTATCATAATAGCTGTCTGTTTCATTATCAGGGAGCTCTGACATTAGTTGCCCTACCTTTTCCCCTAGTGGGAACATACCTCGACTGTACCCGAACTATTTCCTCTTTAAAGACAGCCCATTGTTCCTCTACAGTTTTGCCTGCCAATCTTTGATTCCAGGTCACCTGGGCCAGATTTGTTTTTATCCCACTGAAATTGGCTTTCCCCCAGTTAAACATTTTTACTCTAGATTGCTCCCTGTCCTTTTCCATTGCTAATCTAAACCTTATTATATAATGTTCACCTACTGACACTTGCTCCAGTTGACCTACCTTTTTCCTTAAAACCAGATCCAGCAATGCCTCCTCCCTCGTCGGGCCAGAAACATACTGATCAAGAAAGTTCTCCTTTACACACTTCAGAAATTCTTCCCCTTCTCTGCCCTTTACATTATTATGATCTCAGTTTATATTGGGATAGTTGAAGTCTTCCATTATTACTACTCTATAGTTCTTGCACCTCTGTGTAATTTCTCTGCAGATTTGCTCCTCCATATCTTTCCCACTATTTGGTAGTCTATAGAATACACCTGGTCGTGTAATGACACCTCGATTTATTTCTTAACTCTAACCATATAGATTCTGTCATTGACCCTTCCAGGACATCTCTCTCTAGCACTGTAACATTCTCCTTAACCAATACTGCCACCCCACCTCCTAACTTTCCTGAACACTTTATAACCAGGAAGATTTAATATCCAATCCTGCCCTTTTTTGAGTCAGGTTTCAGTTATTGCCACAGCATCATATTCCCATGTGGCTATTTGTGCCTGCAGCTCACTTACCTGGTTTACTACGCTTCGTGCATTCACAAACATACATGCACTGTAAACCCATCTTAGACCATCCTGTATTCTCTTAGTTGGACACCACCTAATACCTTACTATTTCTTACTTTAATGCTCTCTGCCTCTCCCAACCTTTGAGCACTTTATTTCCCCTTTCTAACGTTACATCCTAGTGCCCATCCCCTTGCCAAATTAGTTTAAACCCTCCCCAACAGCACTAGCAAACCTCCCCGCGAGGATATTGGTTCTGTCCGGCCTGTACAGGTCCCACCTCCTTCAATGCCCCTGGAATCTGAAGCCCTCCCTCCTGCACCGTCTCTGCAGCTACGCATTCATCTGCTCTATCCTCCTTTTTCTATACTCACTTGCGTGTGCCACCGGGAGTAATCCAGAGATAACTACCTTTTGAGGTCTGTTTTTTAATCTCTCCTAGCTCCCTAAAATCTGCCTGCAGGACCTCATCCCTCTTTCTACCTATGTCATTGGTATCGATATGGACCATGACCTCTGGCTGTTCACTTCTCACCCCCCCCCCACCCCCCCAGAATGTTCTGCAGCTGCTCAGTGACATCTTTGACTCTGACACCGGGGGAAGAAACATACCATTTTGGAGTCATGTCATGCAGCCGCATAAATGCCTGTCTGCTCCCTTAACTATCAAATCCCCTACCACTATTGCTCTCCACTCTCCTTCCACCCCCCACCCCCGTACAGCTGAGGCACCTCTGGTGCCGCGGACTTGGCTCTGGCTGTACTCCCCAGAGGAACCATCGCCCTCACCAGTACTTGGAACTGAATACTGGTTGGAGAGCACGATGCACTCGGGGGGGCCTCCTGCACTCCCTGCCTGGTCCTCCTTTTCAGTCTGACGGTCACCCATTCCCTCCCTGCCTGCACACTCCTTAGCTGTGGTGTGACCACCTCCTGAAACGTGCTATCCACGAAGCTCTCAGCATCGCTGATGCACGGCAGTGACGTCAGCTGCTGCTCAAGCTCCAAAACTCAGAGCTCGAACTCCTCCAGCTAACGACACTTCCTGCACACATGGGTGTCCTGGACATGGAAAGCGTCCTGGAGTTCCCTCATGACACAGGATGTGCATTCCAGAGGACCGAGCTGCCCTGCCATGACTTTTTTATTTAACTTACAGAAACATAAGACTAAGATTTATCTGATTCAATTTATTAATATAATATAACAGTTTCTAATTTAATATAGTATTAATTGTTACTAATCTCCAAGTCTCTGTTTAATTCCTAGCCAGTTATTTAACCTCAGTGGTGGGAAAATTATTGGAAAAACTCCCAAAAGACAGGATAAGTCGACATTTGGAAAGGCAAGGATTAATTAGGGACAGTCAGTACGTATTTGTTAAGGGAAGATCGTGTTTGACTAACCTAATTGAATTTTTTGAGGAGGTAGCCAAGAGGGTCGATGAGGATAGTGCATACGATGTAGTGTATATGGACTTTAGCAAAGATTTTGATAAGGTCCCACATATAGACTGATCATGAAGGTTAAAGCCCATGGGATCCAGGGCAAAGTGGCAAGTTGGATCCAAAATTGGCTTCGAGGTAGGAAGCAAAGGGTAATGATTGATGGATGTTTTTGTGACTGGAAGGATGTTTTCAGTGGGGTTCCACAGAGCCCAGTACTGGGTCCTTTGCATTTTGTGGTATATATCAATGATTTAGATTTGAATATAGGGAGTATGATTAAGAGGTTTGCAGATGACACTAAAATTGGCTGTGTGGTTGATGATAAAGAGGAAAGTCATGGACTGCAGGAGGATATCAATCTACTGGTCAGGTGGGCAGAGCATAGGCAAATGGAATTTAATTCAGAGAATTGTGAGGTTTGGGAGGGCTAATAAGGAAAGGGTATACACATTAAACAGTAGGCCACTTAATAGTGTAGATGAACAAAGGGACCTTGGAGTGCTTGTCCACAGATCCCTGAAAGTAGCAGGCTAGGTGGATAAGGTGGTTAAGAAGGCATACGGAATGCTTGCCTTTATTGGCCGAGGCACAGAATATAAGAGCAGTGAGGTTGTTCTTAAATTGTATAATACTTTGCTTCGGCCACAGCTGGAGTACTGCGTGCAGTTCTGGTCGCTGTATTATAGGCAGGATGTGATTGCACTAGAGAGAGTGTAGAGGAGATTTACTAGGATGCTGCCTGGAATGGAGAATCTTAGTTACGAGGACAGATTGGATAGGCTGGGTTTGTTCTCATTGGAAGAGGAGGTTGAGAGGAAACATAGAAACATAGAAAATAGGTGCAGGAGTAGGCCATTCGGCCCTTCTAGCCTGCACCGCCATTCAATGAGTTCATGGCTGAACATGCAAATTCAGTACCCCCTTCCTGCTTTCTCGTCATACCCCTTGATCCCCCGAGTAGTAAGGACTTCATCTAACTCCCTTTTGAATATATTTAGTGAATTGGCCTCAACTACTTTCTGTGGTAGAGAATTCCACAGGTTCACCACTCTCTGGGTGAAGAAGTTTCTCCTCATCTCGGTCCTAAATGGCTTACCCCTTATCCTCAGACTGTGACCCCTGGTTCGGGACTTCCCCAACATTGGGAACATTCTTCCTGCATCTAACCTGTCTAAACCCGTCAGAATTTTAAACATTTCTTTCCTTAACAGTACTCAAAACGGTGTATCTGTTTTGCAGGAGGATGACCACAGGGGACCCCTGCAGTACCTTCCTTGCACTGCTCTTCCTGCTGGTCTTCCATTCCCTAGCTGGCTGTGGACCCTTCACCTGCGATACGACCAACTCGCTACACGTGCTACTCACGTCATTCTCAGCATCGTGGATGCTCCAGAGTGAATCCACCCTCAGCTCCAACTCCGCAACGCAGTCCGTCAAGAGCTGGAGGCGGATACAGTTCCCGCAGATGTAGTCGTCAGGGACACTAGTGTCGTCCCTGAGTTCCCACATGGTACAGGAGGAGCATATCACGTGACCGAGCTCTCCTGCCATGACTTAACCCTTAGATACCCTTAAATTGACAACAACAATGCTAAAAGTTACTGAGTGATATAAAAAAGAAAAAGAAAAGCTACTCACCAATCACCAGCCAATCACTTACCCCCTTGGCTGTGACATCACCTTTTGATTTCTTTCTACTTCTTTTTTGCTTTCTCTCCCCGCTGGAGCTGTACAAGCCCCGCCTCTCTCCCCGGACTGCCCGACTGCTGAGCCTTTATAGGCCGCTGCCTCTCACCGACTCCCGCCT
Organism: Pristiophorus japonicus; assembly: GCF_044704955.1. Taxonomy (NCBI): domain Eukaryota; kingdom Metazoa; phylum Chordata; class Chondrichthyes; family Pristiophoridae; genus Pristiophorus; species Pristiophorus japonicus. Next base: position 218,413,745 of record NC_091983.1, on the reverse strand, counting down.
CTCTCGACGCTCCCCGGACTGCCCGACTGCTGAGCCTTTATAGGCCGCTGCCTCTCGCTGACTCCCGCCTCTCTCGACGCTCCAATTGAGGTGTACAACATTTTGAGGGGCCTGTATATAGTGGCTAGAAAGGGCCTATTTCCATTGGTGGAGGGGTGTTAAAGTGGTTGGTGGAAGATTCAGTGGAGATTTGAGGGGGGTTGTAGGGGTCTGGAACTCGCTGCCTGGAAGAGTTGTGGATGCAGAAACCTTCACCACATTTAAAAGGTGGTTGGATGGGCACTTAAAGTGCCGTAACCTGCAGGGTTACGGACCGAGAGCTGGTAAGTGGGATTAGACTGGATAATCTTGTTGGCTGGCGCAGATATGATGGTAAGTACTGCAGGGAATCGAATACGGCCAGGGTGATCTCCTGGACTAGTTTTGATCACCTGGATGGGTCGGAGAGGAATTTTCCCAGAATTCTTTTCCACAATTGGCCTGGGTTTTCATCTTTTTGCCTCTCCCAGGAGGTCACATGGCTCCGGTTGGGGTGGAGTGTAGAATGTTTCGGTGTAAGGGGTGTTGCAGTTGTGTGGGATGGACTGGTTGGACCAGATGCTCTTTACCTTTCCGCCATTGTTCATTGTTCATAGGTTTATATGTAACCTTCAGGGCTGCTGACCGAGGGCCGTGCGGCTCTTGGTCGGCCGGCGCGGACACGATGGGCCGAATGGCCTCCTGCGCTGTAAATTTCGATGTTTAACCCGACCCCTAACTTGAATAGCAAAAAACCCGATGTGACCGTTACCAACCAATCAGTTACCAGCTATCCTATGTTGTCACTCCTGGATTTTGTTTGGTCTCGGGCTCCTGTCACTGCACTCTTTATTCCAGCGCCCCACTCACTGCGCTCCCACTTGAGTCCGCTCCTTCTGGTACTGGCACCTATATATTCTGTTGAAACCTAATTAGTTTCAGCTCACATACTTGTCCATAGTGGCCCACTTTTCCAAGAGTGGCATGTTAGTATTTGCACTAAGTTTAGCACCTCCCCCGGTGCCATATTGATTTGTGAAGTGATGAGTCTGTTAAAGACTGAATTTTGTATCTCTCTGAAATTGTCCTATGAGCTGATTAAAGGAAATGCTGAATTGACAGTTTTATTTTCAGATTTTGGAAAGTGTTTTGCTGCACAATTTTACACTTTGCCAATATCCCAGTCCCTTTCATTTACTCTCTCAAATGTAAAGAAAATATTCAATTTAAAAAAAAATAACATTTATAATTTTTTTTAAAACCCACTTGGATAGTACCACTTCGTTTGTTGTTGAACAGTTGCAGTCATCAAAAAAAAGAGATTTTATTTGAGATCCGATTTCATTTGTTATACTCTGACGGCAGCTTTTCGGAGTAAAGAAGATGCCTGTTGTAGGATGATGGGAATGGATTATAGAATCTGACCAGTTAAGCTGTGTGACAAATTAATGTTGCTTTCGGTATGTCCTGTGCTTTTTTAATGTTGTACATCTGTTGGTTCGGTCACATTACAAATTGGCACGGAGTGCTTCATGTGAAGTAATGGCTGGGTTTTTTTTAAGCTCTCTTGAAACTTTTAACCCATGAAGGCTGCAGATTGTTTCAGTGATGTAAACATGATTGTGTTTATCACAAACCTGTACATTTTATGGGATTGTGTTTGAAGTCACACTGCCTTTATCTACGGCTCCAGTCTATCCCTTTGTTTTGTTGTTGTGACTGCCTTGAACATTCTTAAAACCAGCCATCAGGAAAAGCAGGCAAGTTCACTGAAAATGGGATTAAAAAAGCCACCATTTGCAAGTTCCCCTCCCGAGCTCTAATTTCTCCACTTTTGTGGAAGGTGCTGACGCGAGCTGCTTGTGGTTTCACAGACACTGACCTATCTTCTTCCACTCCAGGCCTTCATGCCTCAACTTAAGTGACAACTATTGACAGGTGCTTCAACTATTGAAGCTGACCTGAGCATGAGTCAGTGTCTGACAACCCCCCCCACCCACCCTGTCTGTCATTTTAGAGGCTTATGTCACTGCAGAGTATATTATTTCTGAGCCCAATGCTGTCCTCGTCCGATACCCACACTGGCACATATCCACCTGGAGTACGGTGGACAGCAGTGAGAAGCAGAGTCCCCAGACCCAGTTGCCTTTGTTACATTGAGGCCTGTTGTAACACTCCTACTGCCAACCTGGCTGCTGAGTTCATTTAGCAGAAGATTGCCTGTGCATTCATTAATTCTGTTGGTTACTGTAACTTGCTGTCCCTTTGTACAGTGAACTGTCACCTTTTCTGCAGTGAGACGACACTATTGCAACTGAAGAAAAATACGAATACAAAAGCAAAATACTGCAGATGCAGGAAATCTGAAATAAAAACTGAAAATGCTGGAAACACTCAGCAGGTCAGGCAGCATCTGTGGAGAGAGAAACAGAGTTTCAGGTCCTTTTCCGAACTTTCTGGCGAAGGGTCATCGACCTGAAACGTTAACTCTGTTCCTCTCTCCACAGATGCTGCCTGACCACCTGAGTATTTCCAGCATTTTTCTGTTCTTTTTGGAGAAAAATATTGCCTGGTCGGGATGGAATGCATCCTAGGTTGCTAAAAGAAGCAATGGTAGAAATAGCAGTGGAAACCAGTAACGAGTGGGGTGCCGCAGGGATCAGTGCTGGGACCCCAACTATTTACAATATATAATAACAACTTGGAAGAAGGGACCGAGTGTAACGTAGCCAAGTTTGTTGATGATACAAAGATGGGAGGAAAAGCAATGTGTGAGGAGGAGACACAAAATCTGCAAAAGGACATAGACAGGCTAAATGAATGGGCAAAAATTTGGCAGATGGAATATAATGTTGGAAGGTGTGAGGTCATGCACTGTGGCAGAAAAAAATCATAGAGACAGTTATTATTTAAGTGGAGAAAGATTGTAAAGTGCCGCAGAACAGCGGGACCTGGGGGTACTTGTGCATGAAACACAAAAGGTTAGTAGCAGGTACAGCAAGTGATCAGGAAGGCCAATGGTATCTTAGCCTTTATTACAAAGGGGATGGAGTATAAAAGCAGGGAAGTCTTGCTACAACTGTCGAGGTGCGTGGTGAGGCCTATAAAAGGCGAGCTTGTGCAGCTCCAGCCGGGAGAAAAAGCAGAAAAGAAGTAGAAAGGAATCAAAAGGTGACGTCACAGCCAAAGGGGTAAGTGATTGGCTGGTGATTGGTGAGTAGTTTTTCTTTTTCTTTTTTATATCAGTAAGTAACCTGTTAACAGTGTTGTCACCAATTTAAGGGTATCTAAGGGTTAAGTCATGGCGGGAGAGCTTGGTCACGTGATATGCTCCTCCTGTACCATGCGGGAACTCGGGGACACTTCCGGTGTCCTTGACGTCTACATCTGCGGGAAGTGTATCTGCCTCCAGCTCCTGACGGACCGCGTTACGGAATTGGAGCTGAGGGTGGATTCACTCTGGAGCATCCATGATGCTGAGAATGATGTGAGTAGCACGTATAGCGAGTTGGTCTTACCGCAGGAGAAGGGTCCACAGCCAGCTAGGGAATGGAAGACCAGCAGGAAGAGTAGTGCAAGGAACGTAGTGCAGGGGTCCCCTGTGGTCATCCCCTTGCAAAACAGATACACTGCTTTGAGTACTGTTGAGGGGGATGACTCATCAGGGGAGGACAGCAGCAGCCAACTTCATGGCACCGTGGCTGGCTCTGTTGCACAGGAGGGCAGGAAAAAGAGTGGGAGAGCGATAGTGATAGGGGATTCAATTGTGAGGGGAATATATAGGCGTTTCTGCGGCTGCAACCGAGACTCCAGGATGGTATGTTGCCTCCCTGTTGCAAGGGTCAAGGATGTCTCGGAGCGGGTGCAGGACATTCTAAAAATGGGGGGCGAACAGCCAGTTATCGTGGTGCACATTGGTACCAACGACATAGGTAAAAAAAAAGGGATGAGGTCCTACGAAACAAATTTAAGGAGCTAGGAGCTAAATTTAAAAAGTAGGACCTCAAAAGTAGTAATCTCGGGATTGCTACCAGTGCCACGTGCTAGTCAGAGTAGGAATCGCAGGATAGCGCAGATGAATACATGGCTTGAGCAGTGGTGCAGCAAGGAGGGATTCAAATTCCTGGGGCATTGGAACCGGTTCTGGGGGAGGTGGGACCAGTACAAACTGGATGGTCTACACTTGGGCAGGACCGGAACCAATGTCCTCGGGAGAGTGTTTGCGAGTGCTGTGGGGGAGGAGTTAAACTAATATGGCAGGGGGATGGGAACCAATGCAGGGAGACAGAGGGAAACAAAAAGGAGACAAAAGCAAAAGACAGAAAGGAGATGAGTAAAAGTGGAGGGCAGAGAAACCCAAGGCAAAGAACAAAAAGGGCCACTGTACAGCAAAATTCTAAAAGGACAAATGGTGTTAAAAAAACAAGTCTGAAGGCTTTGTGTCTTAATGCAAGGAGTATCCGTAATAAGGTGGATGAATTAACTGTGCAAATAGATGTTAACAAATATGATGTGATTGGGATTACAGAGACGTGGCTCCAGGATGATCAGGGCTGGAAATTCAACATTCAGGAAGGATAGAATAAAAGGAAAAGGAGGTGGGGTAGCATTGCTGGTTAAAGAGGAGATTAATGCAATAGTTAGGAAGGACATTAGCTTGGATGATGTGGAATCTATATGGGTAGAGCTGCAGAACACCAAAGGGCAAAAAACGTTAGTGGGAGTTGTGTACAGACCTCCAAACAGTAGTAGTGATGTTGGGGAGGGCATCAAACAGGAAATTAGGGGTGCATGCAATAAAGGTGCAGCAGTTATAATGGGTGACTTTAATATGCACATAGATTGGGCTAACCAAACTGGAAGCAATACGGTGGAGGAGGATTTCCTGGAGTGCATAAGGGATGGTTTTCTAGACCAATATGTCGAGGAACCAACTAGGGGAGAGGCCATCTTAGACTGGGTGTTGTGTAATGAGAGAGGATTAATTAGCAATCTCGTTGTGCGAGGCCCCTTGGGGAAGAGTGACCATAATATGGTGGAATTCTGCATTAGGATGGAGAATGAAACAGTTAATTAAGAGACCATGGTCCAGAACTTAAAGAAGGCTAACTTTGAAGGTATGAGGCGTGAATTGGCTAGGCTAGATTGGCGAATGATACTTAAGGGGTTGACTGTGAATGGGCAATGGCAGACATTTAGAGACTGCATGGATGAACTACAACAATTATACATTCCTGTCTGGCATAAAAATAAAAAAGGGAAGGTGGCTCAACTGTGGCTATCAAGGGAAATCAGGGATAGTATTCAAGCCAAGGAAGTGGCATACAAATTGGCCAGAAATAGCGGCGAACCCGGGGACTGGGAGAAATTTAGAACTCAGCAGAGGAGGACAAAGGGTTTGATTAGGGCAGGGAAAATGGAGTAAGAGAAGAAGCTTGCAGGGAACATTAAGACGGATTGCAAAAGTTTCTATAGATATGTAAAGAGAAAAAGATTAGTAAAGACAAACGTAGGTCCCCTGCAGTCAGAATCAGGGGAAGTCATAACTGGGAACAAAGAAATGGCAGACCAATTGAACAAGTACTTTGGTTCGGTATTCACTAAGGAGGACACAAACAACCTTCCGGATATAAAAGGGGTCAGAGGGTCTAGTAAGGAGGAGGAACTGAGGGAAATCCTTATTAGTCGGGAAATTGTGTTGGGGAAATTGATGGGATTGAAGGCCGATAAATCCCCAGGGCCTGATGGACTGCATCCCAGAGTACTTAAGGAGGTGGCCTTGGAAATAGCGGATGTATTGACAGTCATTTCCCAACATTCCATTGACTCTGGATCAGTTCCTATGGAGTGGAGGGTAGCCAATGTAACCCCACTTTTTAAAAAAGGAGGGAGAGAGAAAACAGGGAATTATTGACCGGTCAGCCTGACCTCAGTAGTGAGTAAAATGATGGAATCAATTATTAAGGATGTCATAGCAGCGCATTTGGAAAGAGGTGACATGATAGGTCCAAGTCAGCATGGATTTGTGAAAGGGAAATCATGCTTGACAAATCTTCTGGAATTTTTTGAGGATGTTTCCAGTAGAGTGGACAAGGGAGAACCAGTTGATGTGGTATATTTGGACTTTCAGAAGGCTTTCGACAAGGTCCCACACAGGAGATTAATGTGCAAAGTTAAAGCACATGGGATTGGGGGTAGTGTGCTGACATGGATTGAGAACTGGTTGTCAGACAGGAAGCAAAGAGTAGGAGTAAATGGGGACTTTTCAGAATGGCAGGTAGTGACTAGTGGGGTACCGCAAGGTTCTGTGCTGGGGCCCCAGCTGTTTACACTGTACATTAATGATTTAGACGAGGGGATTAAATGTAGTATCCCCAAATTTGCGGATGACACTAAGTTGGGTGGCAGTGTGAGCTGCGAGGAGGATGCTATGAGTATGCAGAGTGACTTGGATTGGTTAGGTGAGTGGGCAAATGCATGGCAGATGAAGTATAATGTGGATAAATGTGAGGTTATCCACTTTGGTGGTAAAAACAGGGAGACAGACTATTATCTGAATGGTGACAGATTAGGAAAAGGGGAGGCGCAACGAGACCTGGGTGTCATGGTACATCAGTAATTGAAGGTTGGCATGCAGGTACAGCAGGCGGTTAAGAAAGCAAATGGCATGTTGGCCTTCATAGCGAGGGGATTTGAGTACAGGGGCAGGGAGGTGTTACTACAGTTGTACAGGGCCTTGGTGAGGCCACACCTGGAGTATTGTGTACAGTTTTGGTCTCCTAACTTGAGGCAGGATATTCTTGCTATTGAGGGAGTGCAGCGAAGGTTCACCAGACTGATTCCCGGATGGCGGGACTGACCTATCAAGAAAGACTGGATCAACTGGGCTTGTATTCACTGGAGTTCAGAAGAATGAGAGGGGACCTCATAGAAACGTTTAAAATTCTGACGGGTTTAGACAGGTTAGATGCAGGAAGAATGTTCCCAATGTTGGGGAAGTCCAGAACCAGGGGTCACAGTCTAAGGATAAGGGGTAAGCCATTTAGGACCGAGATGAGGAGAAACCTCTTCACCCAGAGAGTGGTGAACCTGTGGAATTCTCTACCACAGAAAGTAGTTGAGGCCAATTCACTAAATATATTCAAAAGGGAGTTAGATGAAGTCATTACTACTAGGGGGATCAAGGGGTATGCCGAGAAAGCAGGAACGGGTACTGAAGTTGCATGTTCTGCCATGAACCCGTTGAATGGCGGTGCAGGCTAGAAGGGCCAAATGGCCGCCTACTGCACCTATTTTCTATGTTTCTATAAGGTATTGGTGAGGCCACACCTGGAATACTGCATGTAGTTTTGGTGTCCATATTTACGAAAGGATCAATCAATCATAGGCAATCCCTCGGAATAGAGAAAGACTTGCTTCCACTCTTGAAGTGAGTTCTTTGGTGGCTGAACAGTCCAGTACGAGAGCCACAGACCCTGTCACAGGTGGGACAGATAGTCGTTGAGGGGAGGGGTGGGGGTGGGACAGGTTTGCTGCACGCTCTTTCCGCTGCCTGCGCTTGATTTGTGCATGCTCTCAGCGATGAGACTCGAGGTGCTCAGCGCCCTCCCGGATGCATTTCCTCCAGTTAGGGCGGTCTTGGGCCAGGGACTCCCAGGTGTCAGTGGGGATGTTGCACTTTGTCAGGAGGCTTTGAGGGTGTCCTTGTAACATTTCCGCTGCCCACCTTTGGCTCGTTTGCTATGAAGGAGTTCCGAGTAGAGCACTTGCTTTGGGAGTCTCGTGTCTGACATGCGGACTATGTGGCCTGCCCAGCGGAGCTGATCGAGTGTGGTCAGTGCTTCAATGCTGGGGATGTTGGCCTGAGTGAGGACGCTGATGTTGGTGCGCCTGTCCTCCCAGGGGATTTATTGGATCTTGCGGAGACATCTTTGGTGGCAATTCAGAGAAGGTTCACTGGGATGGTTCCGGGGATGAGGGGGTTGACTTGTGAGGAAAGGTTGAGTAGGTTGGGCCTCTACTCATTGGAATTCAGAAAAATGAGAGGTGATTTTATCAAATCGTATAAGATTATGAGGGGGCTTGACGAGGTGGATGCAGAGAGGATGTTTCCACTGATGGGGTAGACTAGAACTAGAGGGCATGATCTTAGAATAAGGGGCCACCCATTTAAAACAGAGATAAGGCAAAATTTCTTCTCTGAAGGTTGTAAATCTGTGGAATTCGCTGCCTCAGAGAGCTGTGGAAGCTAGGATATTGAATAAATTTAAGACAGAAATAGACAGTTTCTTAAACAATAAGGGGTATGGGGAGCAGGCAGGAAAGTGGAGCTGAGTCCATGATCAGATCAGCATTGATCTTATTGAATTGTGGAGCAGGGTCGAGGGGCAGTATGGCCTACTCCTGCTCCTATTTCTTACGTTGTGACAAGAAGAACATAAGAACCTTTCAATCCTCATTCGATACAGGAGTAATGCTGCAGGACTGGAGGGTTGCTAATATTATACCACTATTCAAGAAAGGGGTGAGGGATAACGCAGAAAATGACAGGCTAGACAGCCTAATATCGGTGGTGGGGAAGTTATTGGAAGCCATTATCAGGGACAAAATAAACTTTCATTTGAAAAGGCATGGGTTAATCAGCATGAATTTGTTAAAGGTAAATTGTGTCTGACTAACTTGATTGAATTCTTTGATGAGGTAACAGGGAAGGTTGATCAAGTAGTGCAGTAGGTGATGTATATATGGACTTTTGGAAGGCATTTGACAAAGTGCCACACAGGAGGCTTGTTAAGAAGATGGAAGCCCAGGGAATTAAGGGGAAAATGATGGTGTGAATATGGAATTGGCTCAGTGATGGGAAACTAAGGATGGATGGATATTTTTCAGACTGGAAGGTGGTTTGCAGTGGTGTTCCTCAAGGGTCTGTTTTGGGTCCATAACTCTGCAGTTTTTATAAATGGACTCTAGTGTAGGGACATGGTAGATAATGAAGAGGATAGTTGTAGACTACAGAATGACATAGACAGGATGGTGAAACGGGCAGAAGCATGGCAGATAGAGTTCAATGTGGGGAAGTGTGAAGTGATGCACTTTGGGAGAACTAATATGGAAAGAAGGTATACAATAAATGGCCTGATTTTGAAAAATGTCGATGAGCAGAGAGATCTTGGTGTCCATATACACAAATCCTTAAAGGTGGCAGGGCAAGTTGATAAGATGGTTAAAAAGCATATGGGTTACTCTGGATTATAAATAGAATATAAAAGCTGAGATCATGCTAGAACTTTATAAATCACTGGTTAGGCTTCAGCTGGAGTATTGTGGACAATTCTGGGTACCACACTTAAGGAAAGATGTAAAAATTAGAAAGGTGCAGAAGAGCTTTAAAAGAAGAAAGACTTACATTTATATAGCGCCTTTCACGACCACTGGACGTCCCAAAGTGTTTACAGCCAATGAAGTACTCTTTGAAGTGTAGTCACTGTTGTAATATAGGAAATGCAGCAGCCAATTTTCGCACAGCAAGCTCCCACAAACAGCAATGTGATAATGACCTGATAATCTGTTTTTGTTATGTTTTTTGAGGAATAAATATTGACCAGGACACCAGGTATAACTGCCCTGCTCTTCTTCGAAATAGTGCTATGGGATCTTTTACATCCACCTGAGAGAGCAGCCTCATTTTAACGTCTCATCCGAAAAACGGTACCCCAACAGTGTAACAATTCTTCAATACTGCATTAGGGGTGTCCGCTGAGATTTTTGTGCTCAAGTGTCTGGAGTGGATCTTGAACCCACAACCTTCTGACTCTGAGGCTAGAATGCCAATCACTGAGCCACAGCTGACACTTTAGTTTACCATGATGTTACCAGGGATGAGGGTCTTCGGCTATGAGGAGCAGTTGGAAACGTTAGGACTGTTCTCCTTGGAACAGAGAAGGTTACGAGGTGACCTCGAGATGGAGGGGTTTTGTTAGAGTAGATGGAGAAAAACGATTCCCTCTGGTGAGTGGGTCAAAATCAGAAGTCATAGATTTAACGTCATTGGCAAAAGATCTGGAAGGATTTGACAAGATTTTTTTTCACTTCTGAGAGTGGGACACTGTACATGAAAAGGTGGTGTCAGTTGATTCCATCAATAATTTTAGATGGGAGTTGGACAGATACTTGAGGATGAAGAATTTACAGGGTTGCAGATGGAAATGGGCCGGGTGTGACTAAGCACAACTGCTCTTGCACAGAACCAGCACAGGCATGATGGGCCGAATGGCTGCCTTCCATGCTGTAAATTTGTGTGATTCTATGATTGACCAAAATAAACTGATGAATTGCTAGAATTAAGTCTTGTAAGACCTCAGTACTGCATTGGAGTGTCGATCTAGATTTTGTGCTCCAGTCTGAGTGGGACTTGAATCCTAAACCTTCAGACTCGGAGGCAAGACTGACACACGGTGCTAGGTGCTGCTCGAAGTTTATCTGGGAAGGGGTTCTGCAAATGTCCATAAACCAAAGCCTCTGCTTCATGATTCTTAACATCAGAATTACTAAATTTGAAATACATTCTGTATCTCTCCTCCCAGGCATCTATTATCCTGTCTCTATACATATCAATTCTGTGGTTTGATATGCAGGACAATTGCTTAATGTACTATAACAACTAGTCAGCTTTTTCCAGAGTAGTCAAAGCTTTATTAAATCAGAATATATGTGTACTATTGTAGGGATGTCATCATATAATATAATTTAATACAAGAGAAGAGATTGAAGTACTTTACAGCAGATTGGAGTATTTGCCAGCATTAAAGTCTATTTTCCTTTTCCTACATTTTGAACATGATCATATTGATAATTTAACTGACACTTTTTGATTTGATTTGTCAATTTGTCATGCGCACCCTTGGTGTTGCGTTCGACCCTGAGTTGAGCTTCATGGCCTACATTCTCTCTATCATCAAGACCACTTAGTCCCATCTCCACAACATTGCCTGTCTCTGCCTCTCCCTCAGCCCCTCACCGCTAAAATCCTTATCCATGCTTTTGTCTCTTCCAGACTCAATTATGCCAATGCTCTCCTTGTGTCATCCACCTTCCAGTAACTCCAACTTGTTCTAAACTCAGCTGCCTGCATCCCGTGAAGGCCGACTTACTGGTCTAGGGGTGTCAGCATGTCCTTCAGGACCATGCCCAAGTGCCCTTTGCTGTTTGAGGCATTATAGTGTTGGTAGGCTCTTTGACCATGGAGGGGGAAGCCAAGCCCAGCCTTGTATTCTACCATTGTCTCTACACATCCACTTTCCAGCTGAGCTCACCATATGATGATCAGAATTGGAAACACTGAGCTGGGTTGGTCAGGTTCTTTGTATAAAGTCAAAGAATTTTACACCACAGTTGGAGACTATTCAACCCATTGCGCCTGTTAACTTAGTGCCTTTTCCTTGAAATTTTATTATTCAAATGTTCATTTCGGACATTCAGCACAGAAATAGACTATTAAGCCCATTATCCCTGTGCTGGCTCATTGAAAGCTAGTCAATTAGTCCCACTCCTTATTCTTTCCCCACAGCCCTGCAAACTCTTTCTGAATAACCTCTGGTAGTTCTCTGATACGAGGGCTGGTAATGCTTCTAGTGGGGTGTAGTCTGATCCATGGGACTGTTTTGTTCTCTCTGGTAACTTATTTTTGTCCCATTTACCATTGTTCTATTAGATTGGCTCAGTTGGTAGCACTCTGTCTCTGAAACAAGGTTGTGGGCTTAAGGCCCACTCTAGGACATGAGCACATAATCTAGTTTGGGAACCAGTGCAGTACTGAGAGTCTTTTGATGAGACCTTAAACAGAGGCCCTGTCTGCCTGTTCATTTGGATAGTGAATGTCCCTTGGCACCATTTCAGATACGAGCAGGGAATTCTCTTGGTATTCTGGCCAACATTCCTCCCTCTTTAAAAGAATAACAACCCCAACAAAAACAGATTAACTGGTCTTTCATTTCGTTGGTGTTTGTGGGAATGACTGCTGATTTTGGCTACACAATCGGCACTGCACTTCAAAGTGCTTTGAGATGTTTCCAAGAGTTGATGTATAAAGGTAAGTTGCAGTCTCCTCCACACTACATTCTTTCTACAGTCAGAATCTTGGGCTGATGCATGTTCCCAGGTCACCTAGCTAGCCATTGAATTATACACCATCATGTTTGCTCCTGTTAGTTGGTGGCATTCTCTTTCTCTTCCCACCCCCTCCTCCCCCCCCCCCCCCCCCCCACCCAAACGCAGTCTGGGGGGCGCGGCGGGGAATGCCTTGGTCTACTTAAATGCTTGCCCACTGAATTTCTAATCCTCGTTTTACCCAGTAATGAGAGAGCTGTAGACACTCCGGCTAATCCTATAATCAATAGGTCCAAGCGTCTAGTGTCAGCAACTTTAGTAAGAACTATAAGATTAGCAGATTTTCTGTCCTCTACCTTATCTTATATTATCAATCATAGTAAACATGCATCCCCGCTACTTATATGGAGCCAGGCTGCTGGGTGAAATTTTGGATGCCCTAAGTTTGAACTCATGTATCTTCAGTTCCAACTGACCACCTCACACTAGTATACTGTTACTTTCATTACCTGTGGTGACCCATCAGTGTCACCTGACCCTTCTTTATCACCTTGCCTGCTGTTGGTCACAGGATATGATGTAACCAGAGTGCCACATGCTATTCTCTTTATCTGAAAAATAGCAGAGCTGCTTTTGTCTCGTTCTGTAACACAGACGGTAAAAAGAAATAATGAATTTGTATTTATATGGCGCCTTTCACAATGTCGGGGCGCCTAAACTGGCAATAAAGTACCTTTTGAAGTGCAGTCCCTGTTGTAATTTAGGGAAACCTGGAAGCCAATTTTCACACAGCAAGGTCCTCGTACGTGGAGAGGCAGTATAAACTAAAGGATACAATCCCAAAGGGGGTGCATAAACACAGAGACCTGGGGGTATATGTGCACAAATCGGTGAAGGTGGTAGGACAGGTTGAGAAAGCGATTTTTTAAAAAAGCATACGGAGCCCTGGGTTTTATAAATAGAGGTATTGGGTACAAAAGCAAGGAAGTCATGATGAACCTTTATAAAATACTGGTTCAGCCTCAACTGGAGTATTGTGTCCAATTCCGGGCTCCGCTCTTTCGGAAGGATGTGAAGGCCTTAGAGAGGGTGCGGAAAAGATTTACAAGAATGGTCCAGGGATGAGGAACTTCAGTTATGTGGATAGACTGGAGAAGCTGGGGTTGTTCTCCTTAGAGCAGAGAAGATTGAGAGGGGATTTGATAGAGGTGTTCAAAATCATGAGGGGTCTAGACAGAGTAGATCCCATTGGCGGAAGGGTCAAGAACCAGAGGACATAGATTTAAGACAATTGTCAGAAGAGCCAAAGGCGACATGAGGAAAACGTTTTTACGCAGCGAGTGGTTAGGATTTGGAATGCACTGCCTGAAAGGGTGGTGGAGGCAGATTCAATCGTGGCTTTCAAAAGGAAAACAAATTTCAGGGCTATGGGGAAAGGGCGGGGGAGTGGGACTCGCTGAAGTGCTCTTGCAGAGAGCCGGCATAGGCTCGACAGGCCAAATGGCGGCCTCCTCTGCTGTAACTGTTCTATAATTCTATGAGTCATCTTCTCATACTAAAAATATACAGAATAAAAGTGTTATCAGCTCTCTATCCTTCACAGCAAGGTCCCACAAACAACAGAAATAATTACCAAATAATCTGTTTCGATGGTGGTTGAGGGATAAATATTGGCCAGGAACCGGGGGATAATTCTTTGAAATAGTACAGAGGGATCTTTTATGTCCACTTGAGAAGGCAGACGGGACCTCAGTTTAATGTCTCATTCAAAAGACGGCACCTCTGACAGTTCAGCACACCCTCAGCACTGCACTGAAGTGTCAGCCTAGTAGGGTTATCTTTTCACAGTTTCTATGTTCAGTACGTTCATCATTATACTTCTATTTCCACGATAGTAACCCCGCTTAACTATTTTAAACTTGTACACTCCTAAAGTCATGTGATACAATTCTCATCTAAAGCTCTTTGTCTACGGGAATAGAGTTAATTACTATGCCAGCTGTCTTTTCTTGGTCGAGCTGTTTATTCTGTAAAGAAATGTTTTAAACACATGCTGCAACTCTCTATACTAGTTAACCCATGATGTTTTCTGCTTATGTCAAGTTATCCTAACTTAGTCATTTTGTACTATTATCTATCATCTATTATCTTTTGGATATCATTTTGTACTGTTCGCAACCTTGGTGTCATACTTGACCCTGAAATGAGCTTCCGACCATATATCCGCGGCATAAATAAGACCGCCTATTTCCACCTCCGTAACGTCGTCCGTCTCCGTCCTTGCCTCAGCTCATCTGCTGTTGAAACCCTCATCCATGTTTTTGTTACCTCTAGACTTGACTACACCCCATTATCATCAACGCACTCCTAGCTGGCCACTCACATTCTACCTTTCGTAAACTTGAGGTCATCCAAAACTCATCAGCCTCTATCCTAAGTCACACCAAGTCCCGTTCACCCATCACCCCTGTGCTCGCTGACCTACATTGGCTTCCGGATAAGCAATGCCTCAATTTCAAAATTCTCATCCTTGTTTTCAAATCTCTCCATGGTCTCGTCCCTCCCTATCTTTGTAATCTCCTCCAGCCCCACAACCCCTCCCTGAGTTATCTGCGCTCCTCAAATTCTGCCCTCTTGAGCATCCCTGATTATAATCGCTCAACCATTGGTGGCTGTGCCTTCTGTTGCCTAGGCCCTAAACTTTGGAACACGCTGCTTAAAACTCTCCGTCTCTCTATCTCTCTCTCCTCCTTTAAGACGCTCCTTAAAACCTGCTCATTTGACCAAACTTTTGGTCATCTGCCGTAATGTCTTCATATGTGGCTCGGTGTCAAATTTTTGTTTTGTAACACTCATGTGAAGTGCCTTGGGACAATTTAAAGGTGCTATATAAATACAAGTTGTTATTAACCCGAAAACCTACATTGTTAGCTGGATGTCGAAAGTTAAATGATCTAATAGGAACTGGTCAACAATCCACTTGTGCCGGATATCTTGACTCTAAAATTAATCTAATCGTGGATACAATTTTCTATGGGCGTGCAGGATTTCTGTGGTCCTGCAGCATGTAAACTAACAGTCAAATCTGGCGCCTTAAATGACTATGATCCAACCCTACTTAGTGGTGACGGTGAGGTGTTGTTTATCCAAACACTTTTTGGGAAATACCCACTCAAGTAAGTGAATAATTTGGATAACTGATTGCATATTAATTCTAGTTTTGTATGTTTTGAAACTGTATTTGCTCTGTATGAAACCTGGAGAAGTATGAGGAAATAATTATACCTGTAAAGCAGAGAAGTTCAGCCGGTTCATATAACAGACTGCATTTGATTAAGTGGTGTTCAGTTAAGTGGATTGCCACTGTAAATGCTTTTTTATGTTGTGTTTGCAGAGTCCTATTAACCATTAGACCGCTCCATGGGGCTGGCAAAGTCCTGTCTCGTGCGAGTACTTGTACTCACTTTTAACAACAGGAAACCTGACTGTGGATGAGAATAACAGGAAATTAAAATGCTTGTTGGGGTCATCAATGGACTATTTTTCAATAGTAACTATTGACCTTAATAGAATATTTGCCCTTACTTCATAACTTTATCCCTGCGTGATTTCATCAGGCTTCATGTGAAAAGATTTGTTCATGTCTGTCAAATTATTCAATGGAGCACCAGTAAAGTTTCCCACTGTAACTGCTGGAGCACCAGTAAAGTTCCCTCTAACTGCAGGGGCTGACTAGAGTGACTTACACTTGGCACTGCTAAAACTTCGTCATCTTGAAACTCTGACAATGGAAGGTTTCTTTCTGGTATTGTAGTGTGCAATGCAGCTTGTGGTCTGTAATTTTGATAGTGATCATTAAGAACAGAGAAATAGGAGCAGGAGTAGGTCATACGGCCCCTCAAGCCTGTTCCGCCGTTCAATACGATCATGGCTGATCCGATCATGGACTCGGGTCCACCTCCCTGCCCAATCCCCATAACCCCTTATCCCCTTATCATTTAAGAAACTGTCAATTTCTGTCTTAAATTTATTCAATGTCCCAGCTTCCATAACTCTCTGAGGCAGCGAATTCCACAGATTTACAACTCTCTGAGAAGAAATTTCTCCTCATCACAGTTTTAAATGGGCGGTCCCTTATTCTAAGATTATGCTCCCTAGTTCTAGTCTCCCCCATCAGTGGAAACATCCTCTCTGCATCCACCTTGTCAAGCCCCCTCATAATCTTATTCGTTTCGATAAGATCACCTCTCATTCTTCTGAATTCCAATGAGTAGAGGCCCAACCTACTCAATCTTTCCTCATAAGTCAACCCCCTCATCCTCCAGAATCAACCTAGTGAACCTTCTCTGAACTGACTCCAAAGCAAGTATATCCTTTTGTAAATATGGAAACCAAAAACTGCGCACAGTATTCCAGGTGTGGCCTCACCAATATCCTGTATAGCTGTAGCAAGACTTCCCTGCTTTTATACTCCATCCCCTTTGCGATAAAGGCCAAGATTCCATTGGCCTTCCTGATCACTTGCTGTACCTGCATACTATCCTTTTGTGTTTCTTGCACAAGTACCCCCAGGTCCCGCTGTACTGCAGCACATTGCAATCTCTCTCCATTTAAATAATAACCTGCTCTTTGATTTTTTTTCTGCCGAAGTGCATGACCTCACACTTTCCAACATTATACTCCATCTGCCAAATTTTTGCCCGCTCACTTAGCCTGTCCATGTCCGTTTGCAGATTTTTTGTGTCCACCTCACACATTGCTTTTCCTCCCATTTTTGTATCGTCAGCAAACTTGGCTACGTTACACTCGGTCCCTTCTTCCAAGTCGTTAATATAGATTGTAAATAGTTGGGGTCCCAGCACTGATCCCTGCGGCAGACCACTAGTTACTGATTGTAAACCCGAGAATGAACCATTTATCCCGACTCTCTGTTTTCTGTTTGTTAGCCAATCCTCTATCCATGCTAATATATTACCCGCAACCCCGTGAATTTCTATCTTGTGCAGTAACCTTTTATGTGGCACCTTGTCAAATGCCTTTTGGAAGTTCAAATACACCACATCCACTGGTTCCCCTTTATCCACCCTGTTCGTTACATCCTCAAAAGAATTCCAGCAAATTTGTCAAACATGACTTCCCCATCATAAATCCCTGCTGACTCTGCCTGACTGAATTTTGCTTTTCCAAATGTCCTGCTTACTGCTTCTTTAATAATGGTCTCCAACATTTTCCCAACCACACGTTAGGCTAACTGGTCTATAGTTTCTTGCTTTTTGTCTGCCTCCTTTTTTAAATAGGGGCGTTACGTTTGCAGTTTTCCAATCTGCTGGGAACCCCCCAGAATCCAGGGAATTTTGATAAATTACAACCAATGCATCCACAATTAAGTATCACCAGCTCTAATTCTGCTGAGACTTTTAACAATACATGTGATCTCCAGCCCGCTGGTTTGCGCTCAGTCCCATGAACACCCAGTGCAGCTTTGATTCATTGGCATTATGTGAAGGGTGCCAAATGCATCCTTAATTATGCAAATGCAATAATATTAAACTTAATTTGCACCAGCAGTCATTTCACACACCAAATTGCATAACTAATTTATCCCTGGTATGTCTCAAAAACAACAACTTGATTTATATAGTGCCTTTAACGTAATAAAATGTTCCAATATGTTTCACAGCAGCGTAATCAAACAAAATTTGACACCGAACCACATGAGATATTAGGACAGATTGGTCATAGGTTTTAAGGAGCGTCTTAAAGGAGGAGAGAGAAGTAGAGGGACAGAGAGCTTTAGGGAGGGGATTCTAGAGCTTAAGGAGCTGAAGGTACCACTACCAATGGTGGAGCAATTAAAATTGAGGATGCGTAAGAGGCCAGAATTGGAGGAGCTCCGAGATCTCGGAGGGTTGTATAACTGGAGGAAGTTACTGAGATATGGAGGGGCGAGCCCATGGAGGAATTTAAAAACAAGGTACTCTTCTCTTGTGTATCATCAACCTCTCCAGTCTTGAACTGCCACTGAGAAGTCATGTTATCTGATCTTACAACGCAGCCAGAATGATGCGCGTGCCTGAAACCATGGGTTTAAACTGTTTAAACAATTAGTAATCATCTGATCTATGTAAATAGGATATGCGTTGAGGATAAAGTTCACAGAAAATGCCTTACCTTACTTGTTTCACTCGTATTACCTTATTGTTGCTCGTCGCACTTGGTTTATGTTCTGTCATCCATCGGTCTATAACCTATTATCCATGCAGCTTCTACAGGACCAAGCAGCTGTAGCTGAAGGAGCTGTGTAACAGGAACAGGAGAATCATACAGAACAGAAGGAGGCCATTTGGGTCATCGTGCCTTTGCTGGCTCTTTGAACAAGCTGTCCAATTAGTCCCACTCCCCTGCTCCTCCCCCTTAGCCTTTCTAACTATTTATCCAATTCCCTTTTGAAAGTTATTGAATCTGCTTCCACAATCCTTTCGGGGTGGGGCATTAAAATTCCGCAGGCCGATCCGCCATTCCATTAGATCGTGGTTACTACAACTACTGTAATGTGCATTTATATGGCTGATCTGTACTGTAACTCCATTTACCTGCCTTTGCACCATATCCCTTGATATCCTTACCTAACCAAAAATCTTATCAATCTCAGACTTGAAAATTTGAATTGATCACGGCCTTCTGCGGGAAAGAATTCCAGATTTCCACGATCCTTTGTGAGGAAGAAATGCTTCCTGATTTCACTTTTAGATGGTAGCTCTAATTTGAAGATTTTTCCCTCTTGTTCTGGATTCCCCCATCAGAGGAAATAGATTCTTTCTATCTCCCCTATCGAATCCCTTTTATAATTTTCAACATCTCAATTAGATCGCCTCTCAATCTTCTACACTCAAGGGAATGCATACATGGGACTGAGTAACTGTTCTCTTAAACTGCAAATAATGCAGCCTCCACGTGCTTTCTCCTCCCTACATCCTCACTGTGTTGACGCAATCCCCGAGTCTTAACTCATTATTTCCCAGGACCTCAAAGTTGATGAACCTCCTCAGCATTGTTCCTCTAAATTGTCTTTGTTGTGCGTGGCCAGTTTGTTTCAATGTGCAGTCCCTTTAAATGTGTCCGCATGCACGGTATTTCAGCAGGAAAACCCTATGAGCGGCCTGCGCGGTACCTTGCAAGATTACTACACGGCCGTAGAAGCACGGAGCTTAGACGGATCATTGCTCCTCAGCCATCACTTCCTGCAGTTTGTCGGCTTTTGAAATGTAATCCTGACAAATCAGGTCTTTTCTTTTTATTTTTACTTAAAATTGTGTTTGCACAGGTTAATTTGAGGTTTATAGGATTAATAATAATTTTAAAATTGGCGCATTGACATAGCATTAAAAGTAGATGATCGAGTGCATTAAGAGAAATATTGAATTCCTGTTTGCAGATACTCATTGAAATAAAACAGCGAGGATGCATCAACTTGTTTTCCATAGTCGCTACTGGTTCCTGTATACAATGGGCTGTGAGAAAAATTTCAAATCAGTTGCACATGAAGATTAGCATTTTTTCATTCTGGGAATATGGACCATGTGGGCAGAGCCACATTTATTCCCATCCCCAGTTGCTTTGAGAAGGTGATGGTGGGCCTTCTGGTTGAATTGCTGCAGTACTAGGTGAAGGATCTCCCACCATGGTACTGGGTAGGAATTCCATAATATTGACCCAGCGACAACGAAGTTGGGCTGGTGTGTGACTTGGAGGTGATGGTGTTCCCAATGACATTGCTGCTCTTGTCTTTCTTGCTGGTGGAGGTCACAGGATAGGGAAGTGCTATTAAAATAACCTTGGTGAGTTGGTTCATTGCATCCCGTAGGTAGAACATACAGCAGCTGCAAGATGCCGATGATGGAGAGGGTGGAATTGACTTCAATGGCAGGGGTCCCGATCAAGCAAAGCACTCAGTTGTGCGGTTGGTGTTGCAGCTGTACCCTTCCAGGCAAGTGGTGAGTATTCGATCACAGTCCTGCTGAGCCTTGTTGATGGCACAGAGACTTTGGCAACAGCTGCATTGAAATCAGGCACGCACTGTGGCTTGAAGATTTATTCTGCTTCCCAAGCTTCAACTAATTCAGCAGGAAATGCTTATCAAAATACAAATCTGCTGGTGTTTTCTGTCTCCACATCTTTGAGAATTAAACTTCTGCAACCAGGGTGTTTTTAAGCTTTCTTCGGTGTCCATTCTCCTGTCTGTTTTGTTTCCTTGTCCTTTCCTGCACAGTAAGATCTTTAAAAGCTATTCTAGAAGTATAAAACCTTACAGCACAGAGTTAGCCCATGGCGCCATGGGCTAGCAACAATCCCGTTCTCTGACCCTCGACATACTCTCTTCAGTTTTTCTTTTTCAAATATTCATCCACATCCCTTTGAAAAGTTACAAAGGATTTTGTTTCCACATCCCTTTGCCCTAGCCACTCGAAGCCAGTCTGAGCAATAACCCAGACACTGGTCAGATCCCACACATTCTGCAGTACTTCACTTCATACAGCACAATGCAGAGATTCAGCTCTCACTCTAAAACACAAAATTGCAGCTCCTTTTATTAGAGCAAAGAAAATGAAGGCGATCTGATGGAGATGAGTTCAAAATTATGAGGTGCTTTGATAGGAGCAACTAGTTCCATTGGTTGCTGAGTCAGGAATTACATGGCATCAGTTTAAGATCATCACTGACAATGAAGGAAGAGGGTCCGAGAAAATTTTCAACACTGATGGAAGCAGGATCCATAGGAAGAGATAGCTTGACTTGGCTATACTCCATAGATGGTTCCTGGTGTTGGGTGCCTCAGCCCAGGTGAGTCTAGCAGGTCCCCTAATCAATCATAGAATCGTAGAAATTTACAGCACGGAAAGAGGCCATTTCGGCCCATCGTGTCCGCGCCGGCCAACCAAGAGCTATTCAGCCTAATCCCACTTTCCAGCTCTTGGTCCATAGCCCTGTAGGTTACAGCACTTCAGGTGCACATCCAAGTATCTTTTTAAATGTGGTGAGGGTTTCTGCCTCTACCACCCTTTCAGGCAGTGAGTTCCAGAACCTCACCACCCTCTAGGTAAAGTCATTTCCCTTCGTATCTCCTCCACACCACCCCCCACCCCTAATTACTTTAAATCTATGCCCCCTGGTTGTTGACCTCTCTGCTGAGGGAAACAGGTCCTTCCTATCCACTCTATCCAGGCCCCTCATCATTTTATACATCTCAATCAGGTCTCCCCTCAGCCTCCTCTGTACCAAAGATAACAGACCCAGCATCTCCAATCTTTCCTCATAGCCAACATTCTCCAGTCCAGGCAACATTCTTGTAAATCTCCTCTGCACCTTTCCAGTACAATCACATCTTTCCTGTAATGTGGTGACCAGAACTGCGCACACTACTCCACTAGTCAGTGCAATTAAAGCAAAATTGTTTTGAATTATGCATCCGCAAAACAGTAAAGTTCCTGGACAAAATAAACATTTTGTAGAGAGAAACTTGTGGGGAAAAGCTCGTCCTTTCAGTTATTGTGTTATCAATTCAAGTATATTCAATTCAAGACCAGACCAGAGCTAGTCTCCAGTCGTCTTGGTTAATCCTTGCCACTGGACCAAGACCTAGCTCTGTCAAGCCCGTGTGGTGGCTGGTGTGCAACGGCCAACAAACATTTAAAAAATCCACGCACAGGCATTTTCCACTCTTCAAGATGTAGTTTTGGATCTGGAATATTGGGTCCTTCATTGAAACACCTGGGAATTATCCCTTTTTGGCGTGGAAGCAAGTCATCCTCGTTTCGCGGGACCTCCTATGATGATGATGACACTACTCCAACTGCGGGTAACCAGTGTTTTATACAGTTCAAGCATAACATCCTTGCCTCGACTAATAAAGGCAAGTATTCCATATGCCTTCCCAACCACCTTATCTACCTGGCCTGCGACCTTCTGGGATCTGTGGACCTGCACTCCAAGGTATCTTTGTTGCTCTACACATAGTTCACATGCCAGACGCGAGTCTCCCAAAGCAAGCGCTCTATTCAGAACTCCTTCACGGCAAATGAGCCAAAGGTGGACAGCGGAAACGTTACAAGGACACCCTCAAATCCTACCTGATAAAGTGCAACATCCCCACTGACACCTGGGAGTCCCTGGCCCAAGACCGCCCTAAGTGGAGGAAGTGCATCCGGGAGGGTGCTGAGCACCTCGAATCTCGTCGCCGAGAGCATGCAGAAATCAAGCGCAGGCAGCAGAAAGAGCGTGTTGCAAACCAGTCCCACCCTCCCTTATCCTCAACAAATGTCCCACCTGTGACTGAGTCTGTGGTTCTGGTATTGGACTGTTTAGCCACCTAAGAACTCATGTTAAGAGTGAAAGCAAGTCTTAAATCATCTGATGTCTCCACGCATGTACTTTCCAACAGAAATCGCTGAAAAGCGATCAGTGAGTGGAGTCCTAATTGACTGTCGTCATTTCTCCCTTACACCACCTCCACCACCCAATCCCAGGGAGAAGTGAAGGCCAATTGTTGCCTGCCCACCACTGCACCAGCTTAGAGCAGCGAGTTCAGGACAGGTCAGTGACAGAATGCAGGATCTTTCTGGTCTGCAGGACTGAGTACCACGGTCCCAGGTGTGTTACGTTTACCTACTGAGCCACCCAGTCGGTCTGTCTTTTGTACCTTTTTTTAAAATAAAGTAGTTATTTCTTCCTTTTATTCAATGTGACTCAAAAAAGTATGTTTTTGGGGCGGCGGGGGGGGGGGCGATGTGGGTAAAGGTTAATGCTACAGCACTGTCTATCTGAACACTGCACTAGCCCTTTAGAGGGAAGTGGGGGGGGGGGGGGGGGCTGAAAGCATGACTGTAGCCCTCTTTGTGTGTACAGCTCAGTTTGACTGAGTTCAGTTCCCACAATCAAGTGGCAGTGATGGTGTGGTGCATGTTTGCATATTGCATTGCAATTCACAGCAAATCCAAAGGAAATGTCCAGCAGCTGCTGTGTAAACAAAGTATTAGAGCTCTGTGTGAAGAGCTCAATGAACTATTCGTAAAGCCATATGAGGAAGAGCTGCAGACAGGTGTTGCATAAAATGGCCCATCTGGGCAACTGCGCAATATAATCCAGACAGTCACTTTATCAAATCAGCTGAATGATACACCCGAGCATAATTTCAGCGATTCGAACTAAGAAAGCTACCGGGGAAAGTAAGACTTGTATTTCCCCCGTCCTGTCCCTCCTGATGAAAAATGATAATATCGAACTGAAGTCATGCAGCAGACCAGTTGAACGGTTGAGCAAAGTCGTTTACTTTTTCTGTTGGGAGAAGGGTATCGTTTCCCAGATGAGCGTTAAAGAAAGCTGAGAAACCCATTCTGTATTGTTGCAGCAGTCCCTCATCCAGTGAAGGCGTGAGAATTTTACTCTGGTACCACAGACTTGTGCAAATGGCTCGGACAACAAAGAACCTCATTTCATCCCATTTTAGTAATCTGGGAAGGGTAAATATTTAACAGGACCATCTGACAATGGCATTCGGAGCAGGAAATGAAAGTTAGATGGGATCACATGCCAAGTGTTTCTCCCCCCCCCCCACCCCACCACCGCCCCACTTTCTCTTTTACTCACTCGTTTGCTCACTCACCTGACTCACTCCCTCACTCATCTCCCCTTTCATTCTGTATCTTCTATTGAAGTAACAATGGAAACATTTAGGAGTAACAGACTTTCCATTACTGGGTAAGATTTTTTATCAAAGGACTTTGAGGGTAGCTGCGAATTGCCTGATATTTTACTGTATCATGCCTTGTTTTATTTTTGTTTTGTTTTCCCTTGTGGCACGGAGTCCCAGCTCTAAAATAAAGAGAAGAGGCAGCCACAGAGAGAGCTTTGTGTTCTGTTGTACTGAATAATGGTGTTGAGGTTTTCAAAAGGCTGACGATTGCTTGATTTCCACAGTGATCACACTGAAGATGTGAGTTGGTGAAGGAGCTCAGCTTCCTGATCACTCAGCTTTTTATTCAAGGCTGTTTCTCAGCAAATTTATCTTTTTTTGGAGCGACAATGAATGTTTGCTTCATTTTTTTTATTGAAACATTGTTTGCTTTCACACATGTACTTTGGAGGAGAGTGAGCTAAATCAAATTCTACTAATTTATTGAGAGTATCGGGAACATTTTCCTTCATCATATCAGAGGGTTGACAGTTCCCAGTACAGGGATGTAAATAAAAGTAAATGGGATGGGACCAATGGCAGGGAGCCAGTTATCGTCTGTGTGACTCGAGCTTGTAAGCCGAGAGCTACTCTACTGTATCCTGTGGGTGGTGGGTTTCGGGCAATGTGCTGCGGCTCTCGTTTGTCAGCTCCCGAGCTGTGGACTGTGTTGCGTTAAAGTGCAGACCAATTCTGTTTATTAGAGCATGGGTGTGTGCAGAGTTCAGAGCCGTAAAAATGGGTCCGCAGGGATTTAAACTGGGGAATGATACTGTAGAAAACTCGCATCAGTGTTTAATTTCTTGTCGTACAGCCCCAAGACACTACAGTAAGTGGAATGACTGCACAACATAAAATGAACGACTATGAAACTTGCTTTTTACATTGTTAAGCTTTACTATGTTTTGTATATGAAGGCTGAATTGATTTAAAAATCAATGTAAATTTCAGTTACGTAGAATTACTTCAGAGCATAATGTGATTATGATGTGTAAATTCATCGGAGTTATTTTCTTTAAAGTGACTTATCCATATGTTTGACATGCTCTGTGCATGGGCAGTACACAATTTGTGTAAAGGCAATAAATATTTATTTGCTTTAAAAGTTTCAGTGAATTCCATTTCAAGAAAAACATTATTTTAAACAATTGAGAAAGAAAGCAGCTCGAAATGCTAGTTCTCAGATTCACCTATTTTGTCATTCTCCACAAAATCGTTGGCGTTCTATTTGAGAAAATGTTTGAAAGCTTTTTGCAGTTCCTGTTCCAGCTCAGGCTTCCCTCCCACTACTGCCGGTCTGCAGCCATATTTTAGCCGTTTTATTGCTTTGCACTGATTTGTGGCCTGCAGTGTGCCAACATATGTTGCACCATATACAGTAGTTGCTAAAGGCAAGACATTTATTCCTGCAGTGAGTATTTGCTATAAAAATGTATGGATTATACTTTGCAACAAAAGAAGTAGCCTTCACTCTTGACTCTGCGATATCAAATTCAATGAGTTAACTTATTAATAAATATTAATGAGCACAATTCCCGTATATCTTGAAACATTTAAGTCAGCTATCATTTCAAAATGTCGTCTTCTCTCCTGATTCTTATTAGGGTAAGCTTTCAGAGTGCTTTGTATCCTGCCCAAAGTCCCATTCTTCAGGGGTGAGCCTCAACAGTGAGCATCAGCAAGTCATTCAACTGCAGAAGGCATCACACTTAGATCTGACTGCTTCAGCTGTTTATAGGTGTACTCTGTAGCAGAGAGTCACTAGATACGGACCAGAGAACCCTGGCTGATTGTTGGCCTTTCTTAGCCTCAGAGCACTGAGGCACCACTCTGGCTGAGATCAGACTCCGGTGATGCATTTAGCCATTAACCAGTGGAAGTACTGCTGAACTTGTTTTTCCAACTGGGAGCTCTAGATGACCAGACCAATGGGTGATTGGAAGATGCGAATACTGCTCAGTCGGTTTGGAATTTGGGGCCAGAATGTGCTTTAGCAGCGCAGGAATCGGTGCAAACTACCAATTAAAATAAGGGACCCAAAACACTTCTCTCATGTGTTTCCCACCCTCCTATTTCTCTAAGAACTTGCTGGTGGTGTATCAGAGTGATACAGGTGTGGAGGCTGTTGAGGATGGACAATGGGTGCATTACATCACAGATTGGATAAATACGTGAAGGGTGAAAAATTTGCAAGGGAGTGGGCCTAATTGGGTAGCTCTTTTAAAGAGTCGACACAGGAACGACAGGCCAAATAGCCACTTCCTGTGCTGTAAGATTTTACAATTGAAAAAAAATGCGAGGGTACTGATGTCTGTATTGCATTAAAAGGAAACGGGCTAGTCCTGAGAATTAAGTATGGAGGGTTTCGGGATACAGAAGAACATAAGGAATAGGAGCAGGAATAGGCTATTTGGCCCCTCAGACCTGCTCCGCCATTTAATAAGATCATGGCTGATCTGATCATGGACTCAGCTCCACTTCCCTGCCCGCTCCCCATAACCCTTTACTTCCTTATCGTTCAAAAATCTGTCTATCTCCGCCTTAAATATATTCAATGACCCAGCCTCCACAGCTCTCTGGGACAGAGAATTCCACAGATTTACAACCCTCTGAAAGAAAAAATTCCTCCTCATCTCAGTTTTAAATGGGTGGCCCGTTATTCTGAGACTACGTTCCCTAGTTTTAGTTTCCCCTACGTATTATTCAGTATAAGGGGTGTCGCAGTTGTATGGGGCGGGTTGGGTGCTCTTTACCTTTCCGTCATTGTTCATTGTTCATAGGTTTATATGTAACCTTCAGGACTGCTGACCGAGGGCCTTGTGGCTCCTTGTCAGCCGGCACGGACACGATGGGCCGAAATGGCCGCCTCCTGCGCTGTAAATGTCTCTATTTCTTTCTATGTTTCTATGTGGAAATATCCTCTCTGCAGCCACCTTGTCGAGCCCCCTTGTTATCTTATATGTTTCGATAAGATCACCTCTCATTCTTCTGAACTCCAATGTGTATAGACCCAACCTATTCAACCTATCTTCATTAGTCAACCCTCTCATCTCCTGAATCAACCTAGTGAACCTTCTCTGAACGGCCTCCAATGCAAGTATATCCTTCCTTAAATATGAGGACAAAAACTGTATGCAGTACTCTAGATGTGGTCTCACCAATACCCTGTACAGTTGTAGCAGGACTTCTCTGCTTTTATACTCTATCCCGCTGCAATAAAGGCCAACATTCCATTTGCCTTCCTGATCACTTGCTGTACCTGCATGCTAACATTTTGTTTCATGCACTCGAACTCCCCAGGTACCTCTGTACTGCAGCACTTTGCAATTTTTCTCCATTTAAATTATAATTTGCTTTTCTATTTTTTTTCTGCCAAAGTGGATAACTTCACATTTTCCCACATTATACTCCATCTGCCAAATTTTTGCCAACTCACTCAGCCTGTCTTTATCCCCTTGCAGATTTTTAATGTCCTCCTCACAATTTGCTTTCCCACCCATCTTTGTATCATCAGCAAACTTGGCTACATTACAGTCGGTCCCTTCATCCAAGTCATTAATATAGATTGTAAATAGAAACATAGAAACATAGAAAATAGGTGCAGGAGCAGGCCATTCAGCCCTTCTAGCCTGCACCGCCACTCAACGAGTTCATGGCTGAACATGAAACTTCAGTACCCACTTCCTGCTTTCACGCCATACCCCTTGATCCCCCGAGTAGTAAGGACTTCATCTAACTCCCTTTTGAATATATTTAGTGAATTGGCCTCAACTACTTCTGTGGTAGAGAATTCCACAGGTTCACCACTCTCTGGGTGAAGAAGTTCCTCCGCATCTCGGTCCTAAATGGCTTACCCCTTATCCTTAGACTGTGACCTCTGGTTCTGGACTTCCCCAACATTGGGAACATTCTTCCTGCATCTAACCTGTCTAACCCCGTCAGAATTTTAAATGTTTCTATGAGGTCCCCTCTCATTCTTCTGAACTCCAGTGAATACAAGCCCAGTTGATCCAGTCTTTCTTGATAGGTCAGTCCCACCATCCCGGGAATCAGTCTGGTGAATCTTCGCTGCACTCCCTCAATAGCAAGTATGTCCTTCCTCAAGTTAGGAGACCAAAACTGTACACAATACTCCAGGTGTGGCCTCACCAAGGCCCTGTACAACTGTAGCAACACCTCCCTGCCCCTGTACTCAAATCCCCTCGCTATGAAGGCCAACATGCCATTTGCTTTCTTAACCGCCTGCTGTACCTGCATGCCAACCTTCAATGACTGATGTACCATGACACCCAGGTCTCGTTGCACCTTCCCTTTTCCTAATCTGTCACCATTCAGATAATAGTCTGTCTCTCTGTTTTTACCACCAAAGTGGATAACCTCACATTTATCCACATTATACTTCATCTGCCACGCATTTGCCCACTCACCTAACCTATCCAAGTCACTCTGTAGCCTCATAGCATCCTCCTCGCAGCTCACACTGCCACCCAACTTAGTGTCATCCGCAAATTTGGAGATACTACATTTAATCCCCTCGTCTAAATCATTAATGTACAATGTAAACAGCTGGGGCCCCAGCACCAGTCCCTGCGGCACCCCACTAGTTACTGTTTGCCAACCGAAAAATGACTCATTTATCCCGACTCTCTGTTTTCTGCTAGTTAGCCAATCCTCTATCCATGCTAATATATTACCCCCAACCACGTGAACTTTTATCTTGTGCAGTAACCTTTTATATGGCACCTTATCGAATACTTTCAGGAAATCTAAATGCACCACATCCACTGGTTCCCCCTTATCCACCCTGCTCGTTGCATCCTTTAAGAACTTCAGCAAATTTGTCAAACATGATTTCCCTTTCATAAAACCATGCTGACTCTGCTTGATTGAATTATGCTTTTCCAAATGTCCCGCTACTGCTTCCTTAATACAATCATCAAAAACAGGGATAATGATTCCTGAGTGAAAAGGATGGCAATGGTTTGCCAATGGGCAATATGCAGATTGTCCACAGCCAGAGTTGCCAACACTCGAGATTCACTTTCAAGACTTGAGGTAGTGCTGAACAAGCACCTCCCCTTTTCCTAATCTGCCGCCATTCAGATAATATTCTGCCTTCGTGTTTTTGCCCCGAAAGTGGATAACCTCACATTTATCCACATTATACTGCATCTGCCATGCATTTGCCCATTCACCTAACCTGTTCAAGTCACTCTGTAGCCTCTTAGCGCTCTCTTCACAGCTCACACCGCCACCCAGCTTAGTGTCATCTGCAAACTTGGAGATATTACACTCAATTCCTTCATCTAAATCATTGATGTATATTGTAAATAGCTGGGGTCCCAGCACTGAACTCTGCGGCACCCCACTAGTCACTGCCTGTCATTCTGAAAAGGACCCGTTTATCCCAAAGGAGATTATTGCATTTTTTAAGGGACATGCAGATAGATATTTGAAGTAGAGGACGATACAACCATAGCTATATCAGATTTTAGGTTGTTCTAGCCAAGTGTTAGAATCATAGAACGATGCAGCACATAAGGAAACCAATAGGCCCATCATGCCTGTGCCGGTTCCTTGACTCCTCCTGTGCCCCCCCCCCCCCCCCCCACTTGTGCATCCCTGATTTTAAATCGCTCAACAACAGCTTGTATTTATATAGCGCCTTTAACATAGTGAAACGACCCAAGGTGCTGCACGAGTATTATGCGATTAAAAATATGACACAGGTTCATAAGTAGAAAATAGCGCAGGAAGAGGTATGTTTTAAGGAGTGTCTTAAAGGAGGAAAATGAGGTACAGAGACTGAGAGGTTTAGCCAAGGAATTCCAGAGCTTGGGGCCGAGGCAACAGAAAGGTTGCCCACCAATGATTGAGCGATTATATTCCGGGATGCTCAGGAGGGCTGAATTAGAGGAGCGCAGATATCTCCGGGGAGTTGTGGGGCTGGGGGAGATTAGAGATAGGGAGGGGTGAGGCCATGGAGGGATTTGAAAATTTGGAAATCGAGGCATTGCTATCTGGCTCAGAGTGGCGTGGGAGGCAGGGGTATTGTTTCATGGGGCACTGGCACCAGTACTGGGGAAAGAGGGAGCAGTTCCATTGGGATGGTCTCCACTTAAACCGAGCTCAAACCAGTATCCTGGCGAATCGAATAATTAGGGCAGTAGACAGGGATTTAAACTACTGATGGTGCAGTAGAAGGATTCAGGAAAGAAAATTTAAAAGCAGCAAGAGAAATGTCAAGGCTCTAGTGCAGAGTTTGGGTAAAAATAAGCAGTGTGAGTCAGGAAGGGACAGAGAGAGCAACAAAGTTAATCGGGCATCGGTGACCATGGTGACATCAGGGAAAAATAGAAAAAAAGCTAAAGGCGCTATATCTGTGCGCGAAGCATTCGCAACAAAATGGATGAATTAATAGCACAGATAGAAATGAATAGGTTTGATCCAATAGCCATTATGGAGACGTGGTTGCAAAGTGACCAAGGTTGTCAACTAAATATTCCAGGTTACTTAACTTTTAGAAGAGAGAGGCAAAATGGAAAAGGAGGACGGGTATCCCTGAGAATAAAGGATGGGATAAAGGGAGTAGAGAGAAAGGGGGCGGAAATTGCGTAGCGCCCCGTTTGGGGGCAGTAACTGCCGCGAGGCGGGGTTTCCTGCGCCGGACACAAGTCCCGCCCCGCGATCTAAATTCGGGATACTGTTCTACGGAGCAAGTGGAGCGGGGCGGAAGGGTTGAGTGAGGGGTGCTGCATCATGCGGTGATGGCCAAGCTGCCGACTCTGCAGGGGGAGAAATGGGACCCTACCTGAACCACTGAGGAGCGAGGAGTTGTGGCCTCAGCCCGGCACACAAGCAGATTGCCGGGCTGGAGGATCGTGGCACAGACCCCGCGATTCAACATCCAGCAGGCCGCAACCGGTAAGGCGACCATTTTTTTTCCCTCAAATCGCCACCTCCTCTTTAAATTTTGCCCTACCAGCACCCTCTGAATCTGTCGCTGGCATCGCCTGGCTCAGCTTCAGGGGGCGCGACCGAATTTGCACCGCGGGGCAGATTCAATCTTGGCTTTCAAAAGGGAATTGGATAAGTAGCTGAAGAAAAAAAATTGCAGGGCCACGAGGAAAGGGCGGGGAAGTGGGACTAGCTCTTGCAGAGAGCTGGCATGGGCTTGAAGGGACGAATGGCCTATTTCTGTGCTGTAACCATTCTGTGATTCTAACCAACTTAGGAACAGGCTATTTTGGATCTAGTATTGTGCTATGAAAAGGGGTTAATTAATAACCTTGTAGTAAGGAGCCTTTAGGGAAGAGTGACCATAATATGATAGAATTTTCTATTTAGTTTGAAAGTGATTTAGTTAAGTCCAAAACTTGGGTCTTAAATCTAAGCAAAGCAAACTATGTTGGTATGAGGGGCGAGTTGGCTAAGGTAGATTGGGAAACTACATTAAAAGATATAATTGTAGAGAAGCAATGGCTAGCATTTAAAGAATTAGTACATAAATTTGCAACAAATACACATTCCTTTTAGGCACAAAAACCCCACAGGAACAGTGGTCCAACTGTGGCTAATGAGAATTTAAAGATAGTATAGGATCAAAGGAAGAGGCTTATAATGTTGCCAAAAAGAGTAGTAAGCCTGAGGATTGGGAGCATTTTAGAATTCAGCAAAGGAGGACCAAGAAATTGATAAGAAAAGAGAAAAAAGAATGAGAGTAAATTAGCAAGTGACAAAAACAGTTTGTAAACGTTTCTATTGGTATGTAAATAGGAAGAGATTAGTGAAAGTAAACGTGGGCCGATTTGGGGCAGAGACAGAAGAAAATATAATGGGCAATAAGGAAATGGCAGAGACATTAAACAAATACTTTGTATCTGTCATAGAATCATAGAAATTAACAGCCCGGAAGGAGACCATTTCGCCTCATCGTGTCCACGCCGGCTGACCAAGAGCTATCCCGCCTAATCCCACTTTCCAGCTCTTGTCCGGCCGTAGCCCTGTAGGTTACGGCACTTTAAGTGCACATCCATGGTAGAAGACACAAAAAACATTGTGGAAATAATGGGTAACCAAGGGTCTAGAGAGAATGAGGAACTGAAAGAAATTAGTATATTAAAGACATAGTGCTGGAGGAATTAATGGAACTAAGTGGCGACAAATCTCCTGGACCTGACGATCTGCATCCTAGGGTTTTAAAACAGGTAGCTGCAAAGATAATGGATGCACTTTAGTCTTCCAGAATTCCCTAGATTCTAGATCAGTCCCCAAGGATTGGAAGGTAGCAAACATAATCCCCCTATTTAAGAAAGGAGGAAGGGAAAAAACAGGGAACTTATCGGCTAGTTAGCCTGACATCACAGTAGGCAAAATGCTAGAATCTATTATTAGTGACATGCTAACAGGGCACTTAGAAAATCGTAATATGATTAGGCAGAGTCAGCATGGTTTTATGAAAGTGAAATTGTGTTTAACAAATCTATTAGAGTTCTTTGAGGGTGTAACTAGCAGGGTAGATAAGGGGGAACCAGTGGATGTAGAGTATTTGGATTTTCAAAAAGCATTCATAAGGTGCCACACATGATTATTACACAAAATTAGGACTCATGGGATTGGGGGTAATATATTAGCGTGGATTGAGGATCAGTTAATAGACAGAAAATAGAGAGTAGGAATAAACGGGACTTTTTCGGGTTGGCAGGCTGTAACTAGCTGGGTATCGCAAGGATTAGTGCTTAGGCCTCAGTGATTTACAATCTACATTGATGACTTGGTTGAAGGGGCTGAGTGTAACGTATCAAAGTTTGCTGATGGTACAAAGGGCCCAACGTTGCCCAAGCCGTTTTTTTCAGCGCATTGACCTGAAGTGTGCCAACTTTGCGCGCTGGAAAGGGCGCTAGAAAAAAGGGGCCCCATCCAGGCCGCTCTTCGGAGTCCCCGGAGTCCTGGCGTGGCGTGGAGGCTGAAGTCGGGGGGGGGGGAGGCGGAGCAACAAGCCAGCGCAGAAAGCACTACTGGCACCTGCGCGCATGCTCCTGCCCTCCCAACGCGTCCTGTGAGCTGTGAGCAGGACCCGATGCTCGCAGCCCCTATCCCCGGCCGAAGGGACGCCCGATCTCGTCGCATCCTATTCCCGGCCGAGTGGCCTCCCGCACCGGCCCGCTGAGTTCCCGGGCGAGGTAGGACTTCGGTTCTATTTTTTATTTAGTGGCTGTACTTGAGACTTTTGATTGGGTGGTATACCAGCATCTCTCTGTCTGGCTTCCCCCCCCGTGACATCACGGCCAGCAGCTCGCATTTCTGCGGGAGGATTTACTTCATTTTTATTGGTATTTTAATTGTTTGAGCTTTTCCTTGCAATGTTTGGTGCTTGGTTGTTGAGGTTCTCTCCAGTTCCCTTCCCTGCCCTAATGTCTGCCGAATGTGCGCTGCTTTTTCTTCACTGCCCGCAAGGTTTTTCAGAGCTGGCCACGTACGCTGACCTAAGTGGATTTGGAGTATGTTTTTGCTGGCCAGAGTGGCATAAATGGCCAAAACTGGCGTAAGTGTCTGGGACGCCCCCTTTTGGGGAAAAAAAAAGGCCTAAAAAAAAATCATACCTAACTGACTTACTCTGGAGTAAACGTTTGGGAGAAAAAGGGCATTTTTTTAACTTATGCCAGAAAAAACAACTTACTCCAAAAAAATTGATGCAAGTCATGGCCAAAATTGGGCCCAAAGTTAGGTGGGAAAGTAAGCTGTGAGGAGGATGCAAAGAGGCTGCAGAGAGATATAGACAGGTTGACTGATTGGGCAACAACATGGCAAATAGAATACAATGTGGGGAAGTGTGAAGTTATCCACTTTGGTAGAAAAAACAAAAAAAGCAGAATATTTTTTGAATGGTGAGAGAACGTTTGCATTCAGAGGGACCTGGATGTATATGAATCACTAAGTTAACATGCAGGTACAGCAAGCAATTAGGAAAGCAAATGGTATGTTAGCTTTTGTTACAAAGGGATTAGAGTACAAGAGTACAGAAGTCTTACTACAATTATACAGGTATTGGTGAGACCACACCTGGAGCACTCTGTACAGTTCTGGTCTCCCTACACAACAAACGATATACTTGCCTTGGAGGGAGTGCAACTAGACTGGTTCCTGGGATGAAGGGATAGCCCTATGAGGAGAGATTGAATAGACTAGGTCTATATTCACCATGATCTAATTGAAACATATAAAATTATTAAGGGGCTTGACAGGGTTAATGGTGAGAATATGTTTCCCCTGGCTGGGGAGTCGAGAACATGGGGTCAGTCTCAGAATAAGGGGTCGGCCATTTTGGACTGAAATGAGGAGAAATTTCATCACTCAAAGGGTTGTGAATCTTTGGAATTCCCTATCCCAAAGAGCTGTGGATGCACATTTGTTGAGTATATTCAAGACAGTTTGATAAATCTTTGAGCTCTAAGGGAATTAGGGATATGAGGATAGTGCGGGAAGGTGGAATTGAGGTAGAAGATCAGCCATGATCTTATTGAATGGCGGAGCAGGCTCGAAGGGCCAAATGGCCTACTCCAGCTCCTATTTCCTACGTTCTTATGATTAAGACACTCCTTAAAACCTAGCTCTTTGACCAAGCTTTTGGTCATGTGCCCGAATATCTCCTTGTGTGGCTCGGTGTCGCATTTTATTTTATGATGCTCCTATGAAGCGCCTTGAGACGTTTTGCAGGTTGGCCTTCCCTTATCCGGAACTCTCGGGAACTGGCCAGTTCTGGATAAGAGATTTTTCTGGACGAGGGGTGGTCACGTTAAATTGAATGGTACGGGTACTGAGCAAGGGGATATTCGGGTTGGCAGGCTTGGGGCTGGGAGTGCGGCAGAGAGAAAATGGGGGGGGGGGGCGGTGGATCGCTGGGTCAGGTCAGCGATTGCAGGAGTCGCCAGCGAGGAAGCACTTCAGTTTGTTCGGAGTTCTGCGCATGTGCCAGCCGGTGGCCGGGAATGGTTCCGGTAACGGACTTCAGGATAGGGGAGGTTCAACCTGTACTACGTTAAAGGCGCGATATAAATATAAGTTGTTGTATAAAATTGACGAGCAGGAAAAGACCTGCTGATTAAGTCATGTTCATGATGGCCGGAGAATCCTGACTAAACCCTTCCACCCTCTGCAGTTCAGTGCAGCATTTCTCTGACTGGACTCTAAACACTATTCATTCTAAAACAAGTGTAATTAAATAGAATTTACTGCACAGAAGCAGGCCATTCGGCCCAACAGCTCTATGCCAGTGTTTATGCTCCGCACGAGCTCCCTCCCACCCTACTTCATCTAACCCTATCGGCATATCCTTTTATTCCTTTCTCCCTCGTGTGTTTATCTAGCTTCCCTTTAAATACCTCAACTACTTCATGTGGTGGCAAACTCCACTCTGGGTAAATAATTGCTCCTGACTTCTTTATTGGATGTATTGATGACTATCTTGTATAATTTTGGTGTCCCCCGCAAGTGGAAACATCTTCTCTCTTGTCTACACTATCAAATCCTTCATCATTTTAAAGACCTCTATCACGTCACCTCTCCGTCTTCCCTGTTGTGGAGAAAGGAGCCCCAGCCTGTCCAGTCTTTCCTGAAAGTTATAATCTCTCGGGTTCTGGTATTATCTTGTAAATCTAAAATTGTTTTTTCAAAATTTGCGGGATTTGGGTTTTGGGACTTAGTGTGTTTGATTTTGTGTTTCGAGCATTTATTGTAAAATGAAGTTACCACTCAGCAAGCCGTACAGTGCTGTAGTTGTCCTGGAGTGCTGCAGCAGTTAGAATTACAACTTCCTGATGTAAAAAGTATATTTTCGAGAGATTTTATTTTCCTCAGTCATGTCTCCATTTCTCCCATCTTCCCCTGAAGGCAGTGACCCGTGATGGGGTATGGTTCCAGAGACACCGCGGGAGCCCTCTGCTATTTTTCCCTCTTTAGCCTTGGCAGTGGATGTCCATGGATTGTTGAACTGTGATTATGCATAACAGCCGAGCCTGATCCTTCCTCCACCTGACAACCACAAAAGTGCATTGCATTACCAGATTTTTCAGTAGTAAGGAGGTTGTGTCTTTGATAAAATGCTATTTCTGTCTCGTCTCAAAATGTTATTAGCAAACCAGAAATGGTCATAAAATACTTGTCCATCCAGCGCAGCCCTGCATTTCCTACTGAGTTCAGGGCCAGGGGCAGAACGGGCCAGCCCACACTGCGATATGTGTGTGCACTAAGTCGGTGCAGCAGAGCTGGTCTCCAGTCGTCTTGGATAACTCTTGTCACTGGACTAAGGCCTAGCTCTGTCAAGCCCGTGTGGTGGCTGGTGTGCAACGTTCACCATACGTTAAAAAAATCCACGCACAGGCATCTTCCATCCTTCAGGATGTAGTTCGGGATCTGGAATATTAGGTCCTTCATTGAAACACCTGTGAACTCATCCTTTTTTGGCGTGGAAACAGGTCATCCTCGTTTCGAGGAGTGCCTATGATGATGACATTTCTTACATCGTTGGCCGCCCCGACCTGTGTGAGTACACCACCGCAGGTCGGGGCGATAAATAGAGCTGGAGTGCTGGGCCTTGAAACATCGTGGGCGAAGGTGAGGTGAATGAGGATACGGGACCCAGAAGAGACGTGGGCCCAGGGGCAGCACTGGCCAGCCGACACTGTGATATTGGTGCGCACTAGGTCCGTGCAGCAGAGCAGATCGCCAGTCGTCCTGGTTCAACCCTTGCAACTGGATAAAGGCCTAGCTCTGTCGAGCCCGTGTGGTGGCTGATGTGCAACGGTCACTGCACGTTAAAAGAATCCACGCACAGGCATCTTCCACCCCCTCAATTGGAGTTCAGGACCGGAATATCGGGTCCTTCATTGAAACATCTGTGAGCATTTCTGGAAGCAAGTCATCTTCGTTCGAGGGACCGCCGACGATGATGATGACATTTCCACCATTGATGTGGTTTACACCCTAGCACTCTGCTTGGAAATCGATTCCAAGTGTTGATCACTCTGAAGTAGAACCTACTAACATCAGTATTAAAGTTGCCTCTCGCTCGTTTGAGCCTGTGTCCCTTGTCCTCCTACCACAGTTTCATTTAAAATAGGTTTCCAAATGAACTTTTTCCATACCATTTATTTTCTTATAAACCTCTAAGATCACCCCATAAGACGCTTCCTTTCCGGGCTGAAAAGCCCATGTATCTCTGATCTTTTATCATAATTCACATGCCTGACACTGGAATCTACCTTATTGCCTCTCGTGTTTGAACATCTCTTGTTTTTGCCTCGACCAGATATGGACACAGTGCCAGAGCTCTGTGCAATTTGGTCACAGCTCCCTCTGACTTGTATTCTACTGTTTTGGCTTCAATATTCTGTTAGCTTTGTTGATTGTCACTCTGGATTGGTTGGATTTGTTGAGCATCGTCTGCGAAGACTCCTAGGTCACTTTCAACTTCACCACTCGCAATTTCAACATTGTTCATAGAATATGTGCATCACCCATTTTTCCTTTTTATTTGCAATACTTTACACTTGTCTGCATGAAATTTCATCTGTCATTGTTCATTCCACTCGCACATTTTGTTCAGCTCATTCTGGGCTGCCTCCTTCAATTCCACTGGCCCTCCAGTTGGGTAACTTCTGCAAATTTCACAAACTTGTATTGAGTTTCTGAATCCGCCATTGATGTAAATTAGAAACAGTGGTGGTGCCAATAGTGAGCCCCAGGGTATTCCACTCAGCACATCCCCTACCTTGATACAACCACTCTAACCAGTACCTGCCATTTTCTACCCATCAACCAATTTCTTATCCATTCCTAAGATTTGCTCCGAACCCCCCAAAGCTTTGAGTTTAATTTTTAATTTTTTCTGAGGAACTTTGTCAGTCACCTTTTTGAAGTCTGACGTATACAACATCGTGGGGTTTTACAGAGAAGACTTAGTTTGTTACTTCCTTAGACACGATGGACCTATGTTTTTACATCAAGCAGGTTGGTTAGGTGGGATCTGTCCCCATCTAAAGCCACAGTAACTGCTGTCTGCTAGATTATTGTATAGATAATCTTCAAATCTACTCCTGATGAATTTCATTATTTTACACAGATTTGAAAACAAATGGGGTTGCCGGTCCCTGTGTTTGTTCCGTCACACCTTTTGAATATGGGCACCTCATCAGCCTGTTTCCAATCTCTCCGGTATCCATCAACTCTCTCATAATAATTGTCAGTGTTTCACAGATCTCCTTGCTAGTTTCTCAATACTCTGGGATAAATACCAGCTATTTGTAGGCATTTACTTGCTTTAAGCGATTTCAACTTGTCTGAGACTTCCATCTTATTTATATCAAAGTCCTGAATATTGCCTTGGTATTCTTCGAGGAGGGCGTGTTGCTAATGTCTTCCCTCGTGAATACTTGGAGGACGTAATCATTCAAAATATTTACTATCTTGTGTCCATCCTCTGTTCCCAGCCCATTCAATGTCTTCACTTTTTTTGATAGTCCTTTTGGTATTGAAGTATTAAATATATTTTTTTAACTGTTATACTTTACTTAAATGTTCTAGGTCTGTCTTTGCCCCTCTGATCACCCTTTCTGCCTGATCTTGTGTCCATCCCATTGAGCTCCTCTTTTCTCCCGGCAGGATTTGTTGAGATTGATTTTTTCTCCTCTTTATTACACTTTTTATTCATCAGGCTTGTTTCTGCTGATCTTGTTTTTTTTCCGTCTTCCTCTAATCCATTTGTTTTAACTCTTCTCTCGTCTCTTTTGAGATTGGCCATTTTCAAGTTGTAAGCTTTGCTCCTGGGTTTTATTGGGTCTGACGTGGATAGAGAACTGGTTGGCAGACAGGAAGCAGAGAGCTGCGATAAACGGATCCTTTTCAGAATGGCAGGCTGTGACTAGTGGAGTGCCGCAGGGCTCAGTGCTGGGACCCCAGCTATTTACAATATACATTAATGATTTGAATGAAGGAATTGAGTGTAATATCTCCAAGTTTGCGGATGACACTAAACTGGGTGGCGGTGTGAGCTGTGAGGAGAACGCTGAGAGGCTGCAGGATGACTTGGACAGGTTAGGTGAGTGGGCAAATGCATGGCAGATTCAGTACAATGTGGATAAATGTGAGATTATCCAGTTTGGGGGCAAAAACACGAAGGCAGAATATTATCTGAATGGCGGCAGATTAGAAAAAGGGAAGGTGCAACGAGACCTGGGTGTCATGGTTCATCAGTCATTGAAAGTTGGGCATGCAGGTACAGCAGGCGGCGAAGAAGACAAATGGTATGTTGGCCTTCATAGCTAGGGGATTTAAATATAGGAGCAGGGAGGTCTTACTGCAGTTGTACAGGGCCTTAGTGAGGCCTTACCTGGAATATTGTGTTCAGTTTTGGTCTCCTAATCTGAGGAAGGACATTCTTGCTATTGAAGGAGTGCAGCAAAGGTTCTCCAGACTGATTCCTGGGATGGCTGGACTGACATATGAGAGACTGGATCGACTGGCCCTTTATTCACTGGAGTTTAGAAGGATGAGAGGGGATCTAATAGAAGCCCCTAAAATTCTGACGGGACTGGACAGGTTAGATGCAGGAAGAATGTTCCCGATATTGGGGAAATGCAGAACCAGGGGACACAGTCTAAGAATAAGAGGTAAACCATTTAGGACCGAGATGAGGAGAAACTTCTTCACTCAGAGTTGTTAACCTGTGGAATTCCCTGCTGCAGAGAGTTGTTGATGCCAGTTCATTTGATATATTCAAAAGGGAGTTAGATATGGCCCTTACGGCTAAAGTGATCAAGGGGTATGGAGTGAAAGCAGGAAATGGGTACTGAGGTGAATGATCAGCCATGATCTTATTGAATGGCGGTGCAGGCTCGAAGGGCCGAATGGCCTACTCCTGCACCTATTTTCTATGTTTCTATGTTTCATTTCTTGATAAACTTGCTCATCCCCACAGGAACTATGACTCATTACATTATGTACATCCGGTGCATTGTCTGGGTCATTTACAAATCTTGGGTCAAGGCGAGCACTACCTCTTGTGGTTTCCCTTACACCTTTAGTCCTGGAGCAGTCATGCATTACATTTACCAACTCTGACTCTAAACCACTTATGTTTGCCCAGTTTATATTGGCCCTGAAATCCCGGTCGGCTGCTTCCCACGGGCGATCGGGTAAAAAAAAGTTTAAAAAGATGCGTACCTACCTGTTCCAGCTGCTCCCACGTGAGTTCCCGATCCTGAGTCCTTCACTGCGCATCGCAGCGTGTGCACGTCAGGACGTGTGCAGGGCTGGAGCTGCAGTCACATGGCTCTGGGCAGCCAATCCAGGTAAAGTATATTCAACTTATGGAGTTCCCATTATTATGAATGAGAACAACCCCCCCCCCCCCCCCCCCCCCCCCGCCACACACACACAAAACTCAAATAAAAAAAGAGAAAAAATACACCACATTTTTATTAATTTAAATTAGTTATTTATGTATTATTTAATACTTTTACAAGCGTATGTGCATGCTTTTATCAGGCGCAAGAGTTTTGAGGACATTTGCTGGGCAAGATACCGCAATCGTGCCCTTGTAAATGTCCTCGCTCCTGAGCTGCGGAGGATCTGCCGAGCTCCAGTTTGACAGATCGGAAAAGCAGGTTTTCAGTGCATGCACAATGTGCGCTGAAAACCGGCTTTTGCAATGCCTTCCTGGATCCGTAGACACTCAATACGGACCCGGGAAAGGCCGGAATTTCCGGGCCATTGATCAACTGGTCAGTAAGGACCCGGGAGGCTGGAATTTCTGGGCCATTGAGTTGATAGACATCGTCCATTAACATAACATTCCTGGTCTCAGACATTCTTCTTTTCCCTTTGTAGAGCTCACTCTCCTCCTTGAGTCAACCTGGTGGTCTGTAGTATATCTGTAGCATTGGTATGGATTTTTTTCACATTAAAAATTTCTAACCACAGTAGCTTTTCTGTAGTTTCCCCTTTCCCACAGTCTCTGCTTCATTTACCTCCCAGTTCTCCCTAACGTGTGGCTATTCCACCTCCTTTTCTGTCTGAACCTGGATATGTTTACAAGGTCTGTGTTGGTGTCTGGGACAGAGAAGTGTTAATAAATGTCTTGAATGGTCAGAAGTTAAGGAATTAGCTGTTTAGAACATCCTTTGTTCATGCAAGTGTAATGAATTACGCAACCTATAATGAACAGAACATTGTATATTAAATAAATCACTCTTCAATTTTCATTAGCTTAAAATAATTGCTTCAATTGTAAACTGGGAACATATGGATCATAAAGTAGAATAAAATGCATCTTTGGTATAAATAAGCTGCTCAGTGGGAGTAGCTGAAAGCTGCCACATGACACAAAGGATCTGATGCAGCTGGACAGCAGGGAAACGATGAAGGATGGGAGGCAGAGGGAGAAATTCAGGAGTCATTTTTTTTAAACTTCCTCTGACGTCTCCGCCAGTGCAGAAGGATAACTCGCCTCCAGCTCAGTTGTTCAGCAACATTTTCTGGCCGTTGCTTTTGTATTTATAAATGTTTACTTGGAAGTTGCCACTGCCACACTTTCACTTGTTGAAATCAGTGTTTCACCAGTGCAGTACATTTGAATTGATACGCTTTGGCTTTCTGTGCTGCTATAATGAGTTATTCTCTCTAGTCAATTAAAATGCGACCATTAGCTTCTGTGCTACTTGTAGTTGAGCACCTACTCGCTGTGCACATTGGGATCCAAAGCTCTAATTTGTTCTCCCTTGGTGATTACTAGTCATTACAGTGTCTGTGACAGCAACTTCCCCTTGGAAATAAATAAACACCAGCAACTGGTGCAAGTGATTTTCATTTACATTCGGGCCTTTGGGGAGTATTTAGTTGGCAAGTTTAGTTAATGACTTTCTTCTGTTATGATCTGAATGCAGTGCCTGAATGGGTGGTGGAAGCAGATTCAACAACAACTTTCAAAAGGGAATTAGATAAATACTTAAAAAGGAAAATTTACAGGGCTATGGGGAAAGAACAGGAGTGGAACTAATTGGATAGTCCTTTCAAAGAGCCGGTACAAGAACAATGGGCTGAATGGCCTCCTGTGTTATATTATGATTCTATGCTTCTCTTCCACCACAATGTTGATGATGAGTTTCTTCCTTTTTCCCACTTCTCCTCTTCCTAATGAGGTTCCGCTGAGGGAGTTTGAGGAGCTAGGGTCTAAATTAATACACAGAACCTCCAGGATGATAATAGTAGAATTGAAAATAGGTGCAGGAGTAGGCCATTCGGCCCTTCGAGCCGGAACCACCATTCAATATGATCATGCAACTTCAGCACCTCTGGATTACTACAGTGAGCCACACGCAAATTGGCATTGGGTCAAACCGATGAGAGAGTTAAATGCGTGGCTCAAAGAGTGGTGTGGGAAGAAGGGGTTTCAATTCATGGGGCACTGGCACCAGTACTGGGGAAAGAGGGAGCTGTTCCGTCGAGCCAAGCTCCATTTAAACCGGGCTGGCGCCAGCGTCCTGGCGAATCGAATAACTAGGGCTGTAGATGGGGCTTTAAACTAAAACATGGGAGGTGGGGGGGTGGGGGGGGGTGTTCGCTACTGCGCATTCGCTCCTCCTGCTGCTGCTGATGATGCGTACTGCAGCGTGGGACTCGATGCGTCCCGCCCCTATCCTGGGCTGAGTGACTTGCCACACAATAACGAGAGGTGCCTGCTGCCACCTTCGAAAATACTTGGTTCTTTTGTTGGCTACCTGCATTATTGCCACTTTATGTCAATACTCCACACACAACTTGAAGACTTTAGGACATTGCCATGCAAAGGTTCAGGTAGAATTGTCTATTTTGAGATCCATCTCAAAAGTTTGATTGGGGTGGGGTGGGGGGGGCATTAACTGTGTAGCCAGTAATTTTAATGAGCTTACTCAACACTTTTTTCTTAACCCTGTTGATGAAAATACTTTCCTATATAAGAACATAAGAATTACGAGCAGGAGGTATTTCTATTTTTTATTTGGATATTTTGAAAAAATGATGTAAATATGTTTTGTCTCTTTACTACTATTATTTTTGTAGTTTAAGCTTCCATGAATGCTTCTGTTGTATAGTAAATTAACTTTGCGAAGTTTGTCATATGATGTCCCGTATAGCTGTTTGATCCTATTCACATTCTTTAGTCAAGTCATTCAGTACCTACCTGCACTGATTTCTTAACTCGCCACAAGGGTTTTCTGTGTGGCCACATACGCTGGCCTAAGTTAGTTTGGAGTAATTATTAGCTGTCCAAAGTGGCCTAAATGGCCAAAACGGGCGCAGGTGGTTGGTAACGCCCCCTTTTGAAAAAAACTAAACTTTAAAAAAAAATCCTAACTCATTTACACTGGCGCAAATTGAATGTGCAAAATGGGGATTTTCAAGCTACTCCAGAAAAATCAAGTTGCTCCAAAAAAAACCGGAACAACTCCTGGGCAATTTTGGGTCCAGAGTTCTTAATTTTGGTTCAGGAAGATTGTCAACATTTCCAGATGAGGGGCTCGGCAGACAACCTGTTTGCAGTAGCCTTTCCCTGCTGGTCTTGAAGGAGGTGTGTAAGTACTCTTTCCCCCTGCACTCCGCGCACCCTGGCAGTTCGGCTAAGGAAGATTGGGGGGGGGATGGATTTCTCAGATTTCTGCAGTATCCCGTCAGGAAGATTTTTAAGAATCTGTTAAGTACGATAAAACACAGCCATTACTGCATAAAACAATATACATTTTCAAAAGTTTCAAATGCTCAAAGGAATATATACTGTGTGTGCATATGCACTTTTCTCTGCCTAGTTATGTGAGAACTCCACTGCTCTCCTGTGTTCAAAGCTGGCTGACCGTTCAATAGTACAGAACATGATGTTACTCCAAACTAGTTTTACAGATTGTCACCAAACTGTGCAGGTTGACT
Source organism: Pristiophorus japonicus (assembly GCF_044704955.1). Lineage (NCBI taxonomy): Eukaryota > Metazoa > Chordata > Chondrichthyes > Pristiophoridae > Pristiophorus > Pristiophorus japonicus. The sequence continues at coordinate 218,369,938 of NC_091983.1, read as the reverse complement.
CTCGAGGCAAGAGCCTGCGTTTTCATCCTTGTATCGACGTCTGATTTATTAGAAGAAATATAAGGAGTTTTTTTGTTGTTGTTGAATCCTTCTGCCCCTACCTCCAGTTTTCTCCTGCCCTAAAGTTGTCAACATTTGCTGGACGACTGTGGGTGGTGCATCTCAGCCAAGCCCACTTGTGCCCTCACTCAGCATTTACACACAGCGGTCTGAACCTTTGTTGGTCTCCCATGCTCGGATGTGTTGAAGCCAGTTGTACAGTATCTATTACTACCTTTCCTTGTCTGTACGACGCAACAATGCTGGACTTGCAAAGATGTTTTTTTAAGTTTCTCAATCAAAAACTTAAATATGTTACATCAAATCAGTACTGAAGTTTAGTTTGTCCTTTGCCTGACACTGTGTGTTTATAATTTACAGGTCTGTGACCTGTGGTTGAATGTGAGATCTGTAACTTCAGGAGGGACTAACTGGTGGGCGAGAAGATTTCCCTGTCCAATTTTTATTCAGAATGCAGAGCCTTAAAAGAAAAATTGGCAGTATCATTTTTTTTCCCCGCTGCAGTTACAGCGTATGATAGAAAACAGGCGTAGTTTAAGCGGTGCTGTGGGAGTTTGATTGTCTGAGAGTTGAGACAGAGATCCACAGTGCTTGATGGTACATAGGAATAAAGTACTCAATCTTCAGATCCACATTCAGACTTGATGACGAATGCATCCTCTTGGTGCTAGTGTGTCTGATACTTTCAAAATGGTTCCAAACATTCATTCTTTCTCCTGCTCTCCTTTCTCCTCATTGTTCCTTCTACTATTGTTTCTTTGCTTACTTTTCTCTCTTCTTTCTCTTTCTCTCTGTCTTTCTCATTCTCTCATTCTCACTCTTGTTCTCCCTTTCTCTCGTTCTCCCTTTTCTTCTCTTTCCCGTTCTCCCATTTTCTCTCTTTCTCGTTTTCTCTTTCTCATTTTCCCTTTCTCTCTCTCTCTCTCTCTCTCTCTCCCTTTCTCTCTCGTTCTCCCTTTCTTGTTCTCCCTTTCTCTCTCTCGTTCTTGCTTTCTCCCAAATTTTTGTCTTAACACTCTTGTGAAGCACCTTGGGATGTTTTACTACATTAAAGGCACTATATGAATACAAATTGTTCTCTCTTCACTCTGCTCTCTCCCCTCTCTTCACCCGCTTCCCCGCCCTCGCTCTCGCTCGCTCACTTTCCCATGTGATCCCTCCTTTGCTCTTTTTTTCGTCCCTGCACACTTATCAAGGTTTCAGAATGCATGAGAAATACTGTAAACACATGTTTTGAGAGCTGTTACGTATAAAACTGAAATTTGCTCCAGGGCTGTCACCAGGATTTTGCTGAAATGTGTTTGTACATTTGGACATTGTATTTTGCCTAATTTTGTTTCAAAATTACAGCATAAAAAAACCGTGGCTAAATCCATGAAACTATACACAGGCCCGGTCACTTTATTGACTTGAGGTAATGAGGAGAGAGGCCAAGGAGCTGCTAGCCAAGAGAAGTAGTTAGTGTTCAGATGACCTCGGGATGTATCACAGGGAGAGCCTGAGCAGTGGCTTAAAGGGACAGGACAACTTAGCAACTAAACATTCCAACATGCTCCATCTGAGATAAGCAAGTGTCTATTTAATTTCCAAATTTTGGCCCCAAGTTTCCACATGATTTGCTCCTGATTTTTAGGAGCAACTGATGTAGAACGGAGTATCTTAGAAATTGGAATTCTCCACATTTAGTTTTCTGCAGTTCTAGTCAGGTAGAACAGTTTCACTTTGGAACAGAATTTTTTTTTTCAAAAGGGGGCATGTCCGGCCACCGACGCCTGATTTCAAAGTTTCCACAGTGAAAACGTACTCCAAACTAACTTAGAATGGAGAACGTGAAGATTTTTGTACGCTCGAAAAAACCTTGTCTACACTTTAGAAAATCAGGCGTAGGTTACAAATCAGGCGTAGGGAATGGTGGGGGGGGTTTAAAGGGAAGTTTACAAACATTAAACACTTCAGTTTTACAAATAAAGAGCCATCATCAATAATAAATGATAAATACATCAATAAATCAATCAAAAAAAATTAATAAGAAATAATTTTTTTTTTAAATCAATAAATAAAACATTTTCTACTTACCGACTGCAGCACCGGGAGCCCCCCCCCCTCCCCTCCCCCCCCCCCCCCCCCCCCCCCCCAGTGTGTCTCTGTCAGTGTCTCTATCTCTCTGTCTGTCTTTCTCTCTCTGTCAGTGTCTGTGTTTCTGACAGCGAGGGAGGGGGAGGGGGGAGCGGAGGGGGGGGAGGGGAAGGAGAAGGGGAGGGGGAGGGGGGAGGAGGAGAAAGGGGGATGGGGGGAAGGAGATGGGGGGGGAGGAGATGGGGGGAGGGGAAAGGAGATGAGGGGGGGAGCAGATGGTGGGGGGAAAGGAGATGGGGAGGGGAAGGAGATTTGGCGGGGGGGGGAAGGAGAAGGGGGGAGGGAGGCTGAACGGGCCGGGCCCGAGACTTCAGGCAGGGCCCGTCCCCAGCACCAGATTTACAGGTAGGTGGCATTGGGTCGGGTCGGTGGTGGGAGGGAGGGAGAGAGGGAGGTCAGGTCGGGGAGAGGGAGGTCAGGTCGGATCCAGTCCGGGAGCGGGAGTCGGGTCCAGTCAGGGGGGGGGGGGAGTCGGGTCTGGTCCGGGGCGGGGGGAAGCGGGAGTCGAGTCTGGTCGGGTCGGGAGGAAGCAGGAGCTGGCCGTGGGAAAAGCCTTATTCACGCAGCCCCAGTGAGGCCATTCAGCCAGGGCTAGGGGCTGCGTGCTTCGGGCCCCTCCCACACAGTTTCGGGCGCCTGGAGCTACTGCACTTGCGTGCCCACTGTAGCGCGCATGTGCAGAGGTCCCAGCACTGTTTTCAGCGCAGGGACCTGGCTCTGCCCCCCACAGCTCCTGCTGCGCTGCGCTGCGCTGAGGGCCAGAGGACCTGCAGGGAGGTGGAGAATACGGAGGTTTTTTTTAGGTGCATTTTGTGGCGCGAAATACGGGCGTCCAGGTCGGGACTGCGCCGTTCTAGGCGCGGCTCGAAACTTGGGCCCATAAACTCTCTGCAGCTCTCTGATCTTGTTGCATGTTCTGTAGCAAACGCTGCAGTAAAATGTGAGTGGCATTTAAGATACAGGCTGTATGTCTTTGCTATAGAATACGGGGCGCATTGTGCTTTAACCAGGCAACAAGTCGCATTTATATTGGGCCTTTAATGCAGAAAAAGTCCCATAGGGCTTCAGAGAACGGCAGGGAGCAAAAAGGTACACAGAATCTATGAAGCAAGAGTTAGGAGAAGTGACTGAAAGCTTGGTGGAAAATATAAGTTTTGGGAAGGTTTATAAAGGTGGAGATGCAGAGTAGGTCAAGGAGGGAATTCCAGGGAATAGGGGCTGAAGTAGCTAAATGCTTTGTCAGACGATACAAAAAGGCCAAAGTTAGAGCAACATAATCCATGTTCTATGATTGTATTAGCAGTGAAGCAGTAGTATATCCGTACATGTTTTCTTCTGCCCAGCCCATTGACATGAGGGAACTTGTAGCTCTACTACATTGGATAGCCATTGGGCTTTTTCTAAAACCTATCTCTCTATGCAGGTTTGAGGCTGATGCCCTAACTTCCTGGCTTGGACTAGTGGCGAGTGGCCGAAACAGAGGCAAAATACGACTTGGCCCCTGATGTTTGGACCAACAGAAAGATTAGATGCTGGCCACCAGATAGCAATAAGTAAAAGAATATTACTTGGGATTTCCAGTGGTTGATTTTTGCACACATACTTAATGATGAAATCGAACCTTGTCAAAGTATTTTTTTAAAAAGCACATTTTTTTTTCTGCAGATCATTTTTGTGTCTAGCAAAACTTTATTGGATTTGATTGAGCATTATATCTCGCCTCCCCCAAGTTTTCTCCCATCCACTCCTAAAGGCGTTGATCTGTCCTGGCATAGCTATGCTCCATGGTTGCCAACAATCTTATGTTACCGTACCTCATCCAAGTGGCCTTACTTCAAGTGTGAGCCTAGACAGTGAGTTCAACAACGAGAGACATCACAGCCGAGCCATGTCCTGTCCTTGCCCAATATCTACACATGCAGGACTATGGGGAAAGGGCAGGGGAGAGGGACTAAGTGGATAGCTCTTTCAAAGAGCTGCTACAAGGATGATGGTTTGAATGGCCGCCTCCTATGCTGTAAGATTCTATGTACATGCTTTCCAGAGGCATCACCGGCTATTGATGATAAGTGATTTTGGTCGATTTTCTTCAAAAAATGTCCTTTCCTTTACTTTGCTGCTAACTGACTGAGACTAGCTAATTCATCACAGGCCACTGGTCAGTATTGAGTCCCTTTCTAGTCTTTATGACACCTGCTCTAGATCGTGCATTTTCCAACCAGGGGCGAGTAATACAGCTTTCTAACAGAGATACCATAGTAGTAAGGACACGGCATTTTACAATGTTACAATTCTTCACCATGGGAAGAAAGTGTGAGCTGTGGGGAAAAGAAATTATTGATCTCATTTTCTTAATGCTAAATGGAGCTGTTGTATCGATTCTTTCTGGACCATAAATAAATATCGCTGATGGGTTGTTTTGCACGTTGAACTGTTCCCAGGCCCCAGGAGAAACGTGACTGAGACTGTTTTCAGGACTGAAGGTTTTTATCCTGTAGTTAGCAGAATGGGGATTACTAAAATGGAGCCTAAAGGCAAATATTGAAAGGTGTAAAGAAAGTCTTTTCTTGGCGGCTGCTTTAACTGCAGGAAGTGAAATCCAAACCTTGACTGATGTTGCTAATTGAAAGGATCACCATTATGTGATAGTATTTCTTAATCTCCGAGAGTTTTTGGTAAGTGTGAAGTAACTGTGTGGGACTGTGGTGTGGAGTAACTCCCACTTCCCAGACAAGTGTTTGCTGAACACATCTCTCTGTGTGGTTAATCTAGCCAGTGGATTGATTTATTTGGGACAGTCGGACTCGAGATTGTAATGTACAAAACTTGTTTTTCTTGCTCTATTCTGGGGTTTATAAAGGCCTGGATTTCCCTTTGTATTTTACCTGGTGATAAGCCTATAGTGATGATGCTAAGAAGTCTTTGCAGCCTGGTCAGTATTGAGTCCCTTTCTAGTCTTTATGACACCTGCTCTAGATCGTGCATTTTCCAACCAGGGGCGAGTAATACAGCTTTCTAACAGAGATACCATAGTAGTAAGGACACGGCATTTTACAATGTTACAATTCTTCACCATGGGAAGAAAGTGTGAGCTGTGGGGAAAATAAATTATTGATCTCATTTTTCTGTGTTGTGATTTTCTTTTTTGGGCAAAGGTGTATGAAAGATTCTTAGACTTCAGGGAGTTGAACAGTGCTCGAGTTAGAGAAGAGTGAATAAAAAGCTGCTTTGATGCACTTGTACTTGTACATCCATCAGGGCTACTTGCGGCCTGCCTCCCATTATGATCCACAGGGGTATGCGTTGCTGACCGAGCTGAGATTGCAAAAGGTTCTCTCTCCTCTTTTTCAACAGTAAGAGGAGGCAATGCCATAAGGTGGCATGGCTATCTCAGCACCCACCGAGCAAGCAGACAGGACCTCTTGAAATAGAAGTAGTTAAGAAAGCTGTGTGGGTCTTCTCGTTATTTTTTTCTCTCCCTTCCTGTGGGGAAGCATCCGGCCTCCACTTGACAGTGACCTGCAGTGACACAAACGGAATCAGCACTCAGCAATTGCAAGCACAGACACGCATTCTGTCAGCCCGTGGTGCTGTATGTCGGAGCCTTGAGCTGGGAGTTGTAGCCCTCAACAAAACGTTAGTGAGTTGTAGTGCTTCAGTGTCTGCAATTCTGTTTTAGGAATTATTTTTCTGCATCAATTGTATTTCGTTGTGGGATGGGTGAAAGAAAGGAGAGGGAAATTCCAAGAAGTATTCCTATAATTGAAGAGTGTAGAGAGTGGGGAGCAATTGTTTTAATGGAATTAAATAATTCCTGTGGGTCTTTTATGTGGAAAACGCCGGTGTTTTGGAGGCTCTTGGATTAAATCAAAGGAAGAGACTTATAATGTTGACAAAAAGAGTAGTAAGCCTAGGAATTGGGAGGATTTTAGAATTCAGCAAAAGAGGACCAAGAAATTAATAAAGAAAGGGAAAATAGAATATGAGAGTAAACTAGCGAGAGACATAAAAACAGACTAAAAGCTTCTTTAGGTATGTAAAAAGGATCAATGAAAGTAAATGTGGGTCCCTTACAGGCTGCGAAAGGAGAAATCATAATGAGGAATAAGGAAATGGCAAAGAAATTAAACAAATACTTTGTGTTTGTCTTCATGGAAGAAGATGCAAAAAACGTCCCGTAAGAGAACCAAGAGTCTGGCGAGAATGAGGAACTGAAAGAAATTAGTGTTAGTAAAAAAAAAAAGTGCTGGAATAATTAATGGGACTGAATGCCGATAAATCCCCTGGACCTGATGGCCTACATCCTAGGGTTTTAAAAGAGGCTACTATTGAGATAGTGGATGCATTGGTTGTCATCTTCCAAAATTGCATAGATTCTAAAATGGTTCCTGCGGATTGGAAGGTAGCTAATGTAACCCCACTATTTAAGAAAGGAGGGAGAGAAAAAACGGGGAACTACAGACTAGTTAGCCTGACATCAGTATTGGAGAAATTGCTAGAATCTATTATTAAGGAAATGGTAACAGGGCACTTAGAAAATAATAATATGAATTGGCAGAGTCGACATGGATTTATAAAAGGGAAATCATGTTTAACAAATCTGTTAGGAGTTTCTTGAGATTGTAACTAGCAAAATAGATGAGAGGGAACCAGTGGATGTGGTGTATTTGGATTTTCAGAAGGCATTCGATAGTGTGCCATACAAGAGATTATTAAAGAAAATTAGGGCTCATGTGATTGGGGGTAATATACTAGCATGGATTGAGGGTTGGTTAACGGACAGAAAACAGAGAGTAGGAATAAACTGGATCATTTTCGGGTTGGCAGGCTGTAACTAGTGGGATACCGCAAGAATCAGTGCTTGGGCCCAGCTATTCACAGTCTATATCAATGATTTGGATGAGGACACCAAATGTAATGTGGAGATAGTGCACTTAAGGTAGAAGATCAGCTATGATCTCATTGAAACATACAAAATTCTTAGTGTGCGTGACAGGGTAGATGCAGGGCGGATGTTTCCCCTGGCTGGGGAGTCTAGGACCAGGGGTCACAGTCTCAGAATAAGGAGGTGGCTATTTAATACTGAGATGAGGAGAAATTTCTTCACTCAGAGGGTTGTGAATCTTTGGAATTCTCTATCCCAGAGGGCTGTGGAAGCTCAGTCTTTGAGTATATTCAAAGACAGAGATCCCATAGATTTTTGGATATTAAGGGCATCATGGGATATGGAGATAGTGCAGTTGAGGTAGAAGATCAGCTATGATCTCATTGAAAGGCGAAGCAGGCTCGAGGGGCCGAATGGCCTACTCCTGCTTCTATTTCTTGTGTTCTTATGCTGGGTATAGTTGGACGATGAGCTGGATGCAGTTGGATGATGGTCATTGAAGACAGAGATCAATACATTTTTGGATATTAAGCGAATCACGGGATATGGGGACAGTGCAGGAAAGTGGAGTTGAGGTAGAAGATCAGCCATGGTCTTATTGAATGGCGGAGCAGGCTCAAGGGGCCGAATGGTCTACTCCTACTCCTATTTCTTATGTTATTGGCCAGGACACCATGGATAACTCCTCTGCTCTTTTTCAAAATAGTGCTGTGGGATCTTTTATGTCCACTTGAGAGGGCAGCCTGGGCACCTCTGACAGTGCAGCATTCCCTCAGTACTGCACTAGAGTGTCAGTCTGGATTTTGTGCTCTGGTGTGGGATTTGAACCCACAACCTGCTGACTCGGAGGAGAGAGTGCTACCAACTAAGCATGGCTAAGAACTTAGTATTTGTCAGACTTTTATGCTCACAATTCTATTTAATTGTAAATGAGTATGATTTATTTTGTCGTCTATAAAACAAGGTCTTCGTTTAAGATCCATCATTCCATAGTAGGTTTGGCAGCATAGTGTGCGACTATGTTTCATCCAGAATGTGGATTTCTGCAAATGGGGGCATCCTCGTAACGTACACTCCTCGTAGGGCAGATTACAGAAACATAGAAAATAGGTGCAGGAGTAGGCCATTCGGCCCTTCGAGCCTGCACCACCATTCAATATGATCATGGCTGAAACATGCTGCTTCAAGATCGCTGGTTGGCACGATCTATTTGCCAGAATTGCAACTCCATCATTTGGGATGGGGAAAAAAAACATAATTCGTCCATATTGCTGATTTCCGGTCTGTGTTTTTGTCAGTAAAATCCCAGTTATAAACCTTGTCTCCATCTCCAACATAGTGGATGTCAGCTGGAAGGACAAAGAAGGTAAGTTACGGAGGGTAAGGGGGAAAAGGGCTAGGAACAATGGGCAAGATTAGATTGGGTAGGAAAAGAAAGCAAAATTCAAGTATAAAAATAGCACACAGAACGGGGGCGAAACTGACTGACAAAAGTAGTGTTCAAAACCTGTCTTTCAGACTGAGAAAGTTAATGTTGCTGTAAAAAAAATGGTCTTTTGACATTTGAGTAGTTTTATTAGAGTGGTGGTGTTTCTTTCAGTGTCTGTACGTGTGCTGAAAACTTGTAAAACTGTCTGCCTCAGAGAGACAAGAATTTCTGGCCCTTTTGGCAGTGTAAGGGTTAAAATGGTGCCTACTTTCAAAGCATTCCTCGGAGATTTGATGTGCTAAATGGCAAGTTACAGGTTGATGCGATGCACGGTAAATGGGTGAAATCGCTCATTTTAATATATCCCTCTGAAAGGCAGCAGACATATTCTATTTTTTCCCTTTACTTTAAAATAAATTATATTCTATCTTGATATGGATTGTTTACAAACCATTTTAAATGAACTGGTCTTGCGTTGAAGGACAGCAATAGTTGTTTCAGGGTAAGGTAGTTAATCATGGGGACTTACAGGGAAAGAACGGTGAAAACACATGGCACTTTCACCTTGAATTTTGTCTAAACAAAACCATCTGGATTTGAAAATCTCCATTGTGACTTACTATGTTTTGGCTTTTTCTTTTAAATAAAAAAGAACTTATCCGTACCATATGCAGTGGAGAGACTGGGAAGTTTAACAGCTAGTAAATCCATTGAAGACTAGCGATTTGAAAGGGTTCTCTTTTGATTGATCTACTTCTGTGGAGTCTTTCTCTGAGGCTCTCATCTGTTGGATATTGTCAAGAAATTATTTTAGAAACTGGATTTTGATTCAGGGATGACAGTACATTTGTTGGGTTCCACGTGTAGCTGAGGCTGCAGGTTCTGTTACCCAGCTCACCACCTACACTTGCGAATTCGAATTGAGTGCTCAAATGCGTCAGTGCTTTAAGCGTTCCACAATAAACGGGCACATCTTGCTCTGCTGTCTGTATCCTAACTCTCATCGAGTCTTTTTTTTAAAATTCATTCTTGGAAGGGGGTGTCGCTGGCAAGGCCCTCATTTATTGTCCATCCCTAATTGGCACAGCGAAGGTGGTGGTGAGCTGCCTTCTGGAACAGCATTGTTTCTTTACCAGTGAATATGACCGTTTAACGCTGATTAAGGGCGATGGTCACTTGCCATAAAACTCAACTGTGTGTTAATCCCTCAGTGATGAAATTCTCCCTGTCCAGCACAATTTCCCAGGATGTACAGGAAGGATTTTGTCAGCCCAACTGACAGAATGCTCCTTCTCCATCTCTAGACTTACTTCTTTGAGTCTTTTTTCCAAATGATTTGAAGAAAGTATGGGGATGGGTTTCAAAATGTTTATTAAAGTGAAGCTTATATTGAGTATCTTTGACTACAGTGTGAGCGGGAGGAAAACATAAAGCGCAGACTACTTTTACAAAACACTGGTTAGGCCTCGGGTGGAGGGTTGCGGGCACCGCACTTTAGGAAGGATGGCAAGGCCTTGGAGATGGTGCACGAGATTTACTAGAATGGTACCAGGGATAAGGAACTTCAGTTACGTGGATAGACTGAAGAAGCAGAAATTGTTCTCTTTAAGAATGTTACGAGGAGATTTGCTAGAGGTATTTAAAATGATGTGGGGTTATGATAGAGTGGATAGGGCAAAACTATTTTCACTGGCAGCAGAGTCTGTACCCAAAGGACATAGATTTAAGATCATTGGCAAAAGATTCAGAGGGGGATGAGAAGAAATCTTTTTACGCAATGAGTTATGATGATCTGGAATGCACTGCCTGAAAGGGTAGTGGAAGCAGATTCAATAATCATTTTCAAAAGAAAATTGGATATGTACTTGAAGGGGAAGAAATTGTAGGGCTATGGGTAAGGAGCAGGTGAGTGACATTAATTGGGTAGCTCTTTCAAAGAGCCAGCATAGGCACAATGGGCCAAATGGGCCAAATTGTGTGTTGTATCATTCTACTTCGAGCACGACAGAATGTTGAACGCATAACACTCGCTTTTGTTTATCTAAAAATGATGAAACAATGTATTTTTCTCAGTAGAAAAGTTTAATTATATTTTTGTATATGTTTCATTCTGAGAGATTTTAAAAGTGAATTGAATACAGACTGGTAATGAATTTGAGACGATTTTCGGATGAAATTTCACACAAAAGCTGTTGACGTCTTTTTATTTAAGAAAGCCGTGGAGGTGAGATTTGGAGGGACAGATATAAATGGTCAGCATGTGTCTTGTCTATTGTTTCCACTTACTGTTCCAAAACAAATGGTTGATTACAAAATATTTATTTATACACCTGCAGTGGGTGAAGAAAAGATCATTTGCTGTTGAGTGCCAAAGCCTGGAAGTGTATAAGTTTTTTTTGTAAAATATCCTGATAATGTAAACCATTTTGTTATCTGATTTTTAATTTTAAAATATTTTGAGCCTATTATCTCAGATCAATCTTTTCTAAGGTAAATTCAGGAAATATATTGATTGGCATCAAGATTGGCCATTCACATAGGGCTCTGTAAGCTCCATTGTCTTATCTTCCACAAGATGCAAGCATTACTGATGAGAAAACAAATTCTGGTTGAAAGTAAAACAATAAGCGTCATTAGAACAACCACTTATTTACTGCTCGAGTGGCAGAAATGGATAGTGGAATCTTTATTTATTTATGAAGCTGAGGAAAATAGTGTAAATTTATTTTCCAAGAACTAAACAATTCATTGTCTCTGCAGGAATCTCTTATTAACCAATGCTGCCGGGACCAGGACTGACGGCCTACTTTGCTGCAAGGTCTGTGCCTTCCCCACCCTCATTTTCCCAGACTCCAGAAATCCTTGGAGAAACAAATTTACAGTTCCACCCCTCTTGTTCTGGACAGTTCTGTCACCCTCCCCCCACCCCCCCCCCCCCCATTACCCCACCCCTGTACTGGACCAGCAATAGTGCTGTTAAACCCCACCATGCTTCCCTCCACCTATGGTTCTACACACAAGATACCTACCTCCAGCTTGGTGTATTGTGTGCGCCAGCTTGGAATGTATCTTTGGGTTATTCTTGCCTCGTGATTGACTTTTGGTGCTGTTTCTCTCAGTCCCACCAGACCACAGAGAGGTAAGATATAACAAAGTTGAAACAATTGAACAGTTCCAAGCTAGGTTTAAAAAAAATTTATTCATTCACGGGTTATGGGCGTCGCTGGCAACCCCAGCATTTATTGCCTCCCTAATTGCCCTTGAGATGGTGGTGAGAGACTCCTTCCTGAACCTCTGCAATCCGTGTGGTGAAGTGCTGTTAGGGAGGGAGTTCAGGATTTTGACCCACCAATGATTAAGGAACTGCAATACATTACCAAGTCAGGATGGTGTGTGACTTGGAGGGGAACTTGGAGGTGGTGGTGTTCCCATGCGCCTGCTACCTTTGTCTTTCTAGGTGGTAGAGGTCGCGGGTTTGGGAGGTGCTGTCGAAGAAACCGTGGCGAGTTGCTGCAGTGCATCTTGTAGAGGTACGTTTGTGCTGGAGGGAGTGAATGTTTAAGATGGTAGATGGGGTGCCGATCAAATGGACTGCTTTTATCCTGGATGGTGTCGAACTTCTTGAGTGTTGTTGGAGCTGCACTCATCCAGGCAAGTGGAGAGCATTCCATCACACTCCTGCCTTGTAGATGCTGGAAAAGCTTTGCGGAGTTGGGAGGTGAGTCACTCGCCACAGAATACCCAGCCTCTGACCTGCTCCTATAGCCACAGTATTTATGTGGCTTGTCCAGTTAAGTTTCTGGCCTATGGTGACCCCCAGGATATTGATGGTGTGGGATTCACATTTGAATATCAATGGTATTCACATTTGAATATCAGTGGGAGTTGGCCAGACTCCATCTTGTTGGAAATGGTCATTACCTGGCAATTTTGTAGCGCGAATGTTACTTGCCACTTAGCAGCCCAGGCCTGGATGTTTCCAGGTCTTGCTGCTTGTAGGCATGGACTGCTTCATTTTCTGAGGAATTGCGAATGGAACTGAACACTGTGCAATCATCAGCGAACATCCCCACTTCTGTCATGATGGAGGGAAGGTCATTGATGAAGCAGCTGAAGATGGTTGGGCCTAGGACACTGCCCTGAGGAACTCCTGCAGCGATGTCCTGGGACTGAGATGATTGTGGTTGTTGGAGGCCAATCATATTCCATTGTGCTGGGTATGACTCCAGCCAGTGGAGAGTTTTCTGCTGATCCCCCACTGACTTCAATTTTACTTGGGCTCCTTGACGCCGCACTCGGTCAAATGCTGCCTTGATATCAAGGGCAGCCACTCTCTGCTCATCTCTGGAATTCAGCTCTTTTGTCCATGTAAATGTATGAAAACTTAAAGTTGTTAAACAATTATTCTTACAATTAGGATCATTTGCATTTTCTACCTCCTCTCCACAGTTGTTTGTTACAGATGCAAAACAATATTAAAATGCTGTGTGTTTCAGCTCCCCTTCTCCCTACCATTTCCACAGTGACCATAAACTCATCTGCAACCTCACCTGGAAGTGAACCTGCCATTTATTTCAGGAATGCAGAGCAATTATACCTTCTGGCCACTTATCTGTATTCTACTTTATCTGGTGTAAATGCACGTTTCCATATCAAACAGCACATTCTCTCACTTACCACGAGCAGCGATATGGCCGATTTGTTAATATTTAATGTGGAAGTCTCTGCATTTGAAAGGGAGGAGACTTGTAATAAATGTTTGGACCTAGCCCCTCCAATCCGTAACTAATTTTTAATTGCCTCTTAAGTGACAAAAGCTAGCCTCCGACTTGGGTTAGACGAGCAGCTTCTGCCAGCGCCGGGCATTATGGTCAGGAGGGGGCCACCCGTTAGAATTGGCAGAAATGGTTGGGAACAATTAAACACCCCTTTACAGAAGAATTTCTCATTTGTGTATCATTAACCCTTTTCTACACCATGGAAGATTTTACTTGCATGCTTAAAATGAAGTGATTGTCACGGAGATGGAAAGACTTGAGGGGAATATTTGATGTGTTTCGACACACCCTACTGTGCCTTCCCCCACAACCAGCAGGGTTTCTTTTTAAACTGCTTAGCCTTCACTTCCTTTCTCTTATCAGACGCTGACACACCTGCTGTGTATTTCCAACAGATCCTGTTTTATGACAGATTTCCGACATTTGCAGTTTTTGTTTTTGTCTAATCTTGATTTCTGTTGACCTGCCAGCTTCGCACTTCAGTATACATTGGAATAATTCTAATTTTAGCCATGCACATTCACAGACTGTTGATCGCTGCCAATGTGGCAACTGTAACATCAGCAGAAATCCATCGATGCAACATATGAAAACAGTCTGCGGTTCTTTCTGCTCCTTTCTAGAATTTCAGTTTAGTTTTGTGCTTTTTTTGCCTAGATAGCATACTCCACTTGTGTCTCGATGTGAACTACAATCGTTGAAAAGTTTCTTTTGTTAGTGGTTTGGGGTACTGAGGTGAATGATCAGCCATGATCTTATTGAATGGTGGTGCAGGCTCGAATGGCCGACTCCTGCACCTATTTTCTATGTTCCTATGTTTCCAGTAGAAGTGTAAAGAGAGCGATATGTAGTCAACGTATATAGGCTCTGTTACCTGGTGAGTTTACCTTGTTTATTTATCGTGGAAGATCGTGTGAGGTTAGTCTGCCATCTTTGAGCCATCCGTTAAAATTTGCACGAGAGCAGCTCAGGAGAAATTCCTTCTGATTTTCATTTGTGGGAAAGTGTTTGATCCCTTGCTGTCCTGACATGAGAGTGGCAGCTCATTGGAGTAGGGGATTAAAGATGCCCCAGCACACACTGGCACCTCAGTGCTGTGTGCCACAATTGTCATCTTTGTACCAGAGATATTTCAGACCCAGATAGGGCGCTTTTGACACGTGGCCATCCTGCCCTCCCTTCCTTCTCACCATGTTGTAATCATGAGAGTCGGCTACTCTTAACTCATTCAATCTCCTGACCTCAAAACTGCCTCTTCCTTTCTCAGGGTTCCCTTTCTCTTACAATCTGCAGCCTTTTAAGACCTAAGCTGGACATCACCTGATCACTTTATTCATTCATCTCCTCTTCTGTTCAACTGCTTTCACTTTGATGTCGTGGACTATGGGCCTTGGTCCTTCACCTGGGTTTCTCAATTGATCGAATAAGTGTGACTGTTCTTCGTTGAGACTTTTTAAAAAGGTAAACGTTCAAGCTGAGGAAACATTTCTCTCCAGAGCCAATATGTATTTTTTTGGAATCCATTCTAAGCTCTTAATTACCATACAATTTTGTTCATGAATTGCAACTAATTCCCTTATTATACCCTGCTGAAGATCACAAGACAGAATCATTCTTCAGTTATTACATCCTGAAGCCAAGCTGTTCAATTAATAGAAACAGGAGATGCTAAATATGCAGCTGGATCCACCGGCACTGAAAAGACAAAAGACAGATTAAAATTGCCAGAATAGGTCTGTACCTGAAACGTTAACCTATCTTTTCTCTTTGTTGATGGATCGACTGTGTTTCCAGCATTTCAGATTTCCAACCAGCAGTTTTTCTTCCTTTTATCAGCCAAGGCTCAGTGGGTAGAACTCTCGCCTCTGAGTAAGAAGGTTGTGGGCACAGACTTGAGCACATAATTTAGGCAGTCACCCTCAGTGCAATATTCCGGATCAGACGTTAAACCGAGGCTCCGTTTGCCCCCTCAGGTGGACATAAAAGATCCCATAGTACGATGTCAAAGAAGAGAGGGGTGGGTGGTGTTCTCCTTGGTGTCTTGGCCAATATTCATCCCTGCACAAATATCTAAAAATAGACTATCTGGTTAACACCTTGATGTTTGTGGAAGCTTGCTGTGTGCAATTTCGCTGCCACATTTCCTACATTACAACAGTGACTGCACTCCAAGAAATAGTACTTCATTGGTTGTAAAGTCCTTGAGGTGTTCCTGAGGTCGTTAAAGGTGCTATATTTCTTTATTCAATGAAAACATGCTACAAACTTTCCCAGATACTGTATGTGTAGGTCAAGTATTCAGCATCTGCTATAATGTGCCCAAGTTTGCCCCCATGCTTAGAACGGCGCAACTCCGTGAGCTGCACCGACTTTTTAGAACAAAAACCGCGCCTAAAACTTACCCCGGTATTCTCTCAGCTGCTAGAATGTTGCAGGCCCTTGGTGTAGTGCAGCACAAGCTGTGGGGGCGAACCCAGGTCCCGGCGCTGAAAACAGTGCCGGGACCTCCGCACATGCGCGCTAGAATGTGCGCGCATGTGCAGTAGCTCCAGGCCGGCGAGGCTGTGTGCTAGGGGCCGAAGCGCGCCGCCCCTAACCCTGGCCGAATGGGCTCACTGGGGCGGTGAAGATCGGATTCGGGCCTCCCTCCTTCTTTATCTTCAGCCCCTGCTCTGGCTCTCTCCCCCTCCTCTCCTCTTTTCTCCCACACCCGCCTCCGCTCCTCTCTTTCCCCCCAACCCCTCTTCCCCCCCCCTCCGCTCCTCTCTCCCCCCCCTCTTCTCTCTTCCCCCCCCTCTTCTCTCTTCCCCCCCCATTTCTTCTCTCTTCCCCCCCCTCTTCTTCTCTCTTCCCCCCCCCTCTTCCCCCCCTCTCTTCCCCCCCCTCTTCCCCCCCTCTCTTCCCCCCTCCTCTCTCTTCCCCCCCCCTCCTCTCTCTTCCCCCCTCTCCTCTCTCCACCCCCCTCTCCTCTCTCCT
Source organism: Pristiophorus japonicus (assembly GCF_044704955.1). Classification (NCBI taxonomy): domain Eukaryota; kingdom Metazoa; phylum Chordata; class Chondrichthyes; family Pristiophoridae; genus Pristiophorus; species Pristiophorus japonicus. The sequence goes on along the minus strand of NC_091983.1, from coordinate 218,353,674 downwards.
CCTCCTCTCTCCACCCCCCTCTCCTCTCTCCTCCTCCTCTTTCCTCCCCCCCTCTCCTCTCTCCTCTCTCCTCCCTCCCCTCTCCTCTCTCCTCTCTCCTCTCTCCCCCCCTCTCCTCTCTCTCCCCCCCTCCTCTCTCTCCCCCCCCTCCTCTCTCCCCCCCCTCCTCTCTCTCCCCCCCCTCCTCTCACTCCCCCCCCATCTCTCTCCCCCCCCTCCTCTCTCCCCCCCCTCCTCTCTCCCCCCCCCCTCTCTCCCACCCCTCTCCAATCTCCCCCCCCTCCTCTCTCGCCCACTCTCCTCTCTCCCCCCCTCTCCTCTCTTCCCCCCCTCTCCTCTCTTCCCCCCCTCTCCTCTCTTCCCCTCCTCTCCTCTCTTCCCCCCCTCTCCTCTCTTCCCCCCCTCTCCTCTCTTCCCCCCCTCTCCTCTCTCCCCCCCTCTCCTCTCTCCCCCCTCTCCTCTCTCCCCCCCATCTCCTCTCTCTCCCCCACTCTCCTCTCTCCCCCCCTCTCCTCTCTTCCCCCCTCTCCTCTCTTCCCCCCCCTCCTCTCTTCCCCCCTCTCCTCTCTCCCCCCCTCTCCTCTCGCCCCCCCCTCTCCTCTCTTCCCCTGCCGCCTCCTCTCTTCTCCTCTCTTCCCCCCCCCCTCCTCTCTTCCCCCCCCCCTCCTCTCTTCCCCCCCCACTCTCCTCTCTTCCCCCCCCCACTCTCCTCTCTTCCTCCCCGACTCTCCTCTCTTCCTCCCCCCTCCTCTCTTCCCCCCCCACTCTCCTCTCTTCCCCCCCCCCCCACTCTCCTCTCTTCCTCCCCGACTCTCCTCTCTTCCTCCCCGACTCTCCTCTCTTCCCCCCCACTCACCTCTCTTCCCCCCCCCACTCTCCTCTCTTCCCCCCCCCCACTCTCCTCTCTTCCCCCCCCCCCACTCTCCTCTCTTCCCCCCCCCCACTCTCCTCTCTTCCCCCCCCCCCCACTCTCCTCTCTTCCCCCCCCCCCCACTCTCCTCTCTTCCCCCCCCACTCTCCTCTCTCCCCCCCCCACTCTCCTCTCTTCCCCCCCCCCACTCTCCTCTCTTCTCCCCCCCCCACTCTCCTCTCTCCCCCCCCCCACTCTCCTCTCTTCCCCCCCCCCACTCTCCTCTCTTCCCCCCCCCCACTCTCCTCTCTTCCCCCCCCCACTCTCCTCTCTTCCCCCCCCCACTCTCCTCTCTCCCCCCCCACTCTCCTCTCTTCCCCCCACTCTCCTCTCTTCCCCCCCACTCTCCTCTCTTCCCCCCCACTCTCCTCTCTTCCCCCCCACTCTCCTCTCTTCCCCCCCACTCTCCTCTCTCCCCCCCCACTCTCCTCTCTTCCCCCCCCCACTCTCCTCTCTTCCCCCCCCCACTCTCCTCTCTTCCCCCCTCCACTCTCCTCTCTTCCCCCCCCACTCTCCTCTCATCCCCCTCACTCTCCTCTCTTCCCCCTCACTTTCCTCTCTTCCCCCCCCTCACTCTCTTCTCCCCCCCCCCACTCTCCTCTCTTCTCCCCCCCCCCACTCTCCTCTCTTCTCCCCCACCCCCCCACTCTCCTCTCTTCTCCCCCCCCCCCACTCTCCTCTCTTCTCCCCCCCCACTCTCCTCTCTTCTCCCCCCCCCACTCTCCTCTCTTCTCCCCCCCCCACTCTCCTCTCTTCTCCCCCCCCCACTCTCCTCTCTTCTCCCCCCCCCCCACTCTCCTCTCTTCTCCCCCCCCCCACTCTCCTCTCTTCTCATCCCCCACTCTCCTCTCTTCCCCCCCCACTCTCCTCTCTTCCCCCCCCCACTCTCCTCTCTTCCCCCCCCCCACTCTCCTCTCTTCCCCCCCCCCACTCTCCTCTCTTCCCCCCCCACTCTCCTCTCTTCCCCCCCCACTCTCCTCTCTTCCCACCCCCACTCTCCTCTCTTCCCCCCCCCACTCTCCTCTCTTCCCCCCCCCACTCTCCTCTCTTCCCCCCCCCACTCTCCTCTCTTCCCCCCCCCCCACTCTCCTCTCTTTCCCCCCCCCCACTCTCCTCTCTTCCCCCCCCCCCCACTCTCCTCTCTTCCTCCCCCCACTCTCCTCTCTTCCCCCCCCCCCACTCTCCTCTCTTCTCCCCCCCCCACTCTCCTCTCTTCCCCCCCCCCCCACTCTCCTCTCTTCCCCCCCCCACTCTCCTCTCTTTCCCCCTCCACTCTCCTCTCTTCCCCCCCCCACTCTCCTCTCTTTCCCCCCCCCCCACTCTCCTCTCTTCCCCCCCCCCACTCTCCTCTCTTCCCCCCCCCCACTCTCCTCTCTTCCCCCCCCGACTCTCCTCTCTTCACCCCCCCCCACTCTCCTCTCTTCACCCCCCCCTCACTCTCCTCTCTTTCCCCCCCCCCACTCTCCTCTCTTCCCCCCCCCCCACTCTCCTCTCTTCCCCCCCCCCCACTCTCCTCTCTTCCCCCCCCCCCCCACTCTCCTCTCTTCCCCCCCCCCCCACTCTCCTCTCTTCCCCCCCCCTCTCCTCTCCTCTCCCCCAACCCCTCGCTGTCAGAAACACAGAGATACACAGACAGAGAGAGAGAGAGTGAGACACTGGGGGAGGGCCCGTCCCAGCACGCTGTTGGATGGATCCCAGTGTTGCAGTCGGTGAGTAGAAACTTAATTTTTTATTTATTAATTTTAACATTTTTTAAATAATTTTATATATTTTTTTGATTTATTGATTTATTTATAATTTATTATTGATAACGGCTCTTTATTTGTAAAAGTGACGTGTTTCATGTTTGTGAACATCCCTCCCCTCCCCCGCCCTTTATCGTTCCCTATGCCTGATTTATAAGCGTAGGCAAGGTTTTTCTGAGCGTACAACAATCTACACTTACTCCATTCTAAGTTAGTTTTCGCTGCCTAAACTTGCAAAACAGGCATAAGTGGCTGGACACGCCCCCTTTTGGAAAAAAAAATCTGTTCTAACTCACTAGAACTGGAACAAACTAAATGTCGAGAATTGCAATTTCTAAGATGCTCCATTCTAAACTAGTTGCTCCAAAAAAACAGGAGTAACTCGGGCCGAAACTTGACCCCATTAAGAGCATCTTTAATGGACGTCCCCAATGGCTCAGCCAGTAAAGGAACTATCTGAGCTATGCAGACCATGATGGCCCCAGATTTGATTCCTGTTCTATGCTATGTTAGTTGATCTTACCTGGAATACCAGTAATGCTGTCTCCGCACTCCTGAACTGCAGAGGGAAAAATCAACCCGGGTTCCCACTATTGATCACTGGCTAGAGAAACCTTTTGAAAAGTGCACTTGTGTCAATGTCGGGAAATCATAGAATCATAGAAGTTTACAGCATGGAAAGAGGCCATTTCGGCCCATCATGTCCATGCGAGCCAACAAGAGGCTATCCAGCCTAATCGCACTTTCCAGCTCTAGGTCTGTAACCCTGCAAGTTACGGCACTTTAAGTGCACATCCAAGTACTTTTTAAATGTGGTGAGGGTTTCTGCCTCTTACCACCCTTTCAGGCAGTGAGTTCCAGACCCCCTGCGTGAAGAAATTTCCCCTCAAATCCCCTCAACCTTCTACCAATTACTTTAAATCTATGCACCCTGGTTGTTGATCCCTCTGCTAAAGGAAATAGGCCCTTTCTAGGCCCCTCATAATTTTATACATCTCAATGAGGTCTCCCCTCAGCCACTTCCTGTTCCAATGAAAAAAAATCGCGCCTATCTAACCTGTCCTCATAGCTAAGATTCTCCACTCCCGGCAACATCCTCGTAAATCTCCTCTGTACCCTCTCCAGTGCAATCATGTCCCTCCTGTAATGTGGTGACCAGAACTGTACAGCCTAACCCGTGTTTTATACAGTTCAAGCATACCCCCTGCTCTTGTATACTATGTCTCAGCTAATAAAGGCAAGCATTCCATATGACTTCTTAACCAGCTTATCTACTTGGCCTGCTACTTTTAGGGATCTGTGGACATGCACTCCTTGTTCCTCTACATTTCTCAGTATCCTAACATTTAATGTGTATTCCCTTTCCTTGTTGGCCCTCCCAAAATGCATTACCTCACACTTCTCTGGATTAAATTCCATTTGCCACTGTTTTGCCCACCTGATCAGCTCATTGATATCTTCCTGCAGTCTACAGCTTTCTTCTTCATCAACCACACAGCTGATTTTAGTATCAGCTGCAAACTTCTTAATCATACCCCCTATATTCAAGTCTAGATAATTGATGTATATCACAAAAAGCAAGGGAACTAGTACTGAGTCCTGCGGAACCCCACTGGAAACATCCTTCCAGTTGCAAAAATGCCCATTAACCATTACCCTTTGTTTCCTGCCTCTGAGCCAATTTTGGATCCAACTTGCCACTTTACCCTGGATTCCACGGGCTTTTACTTTTGTGACCAGTCTGCCATGTGGGACCTTATCAAAAGGTTAGAATACAGCTGTGATGCTCCCTCCGTCATGTGAAGAACCACCATCTGTGTGCAGTAGAGAAAGAAAGAATGACTTGCATTTTTATAGCATCTTTCACGACCACCGGACGTCCCAAAGCGCTTTAAAGCCAATGAAATACTTTTTGAAATGTAGTCACTTATAATGTAGGAAACGCGGCAGCCAATTTGAACACAGCAATCTCCCACAAACACCAGATAATCTATTTTAGTGATGTTATTTGAGGGATAAATATTGGCCAGGACACCAGGAAGAACTCGCCTACTCTTCTTTAAAATAGTTTCATGGGATCTTTTACGTCCATCTGAGAAGGTAAACAGGGTCTCGGTTTAACGTCTCATCCGAAAGACGGCACCTCCCACTGGAAGTGTTGGCCTCGATTTTGGTGCTCAAGTGTCTGGAGTGGGATTTGAACCCACAACCTTCTAACTCTGAGGCGATGATGGTCCCCACTGAGCCATGGCTGACACTGAAGGACAGTGAAAATGTGCCCCAGCAAGAATTGATGCATTCACAATTGGAAGCAAAGAAATTTGACAAACATCTTTAAAATGAAGGCTGGAGAAGTGAGGGAGGTTGGTCTTGCCTTTCAGCAAAGTATATTGAGTGTATTGTAGTGTGTTTCTGGATTAATGACCTTTAGGAGGACCATGCAATCATGAACTCGACTCTGTAGGTCAGGCAGAGAATCCATTGATTTCCAATCCTAAATTACAGCCCTGTAACCAGTTTCTCCCCTTGTTTTTAAAGGCAAATAGTTGCTATTGCTGGACACGCCAGAAGATCCCTCACACTGACCTCCAAACTCTTAGTTCTGATTTTTCCCAGTATACATTGGAATTTTAAGTTTCATCAAAAGCTAAGAGGTGATTTAACCACAGTGGACTGGAAACAGCTACTTGAAGGTAAATCCGTGTCAGAGCAGTGGGAGGCATTCAAGGAGGTGATCCGGAGGGTTCAGAGCAAATATGTGTCCTTAAAGAAAAAGGGTGGGACTAAAAAATCTAGAGCCCCCTGGATGTCAAGGGACATAAAGGATAGGATAAAGAAAAAAAAAGGATGGTTTATGATACCGAGGGCTAAATACTGCAGAATCTCTAGAGGAGTATAGAAAGTCCAGGGTGAAATTAAAAAGGTTATTAGGAAAGCAAAGAGAGAGCATGGAAAGTTCTTGGCAAGTAAAATCAAGGAAAACCCAAAGATGTTTTATAAATATATTAAGAGCAAGAGGATAACTAAAGAAATGGTAGGGCCTTTTAGAGACCAGGAGGCGGAAGACGTGGGTATGGTTCTTAATGAATACTTTGCGTCTGTTTTCACAAACGAGAGGGGCGATGCAGACATTGCTATCGGGAGGGAGGAGTATGAAATATTAGATGAAATAAACATAGTGAGAGAGGAAGTATGAAGAGGTTTAGCAGCTTTGACAGTGGCTAAGTCCCCAGTCCCGGGTGAAATGTATCCCAGGCTGTTCAGAGAAGCAAAAGAGGAAATAGCAGAGGCTCCAACCATCATTTTCCAGTCCTCTCTGGCTTCAGGTGTGGTGCTGGAGGACTGGAGAATTGCTAATGTAATACCTTTGTTTAAGAAGGGAGAAATGGATTGACTGAGTCATTACAGGCCAGTTAGCCTAACCTCGGTGGTGGGAATATTACTGGAAAGAATTCTGAAGGACAGGATAAATCTTCACTTAGAAAGACACAGATTAATCAAGGACAGTTAGCATGGATTTTTAAGGGAAGGTGGTGTCTGACTAACTTGATTGAATTTTTTGAGGAGGTAACCAGGAGGGTCGATGAGGGCAGTGCGTATGATGTAGTGTATATGGATTTTAGCAAAGCTTTTGATAAGGTCCCACATGGCAGACAAAAGTAAAAGCCCATGGGATCCAGGGCAAGGTGGCAAGTTGGATCCAAAATTGGTTCAAAGGCAGGAAGTAAAGGATAATGGTTGATGGGTGTTTTTGTGACTGGAAGGATGTTTCCGGTGGGGTCCCTTGCTTTTTAGGAACATAGAAACATATAAAATAGGTGCAGGTGTAGGCCATTTGGCTCTTTGAGCCTGCACCACCATTCAATCAGATCATGGCTGATCATTCACCTCAGTACCCCTTTCCTGCTTTCCATACCCTTGATCCCTTTAGCCGTAATGGCCATATCTAACTCCCTCTTGAATATATACAATGAACTGGCATCAACAACTATCTGCGGTAGGGAGTTCCACAGGTTAACAACTCTGAGTGAAGAAGTTTCTCCTCATCTCAGTCCTAAATGGCTTACCCCTTATCCTTAGACTGTGTCCTCTAGTTCTGGACTTCCTCAACATCGTGAATATTCTTCCTGCATCTAACCTGTCCAATCCCATCAGAATTTTATATGTTTCTATGAGATCCCCTCTCATCCTTCTAAACTCCAGTGAATAAAGGCCCAGTCGATCCAGTCTCTCCTCATATGTCAGTCCAGCCATTCCGAGAATCAGTCTGGTGAACCTTCGCTGCACTCCCTCAATAGCAAGAACGTCCTTCCTCAGATTAGGAGACCAAAACTGAACACAATATTCCAGGTGAGGTCTCACCAAGGCCCTGTACAACTGCAGTAAGACCTCCCTGCTCCTATACTCAAATCCCCTAGCTATGAAGGCCAACGTACCATTTGCCTTCCTCACCGCCTGCTGTACCTGTATGCCAACTTTCGATGACTGATGAACCATGACACCCAGGTCTCGTTGCACCTCCCCTTTTACTAATCTGCCATCATTCAGATAATATTCTGCCTTCTCGTTTTTGCCCCCAAAGTGGATAACCTCACATTTATCCACATTATACTGCATCTGCCATGCATTTGCCCACTCACCTAACCTGTCCAAGTCACCCTGCAGCCTTTTAGCATCCTCCTCACAGCTCACACCGCCACCCAGCTTAGTGTCATCTGCAAACTTGGAGATAATGCACTCAATTCCTTCATCTAAATCATTAATGTATATTGTAAATAGCTGGGGTCCCAGCATTGAGCCCTGCGGCACCCCACTCGTCACTGTCTGTGGTATATATCAATGATCTAGACTTGAATATTGGGGGTATGATTAAGAAGTTTGCATGTGATACTAAAATTGGCTGTGTGGTTGATAATGCTAGTCAGAGTAGGAATCGCAGGATAGCTCAGATGAATACGTGGCTTGAGCAATGGTGCAGCAGGGAGGGATTCAAATTCCTGGGGCATTGGAACAGGTTCTGGGGGAGGTGGGACCAGTACAATCCGGACGGTCTGCACCTGGGCAGAATTGGAATCAATGTCCTCGGGGGAGTGTTTGCTAGTGCTGTTGGGGAGGAGTTAAACTAATATGGCAGGGGGATGGGAACCAATGCAGGGAGATAGAGGGAAACAAAAAGGAGACAAAAGCAAAAGATAGAAAGGAGATGAGGAAAAGTGGAGGGCAGAGAAACCCAAGGCAAAGAACAAAAAGGGCCATTGTACAGCAAAATTCTAAAAGGACAGAGGGTGTTAAAAAAACAAGCCTAAAGGCTTTGTGTCTTAATGCAAGGAGTATCCGCAATAAGGTGGATGAATTAAGTGTGCAAATAGATGTTAACAAATATGATGTGATTGGGATTACGGAGACGTGGCTCCAGGATGATCAGGGCTGGGAACTCAACATCCAGGGGTATTCAACATTCAGGAAGGATAGAATAAAAGGAAAAGGAGGTGGGGTAGCATTGCTGGTTAAGGAGGAGATTAAGGCAATAGTTAGGAAGGACATTAGCTTGGATGATGTGGAATCTATATGGGTAGAGCTGCAGAACACCAAAGGGCAAAAAACTTTAGTGGGAGTTGTGTACAGACCTCCAAACAGTAGTAGTGATGTTGGGGAGGGCATCAAACATGAAATTAGGGGTGCGTGCAATAAAGGTGCAGCAGTTATAATGGGTGACTTTAATATGCACATAGATTGGGCTAACCAAACTGGAAGCAATACGGTGGAGGAGGATTTCCTGGAGTGCATAAGGGATGGTTTTTTAGACCAATATGTCGAGGAACCAACTAGGGGGGAGGCCATCTTAGACTGGGTGTTATGTAATGAGAGAGGATTAATTAGCAATCTCGTGCGAGGCCCCTTGGGGAAGAGTGACCATAATATGGTGGAATTCTGCATTGGGATGGAGAATGAAGCAGTTAATTCAGAGACCATGGTCCAGAACTTAAAGAAGGGTAACTTTGAAGGTATGAGGCGTGAATTGGCTGGGATGGATTGGCGAATGATACTTAAGGGGTTGACTGTGGATGGGCAAAAGCAGACATTTAGAGACTGCATGGATGAACTACAACAATTGTACATTCCTGTCTGGCATAAAAATAAAAAAGGGAAGGTGGCTCAATCGTGGCTATCAAGGGAAATCAGGGATAGTATTAAAGCCAAGGAAGTGGCATACAAATTGGCCAGAAATAGCAGCGAACCTGGGGACTGGGAGAAATTTAGAACTCAGCAGAGGAGGACAAAGGGTTTGATTAGGGCAGGGAAAATGGAGTATGAGAAGAAGCTTGCAGGGAACATTAAGACGGATTGCAAAAGTTTCTATAGATATGTAAAGAGAAAAAGGTTAGTAAAGACAAACGTAGGTCCCCTGCAGTCAGAATCAGGGGAAGTCATAACGGGGAACAAAGAAATGGCGGACCAATTGAACAAGTACTTTGGTTTGGTATTCACGAAGGAGGACAAGAACAACCTTCCGGTTATAAAAGGGGTCGGGGGGTCTAGTAAGGAGGAGGAACTGAGGGAAATCCTTATTAGCCGGGAAATTGTGTTGGGGAAATTGATGGGATTGAAGGCCGATAAATCCCCAGGGCCTGATGGACTGCATCCCAGAGTACTTAAGGAGGTGGCCTTGGAAATAGTGGATGCGTTGACAGTCATTTTCCAACATTCCATTTACTCTGGATCAGTTCCTATAGAGTGGAGGGTAGCCAATGTAACCCCACTTTTTAAAAAAGGAGGGAGAGAGAAAACAGGGAATTATAGACCGGTCAGCCTGACATCGGTAGTGGGTAAAATGATGAAATCAATTATTAAGGATGTCATAGCAGTGCATTTGGAAAGAGGTGACATGATAGGTCCAAGTCAGCATGGATTTGTGAAAGGGAAATCATGCTTGACAAATCTTCTGAAATTTTTTGAGGATGTTTCCAGTAGAGTGGACAAGGGAGAACCAGTTGATGTGGTATATTTGGACTTTCAGAAGGCGTTCGACAAGGTCCCACACAAGAGATTGATGTGCAAAGTTAGAGCACATGGGATTGGGGGTAGTGTACTGACATGGATTGAGAACTGGTTGTCAGACAGGAAGCAAAGAGTAGGAGTAAATGGGGACTTTTCAGAATGGCAGGCAGTGACTAGTGGGGTACCGCAAGGTTCTGTGCTGGGGCCCCAGCTGTTTACACTGTACATTAATGATTTAGATGAGGGGATTAAATGTAGTATCTCCAAATTTGCGGATGACACTAAGTTGGGTGGCAGTGTGAGCTGCGAGGAGGATGCTGTGAGGCTGCAGAGCGACTGGGATAGGTTAGGTGAGTGGGCAAATGCATGGCAGATGAAGTATAATGTGGATAAATGTGAGGTTATCCACTTTGGTGGTAAAAACAGAGAGACAGACTATTATCTGAATGGTGACAGATTAGGAAAAGGGGAGGTGCAAAGAGACCTGGGTGTCATGGTACATCAGTCATTGAAGGTTGGCATGCAGGTGCAGCAGGCGGTTAAGAAAGCAAATGGCATGTTGGCCTTCATAGCAAGGGGATTTGAGTACAGGGGCAGGGAGGTGTTGCTACAGTTGTACAGGGCCTTGGTGAGGCCACACCTGGAGTATTGTGTGCAGTTTTGGTCTCCTAACCTGAGGAAGGACATTCTTGCTATTGAGGGAGTGCAGCGAAGGTTCACCAGACTGATTCCCGGGATGGCGGGACTGACCTATCAAGAAAGACTGGATCAACTGGGCTTGTATTCACTGGAGTTCAGAAGAATGAGAGGGGACCTCATAGAAACATTTAAAATTCTGATGGGGTTAGACAGGTTAGATGCAGGAAGAATGTTCCCAATGTTGGGGAAGTCCAGAACCAGAGGTCACAGTCTAAGGATAAGGGGTAAGCCATTTAGGACCGAGATGCGGAGGAACTTCTTCACCCAGAGAGTGGTGAACCTGTGGAATTCTCTACCACAGAAAGTTGTTGAGGCCAATTCACTAAATATATTCAAAAAGGAGTTAGATGAGGTCCTTACTACTAGGGGGATCAAGGGGTATCTCGAGAAAGCAGGAATGGGGTACTGAAGTTGAATGTTCAGCCATGAACTCATTGAATGGCGGTGCAGGCTAGAAGGGCCGAATGGCCTACTCCTGCACCTATTTTCTATGTTTCTATGTTTCTAAGAAAGCTGCAGACTGCAGGAAGATATCAATCAACTGGTCAGGTGGGCAGAACAGTGGCAAATGGAATTCAATCCGGAGAAGTGTGAGGTAATGCATTTGGGGGGGGCTAACAAGGAAAGGGATTACACATTAAATGGTAAGACACTGAAAAGTGTAGAGGAACAAAGGGACCTTGGAGTGCATGTCCACAGATCACTGAAGGTAGCAGGCCAGGTGGATAAGGTGGTTAAGAAGGCATATGGAATGCTTGCCTTTATTACAAGCTCATGGTCTACAGGGCTGTAGTAATAGCCGCCCTCCTGTATGGACCTAAGGCATGGACGATGTACAGAAGACACCTCAAGTCGCTGGAGATATATCACCAAGATCCTGAAAATCCTCTGGGAGGACAGGCGCACCAACAACAGTGTCCTCGTCCAGGCTAACATCCCCAGTATTGAAGCACTGACCACACTCGGAACAGCTTTGCTGGGCAGGCCACATAGTATGCATGCCAGATACGAGACTCCCTAAGCAAATGCTTTATGTGGAGCTCCTTCATGGTAAACAAGCCAAAGGTGGGCAGCGGAAACGTTATAAGGACACCCTCAAAGCCTCCCTGGTAAAGTGCGATATCACCACTGACACCTGGGAGACCCTGGCCGCAGAACGCCCGAGGTGGGGAAAGTGCATCCGGAAGGGCGTTGAGCTCTTCGAGTCTCAATGCAAAGAGCGTAAAGAGGTCAAGTGCAGGCAGCGGAAGGAGCGCGCGGCAAACCAGCCCCACCGACCCCTTCCCTCGACAAATGTCTGTCCCACCTGTAACAGGGTCTGTGGCTCTTGTATTGGACTGTTCAGCCATCAAAGAACTCACTTTGGGAGTGGAAGCAAGTCTTCCTCGAATCCGAGGGACTGCCTATGATGATGATGAGAATACAAGAGAAGGGAGGTTATGCTTGAACTGTATAAAACACTGGTTAGGCCACAGCGAGAGTACTGCTTGCAGTTCTGGTCACCGCATTACAAGAATGATGTGATTGCACTGGAGAGGGTACAGAGGAGATTTACAAGGATGTTGCCGGGAGGGGAGAATCTCACCTTGGAGGACAGATTGGATAGGCTGGGTTTGTTTTCATTGGAACAGAGGAGGCTGAGGGGAGCCCTCATTGAGGTGTATAAAATTATGAGGGGCCTAGATATAGTGGATAGAAAGGACCTATTTCCTTTAGCAGAGGGGACAACAACCAAGGGGTATAAATTTAAAGAAATTGGTCGAAGGTTTAGAGGGGATTTGATGGGAAATATCCAAGCAGAGGGTGGTGTGGGTCTGGAACTCACTGCCTGAAAGGGTGATAGAGGCAGAAGCCCTCATCACATTTAAAAAGTACTTGGATGTGCACTTGAAGTGCTGTAACCTGCAGGGTTGCGGACCTAGAGCTGGAAAGTGGGATTAGGCTGGATAGCCTCTTGTTGGCCGGCACGGACACGATGGGCCAAAATGCTAATAAAGGCAACATTCAAAATGCTGCCTTAACCACCTTACCTATCTGGCCTCCTACTTTCAGGGATCTGTGGACATGCACTCCAAGGTCCCTTTGTTCATCTACACTTCAGTGTCCTACCATTCCCTTTCCTTGTTGGCCCTCCCCAAACTTCTCCAGATTAAATTCCATTTGCTACTGTCCTGCCCACCTGACCAGTTGATTGATATCTTCCTGCAGTCTGCAGCTTTCTTCTTCATTATCAACCACACAGCCTATTTTAGTATCATCTGCAAACTTCTTAATCATACCCCCTACATTCAAGTCTAAATCATTGATTATATACCACAAAAAGCAAGGGACTGAGTATTGAGACCTGCGGAACCCCACTGGAAACCACCTTCCAGTCACAAAAACGCCCGTCACTATTATACTTTGCTTCCTGCCTCTGAACCAATTTTGGATCCAACTTATTTCTGATAATAGCTCCATACTCCTACTCTCTACTCCAGACCCCTCGCTCCGTCTCATTTGGATGGCGACCAATATGTCTACTGTTTGATCCTGCGCTAAATCTCACGCCTCTTATCTATCTTAACTAAGACTGCTTCCCTCCATTTCTACAAGATCATGTGCCTCACCTGTACTACCACCACAGAAACTCTTGTCCATGCGTTTGTTACCTTCAGGTTAAACATGTCCAACTCCCTACATGTTAGAGAAATAATCTCTGGATTATTGCCCGAGTCATGTACAAACGGTCTTAGAAGCAGTCATATTAGGAGAATTAACACGTGGCTAAAGGGTTGGTGTGGGAAAGAGGGGTTTCTTTTCATGGGACACTTGCACTAGTACTGGGACAGGAAGGAGCTGCACCAATGGGATGGGATCCACCAGAACCCGGATGGAATCCATGTCCTAATGGAAAGAGTAAATAGGGAGGTTGGAAAGGCTTTAAACTATAAAATGGGAGAGGGATCTACATGAAATAAAACCTGCCAATGTACTAAAACAGGGAGCTGGAGACAATCATGCGTTGCGAGGAACCAGACATAGTAGGGATTACTGAGACATGGCTATAGAAAAATCAGGACTGGGAATTAAACATTGCAGGGTATAACATATTTAGAAAACATAGAGAGGGTAAAAGGAGAGGTGGATTGGCTGTACTTAGTAGGGATAACATAATGATGGTAGAAAAAAGTGATGCAGCTAGATCAGCAAGACAGAAATAGAATCCACGTGGATAGAGATGGGGCTAGTCTACAGACCACCTAATAGTGGAAGGAAGGTGGAGGAAGAAATATACAAACCAATTAGGGAAATTAGTAAAACATGGAAGAATAATCATGGGGATTTCAACTACCTCGATATTAATTGGACAGAAGAGGTAGGTAAAGGGGATAAAGGAATGGATTTCCGATAATGTGTATAGAACTCCTTTCTAACCCAATATGTAAAAAGCCCAACAAGGGAGGATTCGCTATTGGATCTAGTAATGGGGAATGAACCAGAGCAGAAAAGAGAAGTAAAAGGGGAACATTTAGGCAATAGTGACCATAATATAATACGCTTTAAGATGATAATTGACAAGGACATAAGTATGACGTAAACCAAGGTAATTGATTGGAGTAAAGCTGATTTTAAGCAGTTGAGAATAGACTTGGGAAAATAATATTGGCAAATAATGATGTAGAACAATAATGGGAAACATTTAAAATGGTGTTCAACAGAGTCTGTGAAAAATATATTCCGTTAAAGAATAAGTTAAACATGAATGCGACATCATGGATGAATAAAGCCATAAGGGAAAAATTGAGGGTAAGGAAAGAAGCGCATACATTAAGTACATGGACAGCCGGGGAGAACATGATAAGTGAGAATACAAAGAGATTTGGAGAGAAGTCAAAAAAAGCAATTAGGAAGGCAAAGAGGAACTGAAATTATCAAGGAACATAAAACAAAATAGTAAAATATTTTACAGGCACATAAATAAAAAAGGAAGGTTGGGATGGGAATAGGGATAGACAGGATAATATCACATGTACCGATACAGAGATGGCAGAAATATTAAATAATTATTTTGCTTCAGTAGTACCAAAGAGATGAAACAGGTGGACATGACATTGGATGATGTGATTAGTAAAAAGATAACTGCATTTAGAATTAAAAGAGGAGATACAATAAAGAAAGTAAGCAAACACAGGATAAAACCTCTGGTCCAGACGGATTACATCTGTGCATTTTAAAAGAATCTAGGGAAGAGATAGCAGAGGCATTACTACACATATTTAATAATTTGTTAGAAAAAGATTTAGTACCGGGGTTGGCGAATAGCTAACATAATACCTATATTTAAGAAGGTAGATAGAACATGTCCAGCAAACTATAGACCAGTCAGCTTAACGATGGTAGGAAAAATAATGGAATCCCTACTAAAGGAGAATATGGAAGAACATCTGGGATTCAAAAATATACTCATGAATAGTCAGCCTGGATTTCAAAAGGGAAAATCTTGCATGACCAACCTCATTTAATTTTTTGAAGATGTAACAGAGAGAGTAGACAAGGGGAATGCAGGAGGTGTAAAGTATCATCATCATAGGCAGTTCCTCGAAATCGAGGAAGACTTGCTTCCACTCTAAAAGTGAATTCTCAGGTGACTGAACAGTCCAATACGGGAATTACAGTCTCTGTCACAGGTGGGACAGATAATCGTTGGAGGAAAGGGTGGGTGGGGAACCTGGTTTGCTGCACGCTCCTTCTGCTGCCTGCGCTTGTTTTCTGTATGCTCTAGGCGACGAGACTTGAGGTGCTTTTCCTCCACTTAGGGCGGTCTTTGGCCAGGGGTTCCCAGGTGTTGGTGGGGATGTTGCACTTTATCAAGGAGGCTTTGAGGGTGTCCTTGAAACGTTTCCTCTGCCCACCTGGGGATCGCCTACCATGTAGGAGTTCCGAGTAGAGCGCTTGCTTTGGGAGTCTTGTGTCGGGCATGCGGACAGTGTGGCCTGCCCAACGGAGCTGGTCGAGTGTGGTCAGTGCTTCGATGCTGGGGATGTTGGCCTGATCGAGAACACTGACATTGGTGCATCTGTCCTCCCAGGGGATTTGCAGGATCTTGCGGAGACATTGTAGATGGTATTTCTCCAGCGATTTCAGGTGTCTACTGTATATGGTCCACGTCGCTGAGCCATACAGGAGGGCGGGTATCACTACAGCCCTGTAGATCAGAAGCTTGGTCCTCATCAAGGACACCGAGGCAGTCAGGGCCCGCTGGAGGGAGCACTTTGAAGATCTCCTTAATCGAGACTCTGCCTTTGACACGAGTTTCCTCGGCCTTCGGTCGCCTGAGGAAGAGAATGTTCGAAGATCAGGCCCTCAAATCTAGCACCAAGCAATAGACTAATGAATAAGGTCAGAGAATGCGGAGTCGGGACAAGTAGCAGATTGGATAGCTAGCTGGCTACAAGACAGAAAACAGAGAGTAGGAGTAAAGGGTAGCTAGTCACGTAGCAGAAGGAAGGAAGGAAGTGGTGTTCCACAAGGATCTGTGCTGGGACCACTGTTGTTCACAATTTATATTAACAATTTGGACTTTGAAATCAAAATTTCTAAATTTGCGGATGACACCAAATTGCAGGGGGTGGGGGGGTACATTAATAAACTTGCAAAATGGGCCTATAATTGGCAAATGAATTTTAACATGTCAATACATGTAAGGTATTACATTTTGGTAGGAAGAATAGGGAGGGTGTGATTGTGGGTGGGGTAGAGGAGCAAAGGGATCTGGGAGTACAAATACACAAATCACCAAGTAGTAACCCAGGTTAACAAGGGTTTATTTCTAGAGCGATAGATTTGAAAAGTAGTGAAGTTATGCTAAACTTGTATCAAACCTTGATTAGACCACATTTGGATTACTGTGTACAGTTCTGGTCACCAGATTATAAAAAAAGATCGAGGCATTGAAGAGGGTGGAGAGGTTTACAAGGATGATACTAGAAATGTGAGAGTATACCTATCAGGAAAGGATGAACAGACTGGATCTCTTTGCTCTTAACCTAATAGAGGTCTTTAAAATTATGAACGGTTTTGATAGAGTACAAACAGAGAGCGTGTTTCCACTTGTGGGGAAGAGCATAACTAGAGGCCATCAATATAAGATAGTCACCAAGAAATCAAATCGGGAATTCTGAAGGAACTTCTCTACCCAGAGAGTGGTGAGAATGTGCAACTCACTACCACAGTGATTGGTTGAAGCGAAGAATATAGATGCATTTAAGGTGAGGCTAGACAAGCATATGAGGGAGCAGGGAATAGAGGGTTATGCTGATAAGAGTTAGATGAGGAAAGAAGGGAGGAAGATTGAGTGGAGCATAAACACCAGCATGGCCTGGTTGGGCCCAGTGACCTTGTTTCTGTGCTGCATACCCTATGTAATCCCAATTGATGCCTGCTGGTGCCCTCCCTTCACAAACTCCAATTGGTTCAAAACTCTGCACCAACATTCTGTCCCATACTCGAGTCCCAATTGCTTTGCTCTTTGGTGTCTTTCCTGGCACCCAGTACAACAAATTAAATATCCTTGTCCTTATTTACAAATTCCTCCATGGCCTCGCTGTACCTTATCGCTTCAATCTCTTCCAACTCTCTGCTTTGGTCAATTGTCTTCGGTTCTCCAATTCTGGCTATCTGTTCACCCTCCCTTCCACCATTAAAGGCTGACTCTTCAATCACTCCAGCACTACTCTAACTTCTGTTGACCCCTCTTTTTACTTTCCTTCCTTTTTGTTTTATTCGTTCATGGACATGGTTGTCCCTGGTAAGGCCAGCATTTATTGCCCATTCCTAATTGCCCTTGAAAATGTGCTGGTGGGTCTCCTGTAACCACTGCAGTCTTTTAAAAGCCTCTTCAACAAAAGCTGTGTTTTCAACCAATTTGTTCGTCATCTCTTCTAACTGTAATGGCTCTACTGCTTGACAACCACGTCATCTTTGTGAAGCCCCATGGAATATATAAATGCAAGTTGACAATCCTGGTTAGTAACACAATCAAAGTATTTGTATTTACCAACTTTTATGTTGAATTCTGTGATCTTTGAGGATTTTGCATAATTTTAAATTGGGAAAAAAAAATGCAGCTTCACAGGCAGTGGAGGGTCGGAATGGATGTTTCATGCAGTAAGGGAATGAATGATGCTGGTATTAGCTGCAGTTTGGACCATATTGGTAAGAGAGAAGGATCCCCTCTCTGTTATTAAGCATATGCTCTAATAATGCAGAACTCCGTGAGGGTCCCTGACTCTTAATATTTGAAGCATTTGGGAAAATGTGCTCTGGACATACACTTTCAGGAATTGCTGCTATCCAAATGTTCAAAGATACACCCTTCTGAAATCAAAGTGTAAATTTTCAGGAAACTAAAGTATGATTTAAGGAATGAAAGTGAAGAAAAATTGGTGCAATAACACTGATACACCCAGATAGATGTCTGAGTGTGATGGTGTTCATTAAATGTGCTTGTGACATCTAGTGGCAGAACCTTTGTTCGGCATCAGCCATTTTCAAATTGATGGGCTGTCCAACTTGGACAGGTTAGTGCCCGATTAGAGTGTCATTGATCCATTCGACAGTTTGCCAAATAGCTCAGGGGAACCCTGATTACGATGCTACATTACTAAACCTTCTGATCTTTACGTTCAACCTGATGGCATCTATTAATTACCCGATTAATTTCCGAAATTTGGGTTCATCCCAGTTTTTATAAACCTAAAAACACGAATGTCAACGTCCAGCTGATTGAGATGTTGAAAATATTCTGCCTCCTCCCTCACCATAAATTAGAAAACTGACTATTGGCACAACAGTGTGCTCACTCCTTACCCCCAAAAAACAGGATTTATACTCATCAGTCACTGCCACTTTGAGTAAAGTGTTCTGAATACCAACATTTGTTTTATTTTTGGCCTGAAAAAGCAAGTATTTGCATGCAGCTGACTTCACTTATTCATTACTGTGTGTCTGTCACTAGACATCCCTCGTGACCCGAGGACATAAAGCTGCTTCTAGTGTTAGAAAATAATTATTTGTAGCATTTCAGGTTACTCCATGGGTCAGACTGATTATATGCATCTACTTTCTGTAGTTGGATAGCCAGGATAATCTAAGGGGTTGTTTTGTTTTGGGACTATAGCATTGTTTTTGGGTAGATTTGTGTTTTAATGCTGACTTGAAAAGGCTGATATGACCAAGTGAAGTTGTGGGTTCAAGTCCCACTCCTGTGCAGTGCTGAGGGAGTGCTGCACTGTCTTTCGAATGAGATGTTAAACCGATGCCCCGTCAGCGCTCTCAGGTGGACGTAAAAGATCCCAAGGCACTATTTCGAAGAGGAGCAGAGGAGTTATCCCCAGTATTTATCCCTCAATCAACATAACAAAAACAGATTATCTGGTCATTATCACATTGCTGTTTGTGGGAGCTTGCTGAGCACAAATTGGCTGCTGCATTTCCTACATTACAACAGTGACTACACTTCAAAAGTACTGCATTGGCTGTAAAGAGCTTTGAGATGTCCGATGGTTGTGACGGGCGCTATATAAATCCATGTCTGTTTTTTGTTCTCTGTTTCTTTATCTTTTTCTTTGTCTTTGTCTTTTTTTCTCTCGCTTTCTTTCTTTTTCTTTTTTTTCCTTTTTTTTCTTTTTCTTCTTTTTTTCTTTCTTTTTCATTTTTTTTCTTTCTCCTTTCTTCTTCTTTCTTTCCAATGTTTCTGCTAGTACAAAGTTATTGCATCACATATAAAAGCAAAATACTGCGGTTGCTGGAATCTGAAATAAAAACAAAAAATGCTGGAAATCTCAGCGGGTCAGGCAGCATCTGTAGAAAGAAAAACAGAGTTAGCGTTTCGGGTCGACGACCCTTCGTCAGAATGTTGCATCACGCCTCCACTCTCATGAAGCCAATTAAAGTGTTTTCCTCATGACTCAATAGGTAAGTAGACATGTGTGGTGCTAAACTGTACTTCCCACAAAATCCCAGATTCAGTCCCGGCTCTCTGCTGAGTTAGTTCATATTATGACTATACCTTCGTCCCCATCTAGCCTCCCCAACCTCCGCAAACCTGATTGCAGTGTTAGACACACTTCTTCTGTACTCCATCTCCTCCCAACTGAACTTCTCACCACACAACATTCTCTCTCCTTGGCCAAGTGCTCGCTGACATTACCGATGGCTCCCTCTTCTCAAGTTTCTCCTACTATTCAAGACCACTGTCATTATGCCACCTTTGTAAAACACTCACTCTCATCCCCACTGCCCTCTTTCAACTTAGCTTCGCTTTCTATGTCCTCAAACATGTCCTTGCTCCTCGATGCCATCCTGACCTCTCATCACTTCCTGTTGAAATCCTTTCAGTTCATAGAATCATAGAATGGTTGCAGCACAGAAGGAGGCCATTCAACCCAGCTCTCTGCAAGAGCACTTCAACTAGTCCCACTCCCCCGCCCTTTCCCCATCGCCCTGCAGTTTTTTTTCCTTCAGGTATTTATCCAATTCCCTTTTGAAAGCCTCGATTTGAGTGTGTTTCCACCACCCTTTCAGGAAGTGCTTATTCCAGATCCTAACCACTCGCTGTTTATAAAAAAAAAATTTCACTCATGTTGCCTTTGGTTCTTTTGCCAATCACCTTAAATCTGTGTCCTCTAGCTCATGACCCTTCTGCCAACGGGAACAGTTTCTCTCTATCTACTCAGTCTAGACCCCTCATGATTTTGAACACCTTTATCAAATCTCCCTTTCTCTGCTCTAAGGAGAACAGTCCCAACTTCTCCAGTCTCTCCATGTAACTGAAGTCCCTCATCCCTAGAATAATTCTCGTAAATCTTTTCTGCACCCTCTCTAAGGCCTTCACATCGTTCCTAAAGTGTGTTGGCTAGAATTGGACACAATACTCCAGATGAGGCCGAACCAGTGTTTTATAAAGTTTCATCATAACTTCCTTGTTTTTGTACTCTATACCTTTCTTTATGAAGCCCAGTATCCCATATGCTTGTTTAACCTCTTTCTCAACCTGCCCTACCAGCTTCAATGATTTGTGCACATATGCCCCCTCTTTAGGATTGTACTATTTAGTTTATATTGCCTCTCATTCTTCCTACCAAAATGGATCACTTCACACTTTTCTGCGTTAAACTTCATCTATCGTGTCCGCCAATTGCACAAGTCTCTCTAGATCTTCTTGAAGTCTATCATTGTCTTCTTCACTATCCACTGATACTTCCAAGTTTTCTGTCATTTCCCAAGTCCAAGTCATTATTATATATCAAGAAGAGCAATTGTCCTCCTCCTGATCCCTGGGGAACACCACTGTATACCTTCCTCCAGTCCGAAAAGCACCCATTCACCACTACTGTTTCCTGTCACTTAGCCAATCTCAGTCCATGCTGTCACTGTCACTTTTAGTCCATGGGCTTCAACTTTGCTGGCAAGCCTATTATGTGGCAATTTATCAAACACCTTTTGGAAATCCATGTACACCACATCAAGCACATTGCCCTTATCAACCCTCTCTGTTGTCTCATCAAAAAACTTAATTCAGTTAGTTAAACACAATTTGCCTTTAACAAATCCGTGTTGGCTTTTCTTAATTAATCCACACAGGTTAAGGTGACTGACTTGTAGTTGCTGGGTTTATCCTTGCACTCTCTTTTGAACAAGGGTGTAACATTTGTAATTCTCCAGTCCTCTGGTACCACCCCGTAACTAAGAAGGATTGGAAGATTATGGCCAGAACCTCTGTGATTTCCATCTTTATTTCCCTCAGCATGCTAGGATGCATCTCATCAGCTCTTGGTGACTTATCTACTTTAAGTACAGACAGCCTTTCGAGTACCTCTTTCAATCTATATCTCATCCAATATCTCTACTATCTCTTCTTTCACTATGACTTTGGCCTTCCTTGTCCCCTTCCCCCAGTGCCAAAAGTGCCCTGATTCACATTACCAAGAACGTTCCTCTGTGACTGCAATCATGATATTCTGACCCTCCTTGTTCTCCTCAACCTCTCCAAGACATTCAACACTATTAACCAATCCAGTCTTGTTTCACTGGTCGTACACTCGCCTCTGATGCAGAAGGTTGCGGGTTCAAGTTCCACTTCAGAAACTTGAGCACCTAATCCCGGCTGACACAAAAGTGCAGGAGTATTGCACTGTCAGAGATGCCGTCTTTCAGATGGACATAAAAGATCCCAAGAAGAGGAGGAGAGTTCTCCCCGGTGTCCTGGTCAATATTTACCACTCAACCAACATCACTAAAACAGATGATCCTGTCATTTATTTCATTGTTGTTTGTGGTAGCTTCCTGTGTTCACATTGACTATTACTTTTCCTGCATTACAACAGTGACTACTCTTGAAAAATATTTCATTGACTGTAAAATGCTTTGGGACATTCTGAGTTTGTGAAAGGTGCTATATAAATCCAAATTCTTTCTTAATGAGACATTTAGTATGAGTATTTAGATGATACAAGTAGGGAAATATTAGAAAGCAGTGACCACAATATAATTAGATTCAGTTGAAGAATAGAAAAGAAAAAGTAAAGACCAAGAGAAGGATGCCTGACTGAAAACAATATAAGAGAAGGTAATTTCCTTGTCTCCATGCTGCCCTTAAGCAACATTGTTCATGGCTATTAGATCATTTTTGAAAGTTATTCCAACAATACTTAGCTGTACTCTGACACCACCTTTAACTGTGTGACTACCAGTGTATTATCCAGATGGGATAGGGAAGCGACCACTGAGGAAAGATATCTGCGCCGGTTATGTTGTCCACAGTCCAGATGATCTTGCCTTTAACATCACATTCAAGTCTGTGATGAGATGGCGGAAAGAACAATCTACTCCCAGGTTTGTGCTGCTTTATAAGTGGCTAAGTCACTTGGCGTTCTCTATTTAAAATCCCCATCCTGATAATTACCTCAGTTATGCTGAATGTGGCCCTCAAATGTTGACCTGGCTGGCAGCAGGGGTTTGCCACAAGTCACAGACACACAAGCTGCATCTTGCCACTCTGTACCAGGCTCCCACAACAGAAGCAGGAAACGATGCCGAATGCTCTGTCCCTCTGCTGTACATTCTAGGTAATTCTCTGCTCCCTCTATCTCTGTGCTCTGATCTGACTTCATTGAATAGTGCTTAATGGTGTGTCTGAATACCTTTTGTAGTTGGAGGTATAAAGGTGGGTGCATTCAACAAAATGACTGGAAGTTCCAGTGCTCAATGAGTTAATGCAGAAGAAATAATTTTCTACTCCCAAGAATTCAGAAGTACAGGTGTCGGATTACAGACATTGCCCAAACCCTGCTGAACTACACACTCTCCAGATTCTAATGTGGTAAGATCCACTTTCACATGCAAGTGGGAACTTGATTTCTTTGTGCATGTGTATTTTGTAGTGAGCAATATTTCAGTTCAGTTCCATCATTCGGCCACTTTGTAACTCTTCAAAATGGAGCCGTTTTTGCATCTTGAAAGCTGCTCCCTGCTGGCTCGCATTGTCTTGCTCTCCCCCAAGTTATCTCTCCTTCTGTCCTGAAGAGGCAGACTCGTGTTGGGGTACAGTTTTGTGGATTACTGGAAGCCATTCTTCATTATGACTGTGATGCCAGTCGGATGGTGGATGCTGACCCACCATCCGACTGGCATCACAGCCAAGCCAAATGCTCGCCACACTGGAGCACAGTAACCTTTGACTGGCCCAAGCCATTAGCCTCAGGACCTAAAAGTTAGTGAGGATAAAAATCAAGGGAAGGCTTTCAGTCCTCGTTGCTGACTGGCGATCTCTGTTGGAAAATATGCATTTGTAAGGACGAGACTGGCCTTGTCTGTCTAGCATCCCAGCGTCTAAGAGCCTGCTGACACTCGCTATGCTCCAATGAAGGGTGGACACTGGACAAAATATTGGAGGAGCAACGTTGGTGAGAGTTGTAGCCCAGCATAAGTCAGTGACTTCAGGGGAGCTAGAGGAAGGGCTGTGATTTGATTTGAATGCAAGACCATTGTGCAATGTTGAGGAGCTTTGCTTTAAATCAGTTGTATTTGTAGATTGAAGGCAGCCAGAGTGTCCTTTACTATCAAAGGATAATCCAGTGCCTGCTGAGCTTCATTGCTCATTATTAACACATGACGGTGCCTCTGTGCAAAGTGTGCCCATGCGGACATCACATGAATGATGAGGTTTCATACAGTAGAATTCTCCCTCAATAAAAATAAGACTTCGATCCTATTGAAAGTCTGACATACTTTACTTTCCTTCAATTGTCTTTCCTTCAATTGGCTCTTGGGAACGTAGGTACAGGAGTAGGAGTAGCCCCTTGAGACTGTTCTGCAAAGCACTGTACCCTGATGTGATTCAGTTCCACAGGCACCAATACTTGTCCCCACCCCCACCCCCCCCTCCGCCCAACGTAGCCATTCTACATGTCAAGCCGAGACAGTGAATGCTGGCTTGTTCTTCTAGGGCAGGCATCACCACTGATAGTTTCTTAGCCAGGAAATGTGAAGCCAGTTGTACTGCCCTGGGTGTCTATCCGGGCTAAGATCAGAGAACTCACCACTGTTGAGATTATATGGCTGAGTCCCATACAGGGAATTCATTTACTGATTGAGCTTTTTAAAGGGTAATACAACCACTGTCAGACTTTTCTCCCCCTGGCTTGTGCTCTGGAAGCCACCTGCACATAGCATTGTGCTGAAAATAACTTGCGGCTCCCACTCAAATGGCTCTTCAATCCTTTTCCATCACTATCCCCTCTTATCTGAAACTTGTTGATGTTTTGTGAGCCCCTCACATGCAGTCAGCCTTTCAACACACATGACCCTTCGAATGTTTGTAATTGGGCAGAGTGTTGCAATATTGGCTGCTAAAGTGCTTCTACGCTTTGCAAATTTAAAATAGTGGATTTGGCACAAGAAGCGGGTGGCTCTGACTGCATTAATTGCAGGTTTTAATGAGGAAAGATGTTTGGTTGTATTTCAAATTAGTTTGCAGTTCCTGGGAACTGGCAGTGGGTTAGATCATGGCCTTTCATCTCTTTCACCTGGTTTGAAGTCCAGCCCACATTGATGGGATAAAAGTATGTATGAGTGAAAGAAAGAAAGAAAGAAAGAACTTGCATTTATATAGCAACTCTCACAACCTCAACGTCTCAAAGTGCTTTACAGCTAATGAAGTACTTTTTGAAGTGTAGTCACTGTTGTAATGTAGAGAAACTTGGTGGCCAATTTGCGCACAAACAGCAACGAGATACATTGCCAGATAATCTGTTTTAGTGATGTTGATTAAAGGATAAATATTGGCATTCAATAGTGCTGTGGGATCTTGTAGTTTGAAATGAGATTGGGTAGTGTCACTGCAGTTCGTAGTAGGCAAGGTCCGACAACACAACTCTCCCTAATTTGTCAATAAACAGCAATCTCATTCAGAGCGGCCATAGGATGAATGGTGTAGGAAATGAATAAAGTGCTACTGTGGTGTTTCTTTCATAGCAATACAATATTACAGCACAGAAGGCGGCCATTCGGCCCATCGAGGCTCTTTTGCTTTTCTCTCGCTCTCCCTTTCCCCTTTCTCCACTTCTTGCTTTTCCTCTTTTCTTTCACTATGTCCCCTCTCCCCATTCACTTGCTTCCCCACCTCTGTCCCCTCTCTTCCCACCCTCTCTCACTCTTCCACCCCCCCCCCCCCAGCTTTGCTTTTCCTTCCCTTCCCGTGGCTGCTGACCTTGTACCAGATAAGTGACACTTATTAAGGCAGCTGTTTACATGAAGCTCAACATTTGTGCCTTTAAGCTGGAGATGAACTCAGCTGTCATTTCCAGGAGGAGTTGCCTAGCTTTAAAAGTTACAGCCCTATCCGTAACCTGTCCAACCCCAAAGCGATCAGCACATGCCTATCATTCAGACTTCAACTCCCTTGTGTTGCCAGGTCAGCCCCAGTCATTTTTTTTTTCCTGCACATCACTTGTGTTTAATTCTAGTGCACTCTTACAGTACTGCGTACAGTACAGGGTTGCCTGTACCTCTCCAATCAGTTGGGAGTGAGAGGAGGTATTTGCTGAATCTACTTTAAGAGAAGACGGAGGCAAGGTAAGTCTTGGAGGTTGCCATATGTAGTGCGCAGAAAGTAGTAACTGGCTGCTCGGTGTTTGCGTCTGATAAACAATGCAGTGCGCACACTAGCAACTGGAGGAGCTTTGCAAGCAGTAGCGAACAGTGAGGAGAATAATTCTAGTGCTGTGGATCGTATTTCTCTCCCTGAAGGCTTGGCAGTAAAAAACTGCAAAAGAGCTCCGTTTTAGGGGAGCCGTTTCTCAGGAGTATTCTGCAATCATTTTTCTGTGTCTTATTTGGGAAGAGTTTTGTGTCCTCAGATGATTTGCTGATGTACGGTCTGTAGTCTATATTCCTGGTGTAATAGTTTTTGACCAGTAAACGTGTATAAGTTAGCCTGGGGTTCAAGTGTTAAAATGAGTGCGTGTGATGCAGTAAAATGCAATACAGTGGGATTTTATTTTGCGCGCGTTTGAGAAGCAAGTCATCCTGCTTCATGGCAACTGTACTGCTGAGTTAATGCTTTTTTAAAAAAGCTGACATAACTTTCTGTAAGTAGTTGGGACTCAGTAAACATTGTTCGTGTGATAAAATGTCAAAGGCTTTGAAACTCACTGGAGTCGGTGCAGTTTCCAATCAGTTGTGTCACTTTTTTTTGCTAAACGTGTGTTCTTGTAGTGCCAGTTTTTACTTCATTGCTTTTCTCGGTAGCCCTAAGCAAACTTGTTTTTTAAATCTGTCCCAGAGTAACTTACCTAGGTGTCAATGGGGCCGTTAGATTCCAAGGTTGGAACACGGACTCCTGGAGGGCAGGATTCCAGTTTGCTCGGAGGAGTGTGGGGGGGGGGGGTGTGGGGGGTTGCTTTATTGAATATAAAGTTTGGGTGTGGGTATATGACTTGAGTGCACTTGCCCCTCTTCTGTTTTGACTGTGTTTGCCTTTTTTTGCATCTCTTTTTCCCTTCCCAGTTCTTTCTGTGTTGATGCCTTGCACCTTCTCAACATGATGTCTCCCACTTTGGGTGTTAATCTCTCCCGTTTACGCGCTCTCTACACGGTGCGCTGTTTCACTCATTCCATTTCTATCATCTCACTTTTTATCTGCACCAAGGTCATACTGCATTACTCTCTCCCACTCTCTGCATATTTTCTGCGAGCGTGCGTGTGAGCGAGCGTGCGTGCATGTGAACGTGTGTGCCTGTGTTAGGCTCCCCTGCTTGTTCTTTTGAGTGTCCTTGCTGTTCGTGTGGAAGCGTGATGATAATCTTACCCTGGTACTGACTTGTGCGCATTACCGGTCTCCTCTTTAGAAATGGTAGCTTGTTGGAATTGGGCACTTCAAATAAAATATTCCCAAGATAAAACAGATGGGAATCTTGCAGTCAACTGGGACCTTGAGGGAAGAATGTCTCTGAGTGAGATAGCAGCTCCAGGTGGCCAAAATCAGCTGTGAATTGCAGTCGAAAACCGTGGAAATTCCTGAACCACATGGGTGGGAAATGAAGTTCGGAGAATAGAGTGGGTTCATTCTCACCAGCCCATTTGTACTTGGTATTGTAACTAATCTGGTTCGGTTAATTGAAGACCAGCCTTGTCGCCCTGCCTCCTACTCTTGCTTGTTCTTTTTTAGAATCTCGACTGTGGAATTCCTTGCCTCGCTCTTTACTCCTTTGCCCCCCACCCCCCAGTCCTCTCTTCCTGCTTCAGACCCAAGCTTAGTGCCACCTAATCACTTGATTAACTTTGTCTTCACTCCCCTCTTTTCAAGGTTGCTGTCCTGTACTGTTGGTCTTACTTTACTTAATTTAAAAAATGGAACAAGCAGCTCTGTGTTCCAACTTGTTTTGAGGAATTAGCTGTCCTGGCTCTAACTATTCGAATCAAAAAGTAGGGAAAATCCGAGGTTTATTTCAAGTAATAATGTGTTGTCTTTGTGGCCACAATACAACACTTGCTCAGATATTCTACTGTTCATAGTTAAGCTAGGTGCAATTTTAAAAAATACTTCTGTCCCGTTGTTGATATTTAATAAAACTGTGCTGTTGACATTACAGTAAGGCTTTGGCTAAAAATATCACTGGCGATGAGGCGTAAAGGACCGCAAATTCAAAATCGCCGATATGATTGAATGATTTCAAATAAATACTGTACGTATAGCATCATTTATCGAAGAGGTGGGTGGGGTATTAGACAAGAACAAGATTGGCTCGACCCTGATTACCTCCATGGTCAGATAACTATTGACAGCCGCTGTCTAGGCTCACACTGGGTGCGGCTAGGTACTCGTAGAATCTCACAGCACAGAAGGAGAGCATTCGGACCATCGTGTCTGTGCAGCTCTTCAGCAGAGTTATCCAACTAGTCCCTCTCCCCCACTCTTTCCTCATAGCCTTGAAAGAAATTTGCCTTCCAGTATTTATCCAATTCCCTTTTGAAGGTTACTATTAAATCTGCTTCCACCACCCTTCCAGGTCACAACAACTCGCTGTGTTTTTAAAAAAAAGTTTCCTCATGTCGCCTCTGGTTCTTTTGCCAATCACCCTAAATCTGTGTCCTATGGTTACCATCTCTTCTGCCAGTGGAAACAGTTTCTCCTTATTTACTCCGTATCAAATTCCTTAATGCTTTTGAACGCTTCTATCAAATCTCCTCTTAACCTTCTCTGCCCTAAGGAGAATAATCGCAGCTTCTCCAGTCTATCCACGAAACTGAAGTCCCCAATCCCTGGAGCCACTCTAGTAAATCTCTTTCTGCATCCTCTCTAATGCCTTGACCTTCCTAAAGTGTAGTGCCCCACTACTCCTGCTGAGGCCTAGCTAGTCTTTTATAAAGGTTTAGCTTAACTTCCTTGCTTTTGTACTCTATGCTTTTATTAATAAAACCAAGGTTCCCATCTGCTTTTTTAACAAAAAATAAATACTGCGGATGCTGGAATCTGAAATAAAAACAGAAAATGCTGGAAATCTCAGCGAGTCAGGCAGCATCTGTGGAGAGAGAAACAGTTAACGTTTTGGGTCGATGACCCTTCGTCAGAACTCAGCTTTTTTAACAGCCTTCTCAACGTGTCTTGCAACCTTCAAAGATTTGTGCCCAGGTCTCTTCCTGCATCCCCTTTAAAATTGTACCATTTAGTTTATATTGCCTCTCCTCATTCGTCCTACCAAAATGCATCACTTCACATTTCACTGCGTTAAATTTCACCAGTCTGTCTGTCCTCCTGAAGTCTGTTACCATCGTCTTCATTGTGCACTACATTTCCCAGTTTCGTGTCATCTGCAAACTTTGAAATTATACTCTGTATGCCCAAGTCATTAATATATATCAAAAAGAGCAGTGGTCCTGGGAAACACCACTGTATACTTTCCTCCAGTCTGAAAAATAACTGTTTGCCAATGTTCCTTCTAAGCTGTGCACGTGCGCAGTCACGCAGTAATCTGCAAGTTCCCACACAGGCCGCTCACAATATTTTACATTCACAATCCCACCCATGCACAGAAATTTAAAGGGACTGCGCATTGAAGAACACGGGCCACGCACAACGAAGTGTGACCTACAGAGAACATTGCTGTTCACCACTATTCTCTGCTTTCTGTCCCTTAGCCAATTTTGAATCTCCACTGCCACTGTCCCTTTAACCCCATAGGCTTTAATTATGCTAATAAGATAGAGTATTTTAGGGTGGCTGGCACCCACGGGATTGTAAGTAAGGAATCAGCACCCAGAGTGGAGGAGAGAATATTGTGCCTGTGAAATTGGAATTCTGCCTCTGTCTCCATGGATGCTTGCTCAGGGGAACATCATTGTGCACAGCCTGGCTGTACCATCTACTCTGAGCAGTTTTCTACCCATATCCGGTATGTCAACCAGATCACATTTTCCACACTGGGTCATTACCGGCTTCCACTTCTGCCTCACCCCTTCTGTTGTGCAAAGCCTTAATTGTGCCTTGACCATTTCTAGGATTTTTCAAATGCTTTCCTTAAAAGAAAGAAACATAGAAAATAGTAAGCCATTCGGCCCTTCAAACCTGCACCACCATTCAATATGATCATGGCTGATCATGCAACTTCAGTACCCCACTCCTTCTTTCTCTCCATACCCCTTGATCCCTTTAGCCACAAGGGCCACATCTAACTCCCTTTTGAATATACCTAACGAACTGGCCTCAACCACTTTCTGTCGTAGAGAATTCCACAGGTTCACAATTCTCTGAGTGAAGAAGTTTCTCCTCATCTCGGTCCTAAACGGCTTACCCCTTATCTTTAGACTCTGTCCCCTGGTTCTGGACTTCCCCAACATCGGGAACATTCTTCCTGCATCTAACCTGTCCAATCCCGTCAGAATTTTATGTTTCTATGAGATCCCCTCTCATTCATCTAAATTCCAGTGAATATAAGCCTAGTTGATCCAGTCTTTCTTTCTTATGTCAGTCCTGCCATCCCGGGAATCAGTCTGGTGAACCTTCGCTGCACTCCCTCAATAGCAAGAATGTCCTTCCTCAGATTAGGAGACCAAAACTATACACAATTGTACAAAAAGAAAGAGACTTGCATTTATATCGCGCCTTTCTTGATCGTGAGATGTCCCAAAGTGCTTTACAGTTAATAAAGTACTTTTGGAAGTGTAGTCACTGTTATTATGGAAACGCACAGCCTATTTGCACACAGCAAGGTGCCACAAGCAGCAAAGTGATAATGACCAGATCGCTCTTTTTTAATGATGTTGGTTGAGGGATAAATTTGGCCAGGACACCAGGGAGAACTTCTATGCTCTTCTTGGAAATAATGCCGTGGGATCTTTTACATCCATCTGGGAGGGCAGGAGGGGCCTCGATTTAATGTCTCCTCCAAAAGACAGAACCTCCGACAGTATAGTACTCCCTCAGTACTACACTGGAGTGTCAGTTTAGGTTAAGTGTTCAAGTCCCCAGAATGGAGCTTGAACCCTTGACCACCTGACTCGAAGGCAAGAGTGACCTACTGAGCCACGGCTGACCCCTCCACGGACCTCAACAAATCTGGAACTGTGTGGTCCGACTCTTCGACATAAAGTCCTACATGCTCCACAAGTTCCACTCAGCGAATTAACTTTCGATCCTCATCGTTTTTAAATCGCTCTGTGGCCACATCCCACTGTATTAGGGCCCTCACCCTCTAGTCATGCAGCAAAGCCCTCAACTTCCATCCCTCTGACTCTGAATAACAGATTTAATTTTTGTTGCTTGAACTTTGAAATTTGCGATTCTATGAATCTTTGAGTTCTGAAAAGGTTGATAGCAGAACATTTTTCTCCTTATCCATGTTCAGTATACTGAGAAGATGCATTTGTTTAATTCTTGTAGTAGACTACTTTAAGATACCGTGATTTTAATTTTTGCTGATGGCCCCTTCGTATTGTAGAGGTGCTTCAAGCAGAAGCAGTTCTATGAGGTGCTCGAGCTTGCTTGTGTCTTAGAATTCACCTCGCTTACATTGCAGAGCAGATTCCACAGCACCATCGACAAGGCAAAGACAATTACACACGTAAATTATGGCTTTTATTTTTGGCCCAACTCCTTCACTGGCGTCTGGGGAAAACCTGTGCACAAGAAATCACCTGTCCTGAAGTTGGTGACTTGTACTCACCACCACCTTTGATGCCCCAGTCCCTATTAAAACCATTACTCTCTCTCACCCTAGCCGATTCCCCCCTGGTGCAGCCTTCATCTTCGCTCCCTAAAGTCAAAAGGGCGCAGACGTAAACAGATGTGGCGGACAACTGGTTTAGCCATTCACTGCCAGATCTGACTCAAACACACAAAACATTATCGGTTCCTACTCTTGTCTACAAAACTGCTCACTAATCATTCTGGATTGCAAAAATAACCCCTGGCTACTATTCTCTGCTGCTAACTGTCTCCTCAAACCCCTCTCCCCTGTCTCCACCTCACTCACCTTCAACAACAAGTGTGAGGAGCTCATGGATTCTTTATATCAAAGATTGAGACCATCCGATCAGCTGCCTCTGCAAGTTCCCTTCCTTCACCTAACCCACAGGGCCAAACTCCATCTGAGGCTTCCACCTGCCCTAGCCCTAAACTCACATCTTTCTCTAGTTTCTCTTTGATCTCTTGACCTCACCAAACTCATCCTGTCCATGAGACCCACTTCCTGCTCTCTTAACCCTATTGCCACTAAACTGCTGACCACCAAATTTCCTTTTTTTGCTCCCATGTTAGCCGACATTGTTAATAGTTCTCTGTCTTCAGTTACTGTTTCCCTCTCCTTCAAATCTGCTGTCATCACCCCCTCCCCTTAAAAAATAAACCCCTTAACCCCGCTTTGCGAGCTATCTCCCCATCTCCAACCTCCCTTTCCTATCCAAAGTACTTGAACATATTGTCGCCTCCCAAATCCATGACCATCTTTCCATGAATTCAATGTTTGAATCCCTGGTTTTCACCCCTGCCACAGAACCAAAACGGCTCTCGTTAAAGTCCCAAATAACATCCTTTGTGACTGTGACAAAGGTAAACTATCCCTCCTCGTCCTTCGGGACCTGTCTGTAGCCTTTGACACAGTTGACCACTCCATCCTCCTCCAACTTCTGTCCACCATCGTCCAGCTGGGTGGGACTGCACTCGTCTGGTTCCATTCTTATCTATCTAATCGTAGCCAGAAAATTTCCTGCAATGGCTTCTCTTCCCACTCCCGCATCGTTACCTCTGGTGCCTCCCAAGGATCTGTCCTTGGCCCCCTCTTATTTCTCATCTATATGCTGCCCCTTGGCAATATTATCCGAAAACGCGGAGTCAGTTTCCACGAAGACGACACCCAGCTCTACCTCTCCACTACTTCTCTCTACCCCTGCTTGATATCTAAATTGTCAGATTGCTTGTCCGACATTCAGTTCTGGATGAGCAGAAATTTTCTCCAATTAAATATTGGGAAGACTGAAGCTATTATCATTGGTCCCCGCCACAAACTGCGTTCCCTAACCACTGACTCCATCCCTCTCCCTAACATCAATCTGAGGGTGAACAAGACTGTTTGCAACCTAGGTGTCATATTTGACCCTGAAATGAGTTTCCGGCCACATAGCCACGGTATAACTAAAACCGCCTTTTTCCACCTCCGTAATATTGTCTGCCTCCGCCCCTGCCTCAGCTCTTCTGCTGCTGAAACCCTCATTCATGCCTTTGTACCTCTAGACTTGACTACTCCAACTCACTCCTGGCCGGCCTTCCACATTCTACACTACGTAAACTTGAGATCATCCAAAACTCAGCAGCCTGTGTCCTAACTCGCACCAAGTCGCGATCACCCATCACCCCTATGCTTTCTGACCTACATTGGCTCCCAGTTAAACAATGCCTCGATTTCAAAATTCTGATCCTTGTTTACAAATCACTCCATGGACTTGCCCCTCCCTAATTCTGTAATCTTTTTCAGCCTCACAATCCCACAAGATGTCTGCGCTCCTCAAATTCTGCCCTCTTGAACATCCCTCATTATAACTGCTCAACCATCGGTGGCCGTGCCTTCAACTGTTTGGGCCCTAAGCTCTGGAACTCCCTCCCTAAACCTCTCTACCTCTCTTTCCTCCTTTTAAGACGCTCCTTAAATCCTACCTCTTTAACCAAACTTTTGGTCATCTGCCTTAATTTCTTCTTTTGTGGCTCGGTGTCAAATTTATCTGTTTTGTCTTGTAACACTACTGTGAAACACCTTGGGACGTTTTACTGTGTTAAAGGGGCTATATAAATAAAAGTTATTATTGTACTCGAGTACAGCTTCATGAGTGGGTGACCTCGGCCAAATAGCTGTTTGTCAGATATGACCTCAGTCAGTAAACATTGGTGTGAGCAACTGCTGTACATGACCTCATTTTATGCAATAGAATTAGATACATTCATAACCTCCAGCATGGGTAGTTGAATAATGATCAGGAACAATAACTGAGGCTGCTTTTTCCTTGTTTTCCCCCTTCCCTCCCCCCCACCCCCCCCAGCCCAGTGAGCCACTGAGGTCAGTTGGTAATCCCCTCACTTCCACTGCGGCACAGATCAAAGAAAGAAAGAATTTGAATTTATGGAGTGCCTTTCCCATCCTCTGTATCCTGGAACACTTTGCAGTTAAGGTGTGGAGGCTTTCGCAGTCGCTAGACAGGACAATGTTGACCTTGCTGGTGTTGTGGTGAACCGGTCATTGCTCATCCTGGGTATGAAGTCTTGCAGTCGCACATTTCAGCAGTCGAGGGTGGTGGCAGAGAGGTAGAACTGTTTCTGGTCAGTATACATCTGCAAACTGAGCCCATGCCTATGGGATGATACTGAGGGCAGTGTGTAGACTGGGGACCAATGATAATCCTTTGGGGTACACCATTGAAGACCATGCAATTCAGGAGGCATAGCTATTGCAGAAAAATGTGTTGGTTATTTTGAGACATTCCATTCTTACACCAGATTGTTTTGCCTTTTGTTTAAAGTTTTGTGAGGTGAGGGATGTTGGTGCTGGGGAATAGATAATGTTTGAACTTATAGACAGTGGCAAAATCGCATGTTCCTGCATTAACCGTAGAATAGCGCCCCTATTATATTGTGAGCCTGCTCCCAGTCTTGCTGAAGATTTACTCTTGACTTTATGCTTCTCGTCATCACCCTGCTCCGATGTGGAGTGGTGGAGTGGCTTGCTTGTGAAAATTATAAGGGTTCATATTGTTCCAGCTAACTCAAAGTGATAAGAACATAAGAAATAGGAGCAGGAGTAGGCCATTTGGCCCCTCGAGCCTGCTCCGCCATTCAATAAGATCATGGCTGATCTGATCATGGACTCAGCTCCACTTCTCTGCCCGCTCCCCATAACCCTTTATTCCCTTATTGATCAAATATCTGTCAATCTCCACCTTAAATATATTCAATGACCCAGCTTCCACAGCTCTCTGCGGCAGAGAATTCCATAGATTTGCAACGCTCAAAGAAGAAATTCCTCCTCATCTCAGTTTTAAATGGGCGGCCCCATATTCTGAGACTATGTCCCCTAGTTTTAGTTTCCCCTGAGTGAAAATATCCTCTCTGCATCCACCTTGTCGAACCCCCTCATTATCTTATGTTTCAGTAAGATCACCTCTCATTCTTCTGAACTCCAATGTGTATAGGCCCAACCTACTTAACCTATCTTCATAAGTCAACCCTTTCATCTCTGGAATCAACCTAGTGAACCTTCTCTGAACAGCCTCCAATGCAAGTATATCCTTCCTTAAATACGGAGACCAAAAATATGCAGTACTCCAGGTGTGGCCTCACCAATACCCTGTACAGTTGTAGCAGGACTTCTCTGCTTTTATACTCTATCCCCCTTGCAATAAAGGCCAATATTCCATTTGCCTTCCTGATTACTTGCTGTACCTGCATACTCACTTTTTGTGTTTCATGCACAAGAACCCCCCAGGTCCCCCTCTACTGCAACTGTGATGCCCCTGACAGTTAGCGACGGCAGCCAATATTTCCAGAGGTGCCTCATCTTTTGAAGCAGGGAGCAGAACCACCTAGTATGTTGATACCTTGTGCCTGCGGAGGCACAGTACTGTACCTGGCCTCATTCATATAACAAGGGGTTACTCTGGATATAAAAATCCACTCACTGTGCCACATAACGGCATCTGAATCCCAGACTTAAAAGTTTCAAATCAAATCGATTGCTTCAAAACTTTTGCTAACAAGTCAAAAGTGCACGAGGAAAATGGTCGCAAAAGTTATCGGGGTGTTGTTTAAAAAAAAAACATTGGTTCACTAATATCCTTCAGCTTAAAAGGGACCTTACCTGGTATCCTTACCTGGTCAAGCCTACATGTGACTCCAGCTTCCTGAAAAATTGGTGTCTTAATGTCATTGAAATGGGCCAGCGAGCCACTCAATTGTCGGAACGATCGCTCACAAAAACAGCCCACCACATTCTAAGGGCAGTTAAACAGCCGTTCCAGGCATCACCCGCATCCCAAGAACACACATTGTGGAGGGGTGATGGGAAATTCCACTGCTTTGTGTCACCCCAGCAAGACTGCTCCATTTAACACCTCGATGGAGAGACTCGGATTATTAACATGGTGACTGGCTGGGACCTGAGCTAGAAATGTGGTCGTGACAAAGAACAAGCTGTCACTTATCCATGGTTAGGCACTTGCCCCACGCTTCAGTTTCCCTTCAGTTTCACATTCAGAAATGCAACTGGTATTAAACATTGCAAGTATGATTGCACAATGTGAGATAAGTGAATTATTTAGATAAGGTGCAGCGGGCTAAAGGTTGGTGCCGATCTCCAGCTTTCCTTGTGGAGCTGCTCCTGCATGTCCCACAATAAGCAATGTCATCAGAATGGTGAGAGGAAGTGAGCAATGGCAGATCTCGCTTGGTGGGGGAGTGGATAGAAACGTACAGGTAGGAGCTTCATTTTAGTGGAAGGCGTTTGTTTTCTTTCAAATAGCAACAGCAGTGAAGGCTTTTTAAAAAAAGCTGCCTGTAGTTCTCCTGAGTCATTGCTCCTCGTGTGACGGAGGATACGCTGTGTTATAATGCTGATCCGCTCGGCCTCGACAGCAGCCATTTCTCCATTCTCAACAGAGTCATAGATTGTCCATCCCGGCAACAGGACTTCACACCCTCATTCATCTCCCCCACATGTTTATTCATCTCTCACTTCTCACCCCCTGGTCTCCTCATTGCTTGTCTCTCTCATCTCCCCTCTCTCCCTCCGCTCTTCCCCACCCCCACCTCCTCTACCCTCTCTCGCTCTCGCAACTTGCTGCGTAAAAATAATCTCATCTCCCCTCTGGTTCTTTTGCCAATTACCTCAAATCTGTGCCCTGTGATTACTGACCCACATGCCAGTGGGAACAGCTTCTCATTATTTACTCTATCAAAACCCCATGTTATTTTGAGATGTACCTGTCTCACTTTCTGTCTATCTATTTTCTGTTTCTTGCTTTCATTCTTTCTATTTTCCTTTGTGTCTTTTTCTTTTTGCTCTCTTCCAGTTCCGAGCCTGCGGAGCTACCAAAATAAATGCATGGAGTTCTATCATTGGAGACTGACACCTGTCTTATGTGCAAATTGGGCCCTCTGCTAGTTACACCGAGAGCGAGGTGCATTTCTCAGCTGGGTGCAAGAGCTGGGTGCCTGTAATTTGTTTGATTACATCAGGTTTCTGAACATGGGGCGTTAACTGGCTGGGAGAGGATGAGGAGAGAGGGTGTATCCAGAGTCCAGGATAGTGAGAGGCACTGCTGATGGTGGAAAATTTGTAGTGAGGGAAGAGTTTTTGGAGCCAAGTTCACGGAGATGTCTGATTTTGTTTTTTTGTAAAATTTTATATTTACAGATTTATTTAATGGGGTATTAAATAAAGACTTTGCATTATTATTTTAAGAATGATGATGGAAGTGAGAATGTCTGTGTACTAAAATGTCTGACCTCTCCGCGTAGATTCAGAGTTACAATCACTTATCCACATCCTGTACGGTGGTGCAGCATATGTGGCACAATTGTTGAGGTAGGTGGTTGTTCTTGTGCCTTGTATTCCTAATCGAGTGAGGGGACAGTCTGCCTCTTGCCTCTCTCACCTGTAGCCCTTAGCAATCTTGTGTTGGGACGTTGATGGTCAGTGCTGCTCCCTTTCCATTCCTTGCTCTCCAGCTAAAGGATATTCGGAGGCAGATCTATATTGGCAGTTATAGAACAAGTTTGAAAGTGCTATTAAAATAGCAGCTATTTAAACAATGAGTCCTATAGTTTTAATCTATTCCTGTGGGGAAATGCCTGGCCTGTACTTAGCAAGTGCCCACTATTACACGATTAAAATCGGGAGTTAAAGGTGTGGAGAATCGTAGGTGCAAAGCCACATTCCATTACTGCACGACACAGCATGTTGCAGGATCCCCAAGAGTGGCCTTTGAGCAAGGCGCTTGTTGGCATTATGGCCCTGGACTAAAAGTTAATGACTAGCACAGCTCCAGCGTCTGGCTGTAGTGTGGTACATGTTCTCTTCCCATGTGATTTTGGAGCCCTGTTGCTGCTATGGCTGCTGTATCCTGGGGAATTCCGACAGCAAGCATCCCCATCACAGGCTGGTCTGTAAAGGAGCTGAAGGCTCTGAAGCAATTACTCAGCTTCATCATGTGTTGTCTGATGTTGAAAATTGCACTGTGCCATACAGTACAGCAGGTGAGCTCCCCTGCAGCTGTACAGTGTGTGGGCGGCTTTCTGCTGGGAGAAGCAACAAATTTAGCAACTGTGCCTTGTAGCTGAAGCCAGCCAAGTACTGCACCAGGGATTAAACAAATTCTATTGCGTGGCAGAACTCTGAAATAAAACATGAAAGCGCTGGAGACACGCCAGAGAAAGACAGGTTAGCATTTTGGGTGTAACTCTTTTTCAGAGCTGGTCCTATTGTGTAAGGAAATCGAGGAACAGGAGGAGGCCGTTCAGCCCCATGAGCCTGTTCCGCCATTCAATTAGATCATGCCTGATCTGTATCATAACTTCATCTACCCATCTTGGTTACATATCAAGGATGAAGAAAACTGGCAGGAAGGAGGATAGAGAGGATTATCGAAAGTAACAGCAAGAAAATCATAAAGACAAAGGGAGTGTGGAAAAAAAACTTACAGTAGGTAAAGTGATATGGAAAAAGAGCAGACACATGGGATTAGAACGACTGCCTTGTGTACAGGATAAACACCAACACAGACTGGTTGGATCAAACGGCCTTTTTTTGTCGTAATTTCTATGTAATGAAGACTATTTCTAAGTGCATTAAACAAAAAAACGTGGTGGTGGAGGGCGATGAGGGTGGATTGAAAACAGTTTTAAGTATGACAACAGTAGGTAACGGGGGCATGGCAGAATTTAGCAATTCTCCAGAGCCAGATATTTTCCAGCTGAGGGAATTAAAAGATATACCCTAGGAAATTGGAGATGTATTACTTCTAATCTTTCTAATTAGTCCTAATTTATCCCTCAATCAAAATAACAGATTATCTGTTTGCTGTTTGTGGGAGCTTTCTTGTGCGCAAATTGGCTGCTGCGTTTCCTACACTGCAACAGTGACTACACTCAAAGTACTTCATTGGCTGTAAAGCACTTTGAGACGTCCGGCGGTCGTGAAAGGCGCTATATAAATCCAAGTCTGTCTGTCTTTCTTTCCAAAGCTGGCAGCAATCTCCTGCTACAGATGCTTGGGAGATAGCAAATGTTACATCTATAGTCTAAAAAGGAGGAAGGGACATGCCACCTAACTACTGGCCAGTGAATTTAACATCAGTGGTGGGAAAATCCATCATGTGGGATAGACTGTGGGCACTTGGAATTGTATAATCCAACTTGAGAAAGTCGGAATGGTTTTGTTGGCGATAAGTCATGTCTAGCTAACTAATGGAGCTGTTTGATAGTAACTGAAGTGGCAGATCGTTCATGCACAGATTTTCAGAACACATTTGATGAGATTCCACACATGAGATTAATGGCTTACTATGAAAGGTGCCTTTTGGCATGGATAGGAAGTTGTTTTGGAGTTGAGAGGTGGAGAGTTGTAATAAAGGGATGATTCTGAGACTGGCAGGAGGTGACCAGTGGTGCTGCACCCCATGCTGGGACTTCAGCTTTTCACTCCATTTATGTGACCTGTATTTTGTAATCAAAATGAGAGGAAAGCTGAGAGGAACATTAATCACAGTAACACTGGTATAATAAAGAGAGAAGAAAGGCTGTAATGAGGCAAGAGTGAATGGTTGGATGCAAGAGATAAGGGAAGGATCATTGATCAGATAACCAGCTTTTTCTTGTATCCTGTCCAGGAGTGTGAGATGGTGCTATTTATTAATTTAAAAAACGACTGAACGCTTGCATAGTAAGAGCGGTTGGGCGCATAATCTTCAACCAGGCAATTCCTCTTCACCTCAGACTTCCTTAAATCAGTTCCCAATTACAGGTTTCATACTTCAAAGCTCATTATCATCAGGGAGCACAACAGAGCTCATCTAAACACATTACCTCAGACACTGCACCCTCGCCAGTAAAAGCTGCTCTGTCAGAGCACTTTAATGAAGCACCAGTTCGTAATTCTTTTCACAAGCATACAAAGAATATTCTTTCCTCCTGCTGGCCTCCCTGAATCTATTTATAGCTTCTTCCTTCATTGCCATTTCTTCTCTTTCTCTATTTTATCGACACTAATGTGTTCATTGCTTCTCTCTCAAATTCTAAATAGACTGTCCTCCACTCTGCACACAATATCTTGAAATCCAGATTCAGCACATTCTGTCCTACCCTAAATCATTATTTCCCAGCAGTTCAAAACTGGAGCTGCTTAACTTCATCAGTCTTCCTCCAGTCCATGGGCCCCTAAAACTCATGTTTGCCATTACTTAACCCCTACCTCTTGATTTATCTGGTCTACTTTTTCGCTCTTATCAACCTTGGTGATATCTTGCTCTAAGGACCCTAGCTCCTCAGATAAGTTGATCAGTAACATTTTGAGCACAAATTCACAACCACCTCTTCCTATGCCAATCTACTGGCATCATACTCTTTACTTGTTTTGATGTAATTGGCATCACGGAGACATGGCTCCAGGGTGACCAAGGTTGGAAACTCAACATCCAGGAGTATTCAACATTTAGAAAGGATAGGCAGAGAGGAAAAGGAGGCGGGGTGGCATTGCTGGTTAAAGAGGAAATTAATGCAATAGTAAGCAGTAAGCAGGGACATTAGCCTGGATGATGTGGAATCGGTATGGGTGGAGCTGCGGAATTCCAAAGGGCAGAAAACGCTAGTGGGAGTTGTGTACAGACCACCAAACAGTAGTAGTGCAGTTGGGGACAGCATCAAACAAGAAATAAGGAATGTGTGCAATAAAGGTACAGCAGTTATCGTGGGCGACTTTAATCTACATATTGATTGGGCTAACCAAACTGGTAGCAATGCGGTGGATGAGGATTTCCTGGAGTGTATTAGGGATGGTTTTCTAAACCAATATGTCGAGGAACCAACTAGAGAGCTGGCCATCCTAGACTGGGTGATGTGTAATGAGAAGGGACTAATTAGCAATCTTGTTGTGCGAGACTCCTTGGGGAAGAGTGACCATAATATGGTAGAATTCTTTATTAAGATGGAGAGTGACACAGTTAATTTGGAAACTAGGGTCCTGAACTTAAGGAAAGGTAACTTCGACGGTATGAGGAGTGAATAGGCTAGAATAGACTGGCAAAGGATACTTAGAGGGTTGACAGTGGATAGGCAATGGTAAACATTTAAAGATCACATGAATGAACTTTAGCAATTGTACATCCCTGTCTGGAGTAAAAATAAAACGAGGAAGGTGGCTCAACCATGGCTTACCAGGGAAATTAAGGATAGTGTTAAAGCCAAGGAAGAGGCATATAATTTGGCTAGAAAAAGCAACAAACCTGAGGACTGGGAGAAATTTAGAATTCAACAGAGGAAGACTAAGGGTTTAATTAAGAGGGGGAAATAGAGTACGAGAGGAAGCTTGCAGGGAACATAAAAACTGACTGCAAAAGCTTCTATAAATATGTGAAGAGAAAAGTATTAGTGAAGACAAATGTAGGCCCCTTGCAGTTAGATTCAGGTGAATTTATAATGGGGAACAAAGAAATGGCAGACCAATTGAACAAATACTTCGGTTCTGTCTTCACGAAGGAAGACATAAATAACCTTCCGAATATACTAGGGGACAGTGGGTCTAGTGAGAAGGAGGAACTGAAGGATATCCTTATTAGGTGGGAAATTGTGTTAAGGAAATTGATGGGATTGAAGGCCAATACATCCCTGGGGCCTGACAGTCTGCATCCCAGAGTATTTAAGGAAGTGGCCCTAGAAATAGTGGATGCATTGGTGATCATTTTCCAACAGTCTATCGATTCTGGAGCACTTCCTATGGACTGGAGACTAGCTAATGTAACACCACTTTTTAAAAAAGGAGGGAGAGAGAAAATGGGTAATTATAGACCGGTTAGCCTGACATCAGTGGTGGGGAAAATGTTGGAATCAATCATTAAGGATAAAATAGTAGCTCATTTGGAAAGCAGTGACAAGATTGGACCAAGTCAGCATGTCAGTCGAGGAGGCGGGAGCTCGGAGCAGCGC
This sequence comes from Pristiophorus japonicus, assembly GCF_044704955.1. Classification (NCBI taxonomy): domain Eukaryota; kingdom Metazoa; phylum Chordata; class Chondrichthyes; family Pristiophoridae; genus Pristiophorus; species Pristiophorus japonicus. The sequence continues at coordinate 218,312,102 of NC_091983.1, read as the reverse complement.
GAGTCCGGGGTCGGCGAGAGGCCTATAAAGGCCAGCGGGAGTTGAGCAGTTCGAGCAGTCAGTCGAGGAGGCGGGAGCTCGGTGCAGCGCGAGTCCGGGGTCGGCGAGAGGCCTATAAAGGCCAGCGGGAGTCAGGTAGTTCGAGCAGTCAGTCGAGGAGCGGGAGCTCGGAGCAGCGCGAGTCCGGGGTCGGCGAGAGGCCTATAAAGGCCAGCGGGAGTCGAGCAGTTCGAGCAGTCAGTCGAGGAGCGGGAGCTCGGAGCAGCGCGAGTCCGGGGTCGGCGAGAGGCGTGCCGGTGCAGCTACAGGGAGAAGGCAAAGAAAGAAACAAAGGTGACGTCACAGCCAAGGGGGTAAGTGATTGGCTGGATTGGTGAGTAGTTTTTCTTTTTTCTCTTCTATAACAGTCAGTAACTTTTAACATTGTTGTTGCCAATTTAAGGGTATCTAAGGGTTAAGTCATGGCAGGGGAGCTCGGTCACGTGATATGCTCCTCCTGTACCATGTGGGAACTCAGGGACGCTTCCGGTGTCCCTGACCATTACGTGTGCAGGAAGTGTATCCGCCTCCTGCTCCTGACGGACCGCGTTGTGGAATTGGAGCTGAGGGTGGATTCACTCTGGAGCATCCACGGTGCTGAGAACTACGTGAGTAGCACGTGTAGCGAGTTGGTTTTACCGCAGGAGAAGGGTCCACAGCCAGCTAGGGAATGGAAGACCAGCAGGAAGAGTAGTGCAAGGAACGTAGTGCAGGGGTCCCCTGTGGTCATCCCCCTGCAAAACAGATACACTGCTTTGAGTACTGTTGAGGGGGATGACTCATCAGTGGAGGGCAGCAGCAGCCAAGTTCATGGCACCGTGGCTGGCTCTGTTGCACAGAAGGGCAGGAAAAAGAGTGGGAGAGCGATAGTGATAGGGGATTCAATTGTGAGGGGAATAGATAGGCGTTTCTGCGGCCGCAACCGAGACTCCAGGATGGTATGTTGCCTTCCTGGTGCAAGGGTCAAGGATGTCTCGGATCGGGTGCAGGACATTCTAAAAAGGGAGGGTGAACAGCTAGTTGTCGTGGTGCACATTGGTACCAACGACATAGGTAAAAAAAGGGATGAGGACCTACGAAACGAATTTAAGGAGCTAGGAGCTAAATTAAAAAGTAGGACCGCAAAAGTAGTAATCTCGGGATTGCTACCAGTGCCACGTGCTAGTCAGAGTAGAAATCGCAGGATAGCGCAGATGAATACGTGGCTTGAGCAGTGGTGCAGCAGGGAGGGATTCAAATTCCTGGGGCATTGGAACCGGTTCTGGGGGAGGTGGGACCAGTACAAACCGGACGGTCTGCACCTGGGCAGGACCGGAACCAATGTCCTCGGGGGAGTGTTTGCTAGTGCTGTGGGGGAGGAGTTAAACTAATATGGCAGGGGGATGGGAACCAATGCAGGGAGACAGAGGGAAACAAAAAGGAGACGAGGAAAAGTGGAGGGCAGAGAAACCCAAGGCAAAGAACAAAAAGGGCCAATGTACAGCAAAATTCTAAAAGGACAAAGGGTGTTCAAAAAACAAGCCTGAAGGCTTTGTGTCTTAATGCAAGGAGTATCCGTAATAAGGTGGATGAATTAAGTGTGCAAATAGATGTTAACAAATATGATGTGATTGGGATTACGGAGACGTGGCTCCAGGATGACCAGGGCTGGGAACTCAACATCCAGGAGTATTCAACATTCAGGAAGGATAGAATAAAAGGAAAAGGAGGTGGGGTAGCATTGCTGGTTAAAGAGGAGATTAATGCAATAGTTAGGAAGGACATTAGCTTGGATGATGTGGAATCTATATGGGTAGAGCTGCAGAACACCAAAGGGCAAAAAACGTTAGTGGGAGTTGTGTACAGACCTCCAAACAGTAGTAATGATGTTGGGGAGGGCATCAAACAGGAAATTAGGGGTGCATGCAATAAAGGTGCAGCAGTTATAATGGGTGACTTTAATATGCACATAGATTGGGCTAACCAAACTGGAAGCAATACGGTGGAGGAGGATTTCCTGGAGTGCATAAGGGATGGTTTTCTAGACCAATATGTCGAGGAACCAACTAGGGGGGAGGCCATCTTAGACTGGGTGTTGTGAAATGAGAGAGGATTAATTAGCAATCTCATTGTGCGAGGCCCCTTGGGGAACAGTGACCATAATATGGTGGAATTCTGCATTAGGATGGAGAATGAAACAGTTAATTCAGAGACCATGGTCCAGAACTTAAAGAAGGCTAACTTTGAAGGTATGAGGCGTGAATTGGCTAGGATAGATTGCCGAATGATACTTAAGGGGTTGACTGTGGATGGGCAATGGCAGACATTTAGAGACCGCATGGATGAATTACAACAATTGTACATTCCAGTCTGGCGTAAAAATAAAAAAGGGAAGGTGACTCAACCGTGGCTATCTAGGGAAATCAGGGATAGTATTAAAGCCAAGGAAGTGGCATACAAATTGGCCAGAAATAGCAGCGAACCTGGGGACTGGGAGAAATTTAGAACTCAGCAGAGGAGGACAAAGGGTTTGATTAGGGCAGGGAAAATGGAGTACGAGAAGAAGCTTGCAGGGCACATTAAGACGGATTGCAAAACTTTCTATACATATGTAAAGAGAAAAAGGTTAGTAAAGACAAACGTAGGTCCCCTGCAGTCAGAATCAGGGGAAGTCATAACGGGGAACAAAGAAATGGCAGACCAATTGAACAAGTACTTTGGTTCGGTATTCACTAAGGAGGACACAAACAACCTTCCGGATATAAAAGGGGTCAGAGGGTCTAGTAAGGAGGAGGAACTGAGGGAAATCCTTATTAGTCGGGAAATTGTGTTGGGGAAATTGATGGGATTGAAGGCCGATAAATCCCCAGGGCCTGATGGACTGCATCCCAGAGTACTTAAGGAGGTGGCCTTGGAAATAGCGGATGCATTGACAGTCATTTTCCAACATTCCATTGACTCTGGATCAGTTCCTATCGAGTGGAGGGTAGCCAATGTAACCCCACTTTTTAAAAAAGGATGGAGAGAGAAAACAGGGAATTATAGACCGGTCAGCCTGACCTCAGTAGTGGGTAAAATGATGGAATCAATTATTAAAGATGTCATAGCAGCGCATTTGGAAAGAGATGACATGATAGGTCCAAGTCAGCATGGATTTGTGAAAGGGAGATCATGCTTGACAAATCTTCTGGAATTTTTTGAGGATGTTTCCAGTAAAGTGAACAAAGGAGAACCAGTTGATGTGGTATATTTGGACTTTCAGAAGGCTTTCGACAAGGTCTCACACAAGAGATTAATATGCAAAATTAAAGCACATGGGATTGGGGGTAGTGTGCTGACATGGATTGAGAACTGGTTGTCAGACAGGAAGCAAAGAGTAGGAGTAAATGGGTACTTTTCAGAATGGCAGGCAGTGACTAGTGGGGTACCGCAAGGTTCTGTGCTGGGGCCCTAGCTGTTTACACTGTACATTAATGATTTAGACGAGGGGATTAAATGCAGTATCTCCAAATTTGCGGATGACACTAAGTTGGGTGGCAGTGTGAGCTGCGAGGAGGATGCTAGGCTGCAGAGTGACTTGGATAGGTTAGGTGAGTGGGCAAATGCATGGCAGATGAAGTATAATGTGGATAAATGTGAGGTTATCCACTTTGGTGATAAAAACAGAGAGGCAGACTATTATCTGAATGGTGACAGATTAGGAAAAGGAGAGGTGCAACGAGACCTGGGTGTCATGGTACATCAGTCATTGAAGGATGGCATGCAGGTACAGCAGGCGGTTAAGAAAGCAAATGGCATGTTGGCCTTCATAGTGAGGGGATTTGAGTACAGGGGCAGGGAGGTGTTGCTACAGTTGTAGAGGGCCTTGGTGAGGCCACACCTGGAGTATTGTGTCCAGTTTTGGTCTCCTAACTTGAAGGACATTCTTGCTATCGAGGGAGTGCAGCGAAGGTTCACCAGACTGATTCCCGGGATGGTGGGACTGACCTATCAAGAAAGACTGGATCAACTGGGCTTGTATTCACTGGAGTTCAGAAGAATGAAAGGAGACCTCATAGAAACGTTTAAAATTCTGACGGGTTTAGACAGGTTAGATGCAGGAAGAATGTTCCGAATGTTGGGGAAGTCCAGAACCAGGGGTCACAGTCTAAGGATAAGGGGTAAGCCATTTAGGACCGAGATGAGGAGAAACTTCTTCACCCAGAGAGTGGTGAACCTGTGGAACAGAAAGTTGTTGAGGCCAATTCACTAAATATATTCAAAAGGGAGTTAGATGAAGTCGTTACTACTCGGGGGATCAAGGGGTATGGCGAGAAAGCAGGAATGGGATACTGAAGTTGCATGTTCAGCCATGAACTCATTGAATGGCGGTGCAGGCTAGAAGGGCCGAATGGCCTACTCCTGCACCTATTTTCTCTGTTTCTAATTTATGAAAGGGAAATTATGCTTGACGAATCTTCTGGAATTTTTTGAGGATGTAACTAGTAGAGTGGACAAGGGAGAACCAGTGGATGTGGTGTATTTGGACTTTCAACAGGCTTTTGACAAGGGCCCGCACAAGAGATTGGTGTGCAAAATCAAAGTGCATGGTAATGGGGGTAATGTACTGATGTGGATAGAGAACTGGTTGGCAGACAGGAAGCAGAGAGTCGGCATAAACGGGTCCTTTTCAGAATGGCAGGCAGTGACTAGTGGAGTGCCACAGGGCTCAGTGCTGGGACCCCAGCTCTTTAGAATATACATTAACGATTTAGATGAAGGAATTGAATGTAATATCTCCAAGTTTGCGGATGACACTAAACTGGGTGGCGGTGTGAGCTGTGAGGAGGACGCTAAGAGGCTGCAGGGTGACTTGGACAGGTGAGGTGAGTGGGCAAATGCATGGCAGATGCAGTATAATGTGGATAAATGTGAGGTTATCCATTTTGGGGCCAGAAGCACGAAGGCAGAATATTATCTGAATGGCGGCAGATTTGGAAAAGGGGAGGTGCAACGAGACCTGGGTGTCATGGTTCATCAGTCACTGAAAGTTGGGCATGCAGGTACAGCAGGCGGTGAAGAAGGCAAATAGTATGTTGGCCTTCATAGCTATGGGATTTGAGTATAGGAGCAGGGAGGTCTTACTGCAGTTGTACAGGGCCTTAGTGAGGCCTCACCTGGAATATTGTGTTCAGTTTTGGTCTCCTAATCTGAGGAAGGACGTTCTTGCTATTGAGGGAATGCAGCGAAGGTTCACCAGACTGATTCCAGGGATGGCTGGACTGTCATATGAGGAGAGACTTGATCAACTGGGCCTTTATTCACTGGAGTTTAGAAGGATGAGAGGGGATCCAATAGAAACGTATAAGAGTCTGACGGGACTGGATGTTAGATGCGGGAAGAATGTTCCCGATGTTGTTTGAAGTCCAGAACCAGGGAACATAGTCTTAGGATAAGGGGTAGACCATTTAGGACTGAGATGAGGAGAAACTTCTTCACTCTGAGAGTTGTTAACCTGTGGAATTCCCTGCCGCAGAGAGTTGTTGATGCCAGTTCATTGGATATATGCAAGAGGGATAGATCTGGCCCTTACGGCTAAAGGGATCAAGGGATATGGAGAGAAAGCAGGAAAGGGGTACTGAGGGAATGATCAGCCATGATCTTATTGAATGGTGGTGCAGACTCGAAGGGCCGAATGGCCTACTCCTGCACCTATTTTCTTGGTTTCTATGTTTCACTAAAATTGTATTCCTTCACCCTTGCCACATACCAGTCTCGAAATGGAGGGGTGAATGAGGGAGAAGAGGGGGCAGACATTCAACTTTCTTCCAAACCTTGCCCAGTGCTACTCTTCAGCGGGTCACTGGGACAGGAGTGGAAGGGAGTACATCTTTTAGATGGCTCACTCGTAACTGGGAACAGAGTTTGAACAAATTGCAGGTGGAACTGCACATTGTACTAACCTGTTCGCAGGTGCAGCGGCTCCCTGTTTCTAACCCTGGGATGCCATCGCAATGTTTTAACCTTTCAACCAGTGACCTGAATTCTGTTTATATATAAAAACAATAAGCAAAGCTCAGTCGGTAAATGCTAATGACGCACTTGGACTGAATGGAACAAGAAGGCCCTTAGTCTTTGACTCAACTGATCTCCGAGCATTGGATTATAAATATACTGCAGTTGGATCCAGTGCCATAGGCTAGGGAAAGAAAGGAATTGACCATCATCCAGTGAGCGCTGCTGGGTGAAGTATATGCAGTAATGGCAGCTCAACATTTCTGGTTACAGGGTTTTTAGGTGCGATAGAGAGGGGGTTAATAAAGGAGGTGGGGGTTACAGTATTGATTAATGAAACAATTACAGCTGTGAGGAGGGATGATATGTTAGAAGGATCATCAAATGATATGAAAAACGGCTGTGTGGTTGATGATGAAGAAGAAAGCTGTAGACTGCAGGAAGATATCAATGAACTGGTCAGGTGGGCAGAACAGTGACAAATGGAATTCAACCCGGAGAAGTGAGAGGTAATGTATTTGGAGAGGGCTAACAAGGCAAGGGAATACATATTAAAGGGTAGCGCACTGAGAAATATAGAGGAACAAAGGGACCTTGGAGTGCTGGTCCACAGATCCCTGAAGGTAGCAGGCCAGGTAGATAAGGTGGTTAAGAAGGCATATGGAATACTTGTCTTTAGTAGCCGAGGCATAGAATACAAGAGCAGCGGGGGTTATGCTTGAACTGTATAAAACCCATCATCGTCATCTTCGGCAGTCCTTCGAAACGAGGATGACTTGCTTCCACGCCAAAAAAGGATGAGTTTGCAGATGTTTCAATGAAGGACGTAATATTCCAGGTCCTGAGCTACATGTTGAAGGATGGAAGATGCCTGTGTGTGGATTTTTTTAACGTGGGGTGAACGTTGCACACCAGCCACCACACGGGCTTGACAGAGCTAGGTCTTGGTCCTGTGGCAAGGGTTATCCAAGACAACTGGAGACCAGCTCTGCTGCATGGACCTCGTGCGCACATATCGCAGTGTGGGCTGGGCTGGTCCGTGCTGTCCCTGGGGCCCTGGCCCTGAACTCACGCATCTCCTGGGCCCTGAACTCGCATATCTCCTGGGCCCCGATCACATCCCTCCACAGTCTCTCGCTGCTCCTGCTGCATCTGCCCACGCTCCAATTACCGACCTGGACCTTGATGACGTCACTCTTCGCTGCTGTCGCAGCTTGTGTTGCTGCCTGGAGTGGCATGCCTCCGTGCTGCTCCCAGGCACCACACTTCCACCATATAAAACACTGGTTAGGCCACAGCTAGATTACTGCGTACAGTACTGGTCACCACATTACAGAAAAGATGTGATTTCACTCGAGAGGCAACAGAGGAGATTTACAAGGATGTTGCCTAGACTGGAGAATTTTGGCTATGAGGAAAAGTTGGATAGACTTGGGTTGTTTTCTTTAGAACAGAGGAGGCTGAGGGGAGACCTTATTGAGGTGTATAAAATTATGAGGGGTCTAGATAGAGCGGATAGGATTTTCCTTAGCAAAGGGGTCAACAACCAGTGGGCATAGATTTAAAGTAATTGGTCGAAGGTTTAGAGGAGATTTGAGGAGACGTTTTTCCTCCCAGAGTGTGGGTTGGGGTATGGAACTTACTGTCTGAAACAGTGGTAGAGGCAGAAACCTTCACCACATTTAAAAAGTACTTGGATGTGCACTTGAAGTGCAGTAACCTGCAGGGTTATGGACCAGGAACTGGAGAGTGGGATTAGGCTGGATAGCCCTTTGTTGGCCGGCACAGATACGATGGGCCAAAATGGCCTCCTTCCTTGCTGTTAATTTCTATGATTTTATGAGGCCATGTGGGTTGAACTAAAGAACAAAAAACGGGCACACCACAGGGAGTGTACTATAAACCCCCAAACAGTCCAAGGGAGATAGAAGAGCAAATTTGTAGGTAAACTTCTGACAAGTGCAAAAACAATAGGGAGTAATAGTGGGGGATTTCAATGACCTCAATATTAACTGGGATACTATCAGTGTAAAAGGTATAGAGGGCACGGAATTCCTAAATTGCTTCTGAGGAACTTTATTAGCCAATACGTAGCAAGCCCAACAAGAGGGGAGGCAGTTCTGGATTTAGTTTTCGGGAATGAAGCTGGGCAGGTGGAGGAGCATCAGTGGGAGAGCATTTTTTGTGGTAGTGATTATAATTCAGTTAGTTTTAGTATAATTATGGATAAGGACAAAGATAAAACAGGAGTAAAGGTTCTAAATTGGGAGGCGGACGATTTTACTAGGCTGGGAAGTGATTTAGCAAAAGTGGACTAGAAGCAGCTACTTGAAGATAAATCAGTGTCAGAGCAATGGGAGGCATTCAAGAGGGAGGTACATGGAGTTCAGGGTAAACATGTTACCACAAAGAAAAAAGGTAAACCTGCAAATTTAGAGAATGACTAGGTGCATACAGGGTAATACAAGGTAAAAAAGGGAAAGCCGGTGTCAGATATCGTGAGCTCAATACTGCAGAAAGCCTAGAAGAGTATAGAAAGTGCAGGGGTGAAATTAAAAAGGAAATTAGGAAAGCAAAAGGAGGGCACAAAATAATACCGGCAAGTAAAATCAAATAAAGTCCAAAGATATTTTACAATTATATAAAGAGCAAGAGGATAACGAAGGAAAGATTAGGGACTATTTGGGACCAAAATAGTGATCTGTGGGTGGAGGGGGAGGATGTGGGTAAGGTACTAAATTAATACTTTGCGGCAGTCTTCACAAAAGAGGGGGACGATGCCGACGTTGAAGTTCTGTAGGAAGATAGTAAAATATTGAACGGGATAAACATAGTAAGAGAGGAAGTATTGAGGGATTTAACATCCTTGAAAGTGGATAAATCGCCAGGACCAGATGAAATATATCCGAGGCTATTAACAGAAGCAAGGGAGGAAATTGCAGAGGCTTTGACCATCATCTTTCAATTCTCCTTGGCTACAGGAGTTGTGCCAGAAGATTGGAGAACTTCTAATGCCTCATTGTTCAAAAAGGGAGAAAGGGATAAACCGAGCAATTACAGGCTAGCTAGTTTAACCTCCGGTGGTGGTCAAATTACTGGAATCAATTCTGAGGGACAGTATAAACCTTCGTTTTGAAAGACACAGATTAATCAAGGACAGTCAGCATGAATTTGTTAAGGGAAGGTCATGTCTGACTAACTTGATTGAGTTCTTTGAGGCAGTAACAAGGAGGGTCGATGAGGGCAGTGTAGTTTACATGGGTTTTAGCAAGGCTTTTGATAAGGGATCCCAGGGAGAGTGGCAAATTGGATCCAAAATTGGCTCAGTGGCAGGAAGCAAAGGGTCATGGTTGAGGGGAGTTTTTGTGACTGGAAGGCTGTTTCCAGTGGGGTTCCACAAGGCTCAGTACCAGGTCCCTTACTTTTTGTGGTATATATTGTCATTGAAGGTTGGCATGCAGGTACAGCAGGCGGTTAAGAAAGCAAATGGCATGTTGGCCTTCATAGCGAGGGGATTTGAGTACAGGGGCAGGGAGGTGTTGCTACAGTTCTACAGGGCCTTGGTGAGGCCACACCTGGAGTATTGTGTATAGTTTTGGTCTCCTAACTTGAGGAAGGACATTCTTGCTATTGAGGGAGTGCAGCGAAGGTTCACCAGACTGATTCCCGGGATGGTGGGACTGACCTATCAAGAAAGACTGGATCAACTGGGCTTGTATTCACTGGAGTTCAGAAGAATGAGAGAGGACCTCATAGAAACGTTTAAAATTCTGACGGGTTTAGATAGGTTAGATGCAGGAAGAATGTTCCGAATGTTGGGGAAGTCCAGAACCAGGGGTCACAGTCTGAGGATAAGGGGTAAGCCATTTAGGACCGAGATGAGGAGAAACTTCTTCACCCAGAGAGTGGTGAACCTGTGGAATTCTCTACCACAGAAAGTTGTTGAGGCCAATTCACTAAATATATTCAAGAGGGAGTTAGATGAAGTCCTTACTACTCGGGGGATCAAAAGGTATGGCGAGAAAGCAGGAATGGGGTACTGAAGTTGCATGTTCAGCCATGAATTCATTGAATGGCGGTGCAGGCTGGAAGGACCGAATGGCCTACTCCTGCACCTATTTTCTATGTTTCTATATCAATGACTTGGACATGAATGTTGGGGGTATGATAAAGAAATTTGCAGATGATACAAAAATTAGCTGTGTGGTTGACAGAGAGGAGGGAAGCTCTAGACTGCAGGATGACATTGGCCCAGAAATCGCGGGTGGATGCTTCCGACCTAAAAAATTTCTACGAATCTACCTGGTGGTCCTCAAGAAGCGTGGGATTCCGTTGGGGAGGCCTTCTCTCCCCGCGCGGAGAAGCGCGCTCCCGTCCTCCAGGTTCCCACGCAGAAGGTGCAGTCACGTGTGACTGCTCAACCAATTAGATATTTCACAGCTTTCTTATTAATAGCTATTAATGAGGAAAAAAAACAAACACTAAACACCATAATAAAAAATGGGTAAATCCCGCAATCTTACCCATGCAAATGTCCTCGATCCCGATATGCGTTGGACCCGTCGAGCTCCAGCTTGACAGATTGGAAAAGCCAGTTTTCAGCGCATGCGGATTGTGCACTGAAAACCGGCTTTTGCAGTGCGGACCCAGGGAGGCCGGAATTTCCGGGCCATCGATCAACTGATCAGTTGGGCAGAAAAGTGGTGAAATCGAATTCAGTCCGCAAGAGTGTGAGGTAACGCATTTGGGCAACAAGGCAAGGGAATGCATAATGAATGGGAGGATATTGAGACTTGCCTGTATTGAGGAACAGAGGGACCTTGGAGTATATGTCCACAAATCCTTAAAGGTAGCAGGACAGGTCGATAAGGTAGTTTGAAAGGCATACAGAATGCTTTCCTTTATTAGCCGAGGCATAGAATACAAGAGCAGGGAAGTTATGCTAGAATTGTATAAAGCACTAATTAGGCCACAGCTGGAGTACTGCGTGCAGTTTTGGTCACCACATTACAGGAAGGATGTGATTGCACTAGAAAGGGTGCAGAGAAGATTTACAAGGATGTTGCCAGGACTGGAAAACTTTAGCTATGAGGAAAGATTGGACAGGCTGGAGTTGTTTTCCTTGGAAGAGAGGAGGCTGAGGGGAGACCTTATTGAGGTGTATAAAATTATAAGGGGCCGAGAATGGATAGGAAGGATCTATTTTCCTTAACTGAGGGGGCATAGATTTAAAGTAGTTGGTAGAAGGATTACGGGGAGATGAGGAAACGTTTCTTCACGCAGAGGGTGGTGGGAGTCTGGAACTCACTGCCTGAAAGGGTGGTAGAGGCAGAAACCCTCATCACATTTAAAATTACAGTAATTGGATGTGCACTTAAAGAGCTGTGACCTACAGGGCTGCGGACCTGGTGCTGGAAAGTGGAATTAGGCTGGGTAACTCTTTTTCGACTGGCATGGACACGATGGGCCAAATGGCCTCCTTCTGTGTCGTAATTTTTCTATGATTCTAAGTAGCGGAGAGCAGCTGGCACCTGTGCAGATGTGAGTTGGTGGCTTTGAGATGCAGACAGGATGTTTCCCCTCGTGGGGGAATCTAGAACTAGGGGACATAGTTTCAGAATAAGGGGTCGTCCATTTAGATGAGGAGGAATTTCTTCTCTCAGAGGGTTGTGAATCTGTGGAGTTCTCCACCCCGGAGAGCTGTGGAGGCTGGGTCATTGAATATATTTAAGATGGAGATACAGATTTTTGAACCATAGGGGAGTGAAGGGTTATGGGGAATATGCAGTGAAGTGGAGTTGAGACCAAGATCAGATCAGCCATGATCTTATTGAATGGCAGAGTAGGCTCGAGGGGCCAAATGGCCCACTCCTGCTCCTATTATGTTCTTATGTTTACAAATGGAAAGTAGACCAGAGGGGAGGTAGCATGCTGGGATGCAGGATGGAGAATGTTACATACGTAAGTAGTGGTGAAACAATGTCAGGTTTTGCAAGTGATATGCTGATGAGCAGGGAGCCAATTTCTGACTGCCAACACATCGAGTTAAGGCTCACACAAGAAAATTGGCAACTTGGTCAATATATTGGAGGGCAACTTTTTTAAAAAAAAGAATTCCAGGATGTTGGTGTTGCACAAGGCCGGCATTTATTGCCCATTCCCAATTGCCCTTGAGAAGATGGTGATGAGCCACCTTCTTGGACTGCTGAAGTCCATGTGGTGAAGGTACTCCCACAGTGCTATTCGGGAGGGAGTTGCAGGATTTTGACCCAGCGACGATGAAGGAACGGCGATATATTTCCAATTCAGGATGGTGTGCAACTTCAGGTGATGGTGTTCCCATGCGTCTTCTGCCCTTGTCCTTCTAGGTCATAGAGGTCGTGGGTTTGGGAGGTGCTGCCGAAGAAGCTGTGGCAGTGCATCTTGTAGATGGTACACACAGCAGCCAAAGTGCGCCGGTGGTGGAGGGAGTGAATGTTGAAGGTGGTAGATCGAGTGCCAATCAAACGGGCGACGTCCTGGGTGGTGTCGAACGTCTTGTGTTCTTTGGAGCTGCACTCATCCAGTGGAGAGTATTGCATCACACTCCTGACTTTGTGCCTTGTAGGTGGTGGAAAGGTTTGGGGAGTCAGGTGAGGAGACACTTCCCACAGAATATTGCTCCAGAAAGGAGTTACAGCTTGGAACAGGGGAGGAAATAAGAATGTAAAGGGGATATCTGTGCATTTAACATCCACTATTGCTGCACGGGGTGGGTTGGGGGGGGATTGCGTAATCTTCCTTTGGGGATAGGGTACGGTAAATGTCCAAATTGTACAAGGTCTATGGAAGGAGAAGAGCTTGATAGCCCTTGTGCTTTATCTCATTCCCTGCTTTGTTCTAATGTTCTTCATGTCCATGTTGATGATGGGTAAAGTTATCAACCTGTAATCAAACTTAAAGGGGAGTTTCACACAGATTTTGTTAACTAAACATTCTGTGACTTTTATCTAAGCAACAAGTTCTCTTTTTCCTCCTCTCCTGAAGGCATTAACAGTTGCTGGAGCACAGTTCCATAGGGACAGGTGGCCCTCCAGTAGCTTGCTTATTGACCATTATTCATGCATGAGCCCAAACGGCAAGTGTTGACAAGCTTTTCGACTATGAAGGACAAAGCAGCAGAACATAGAAACATAGAAAATAGGTGCAGGAGTAGGCCATTCGGTTCTTCGAGCCTGCACCACCATTCAATAAGATCATGGCTGATCATTCACCCCTTTCCTGCTTTCACTCCATACCCCTTGATCCCTTTAGCCATAAGGGCCACATCTAACTCCCTCTTGAATATATCCAACGAAGTGGCATCAACAACTCTCTGCGGTAGGGCATTCCACAGCTTAACAACTCTCTGAGTGAAGAAGTTTCTCCTCATCTCAGTCCTAAATGGCCTACCCCTTATCCTAAGACTATATCCCCTGATTCTGGACTTCCCCAACATCGGGAACATTCTTCCTGCATCTAACCTGTCCAGTCCCGTCAGAATTTTATATGTCTCTATGAGATCCCCTCTCATCCTTCTAAACTCCAGTGAATAAAGGCCCAGTTGATCCAATCTCTTCATATGTCAGTCCAGCCATCCCGGGAATCAGTCTGGTGGACCTTCGCTGCACTCCCTCAATAGCAAGAACATCCTTCCTCAGATTAGGAGACCAAAACTGAATACAATATTCCAGGTGAGGCCTCACTACGTCGCTGTACAACTGCAGTAAGACCTCCCTGCTCCTATACTCAAAACTCCTAGCTACGAAGACCAACATACCATTTGCCGCCTTCACCACCTGCTGTACCTGCATGCCAACTTTCAATGACTGATGTACCATGGCACCCAGGTCTCGTTGCACCTCCCCCTTTTCCTCATCTGCCGCCATTCAGATAATATTCTGTCTTTGTGTTTTTGCCCCCAAAATGGATACTCTCACATTTATCCACATTATACTGCATCTGCCATGCATTTGCCCACTCACCTAACCTGTCCAAGTCAGCCTGCAGCCTCTTAGCGTCCTCCTCACAGCTCACACCGCCACCCAGTTTAGTGTCATCTGCAAACTTGGAGATATTGCACTCAATTCCTTCATCTGAATCATTAATGTGTATTGTAAAGAGCTGGGGTCCCAGCACTGAGCCCTGCGGCACTCCACTAGTCACTGCCTGCCATTCTGAAAAGGACCCGTTTATCCCGACACTCTGCTTCCTGTCTGCCAACCAGTTCTCTATCCACGTCAGTGCATTACCCCCAATACCATGTGCTTTAATTTAGCACACCAATCTCTTGTGTGGGACCTTGTCAAAAGCCTTTTGAAAGTCCAAATACACCACATCCACTGGTTCTCCCTTGTCCACTCTACTAGTTACATCCTCAAAAAAATTCCAGAAGATTTGTCAAGCATGATTTCCCTTTCATAAATCCATCCTGTCACTATTTCCCAAATGCGCTGTTATTTCATCTTTAATAATTGATTCCAACATTTTCCCCACCACTGATGTCAGGCTAACTGGTCTATAATTACCCGTTTTCTCTCTCCCTCCTTTTTTAAAAAAGTGCTGTTACATTAGCTACCCTCCAGTCCATAGGAACTGATCCAGAGTCGATAGATTGTTGGAAAATGATCACCAATGCATCCACTATTTCTAGGGCCACTTCCTACTTCCTTAAGTAGTCTGGGATGCAGACGATCAGGCCACGGGGATTTATCGTCCTTCAATCCCATCAATTTCCCTAACACAATTTCCCACCTAATGAGGATATCCTTCTGTTCCTCCTTCTCACTAGACCCTCGGTCCCCTAATACTTCCAGAAGGTTATTTGTGACTTCCTTCGTCAAGACAGAACCAAAGTATTTGTTCAACTAGTTTGCCATTTCTTTGTTCCCCGTTATAAACTCACCTGAATCTGACTGCAAGGGACCTACATTTGTCTTCACTAATCTTTTTCTCTTCACATATTTGTAGAAGCTTTTGCAGTCAGTTTTTATGTTCCCTGCAAGCTTCCTTTCGTACTCTATTTTCCTCTTCTTAATTAAACCCTTAGTCCTCTTCTGTTGAATTCTAAATTTCTCCCAGTCCTCAGGTTTGTTGCTTTTTCTAGCCAATTTATATGCCTCTTCCTTGGCTTTAACATTATCCTTAATTTCCCTTGTTAGCCATGGTTGAGCCACCTTCCCCGTTTTATTTTTATTCCAGACAGGGATGTACAATTGTTGAAGTTCATCCATGTGATCTTTAAATGTTTGCCATTGCCTATCCACCGTCAACGCTTTAAGTATCATTCGTCAGTCTATTCTAACCAATTCACGTCTCATACCATCGAAGTTACCTTTCCTTAAGTTTAGAACGCTAGTTTCCAAATTAACTGTGTCATTCTTCATCTTAATAAAGAATTCTACCATATTATGGTCACTCTTCCCCAAGGGGCTTCGCACAACAAGATTGCTAATTAGTCCCTTCTCGTTACACATCACCCAGTGTAGGATGGCCAGCCCTCGAGTTGGTTCTTCGACATATTGGTCCAGAAAACCATCCCTAATACACTCCCGGAAATCCTCCTGCATCGTGCAGGGAACATTAAGGCGGATTGCAAAAGTTTCTATAGGTATGTAAAGAGAAAAAGGTTAGTAAAGACAAACGTAGGTCCCCTGCAGTCAGAATCAGAGGAAGTCATAACTGGGAACAAAGAAATGGCAGACCAATTGAACAAGTACTTTGGTTCAGTATTCACTAAGGAGGACACAAACAACCTTCCGGATATAAAAGGGGTCAGAGGGTCTAGTAGGGAGGAGGAACTGAGGGAAATCTTTATTAGTCGGGAAATTGTGTTGGGGAAATTGATGGGATTGAAGGCCGATAAATCCCCAGGGCCTGATGGACTGCATCCCAGAGTACTTAAGGAGGTGGCCTTGGAAATAGTGGATGCATTGACAGTCATTTTCCAACATTCCATTGACTCTGGATCAGTTCCTATCGAGTGGAGGGTAGCCAATGTAACCCCACTTTAAAAAAAAAAAGGATGGAGAGAGAAAACAGGGAATTATAGACCAGTCAGCCTGACCTCAGTAGTGGGTAAAATGATGGAATCAATTATTAAGGATGTCATAGCAGCGCATTTGGAAAATGGTGACATGATAGGTCCAAGTCAGCATGGATTTGTGAAGGGGAAATCATGCTTGACAAATCTTCTGGAATTTTTTGAGGATGTTTCCAGTAAAGTGGACAAAGGAGAACCAGTTGATGTGGTATATTTGGACTTTCAGTAGGCTTTCGACAAGGTCCCACACAAGAGATTAATGTGCAAAGTTAAAGCACATGGGATTGGGGGTAGTGTGCTGACGTGGACTGAGAACTGGTTGTCAGACAGGAAGCAAAGAGTAGGAGTAAATGGGTACTTTTCAGAATGGCAGGCAGTGACTAGTGGGGTACCGCAAGGTTCTGTGCTGGGGCCCTAGCTGTTTACACTGTACATTAATGATTTAGACGAGGGGATTAAATGCACTATCTCCAAATTTGCGGATGACACTAAGTTGGGTGGCAGTGTGAGCTGCGAGGAGGATGCTATGAGGCTGCAGAGTGACTTGGATAGGTTAGGTGAGTGGGCAAATGCATGGCAGATGAAGTATAATGTGGATAAATGTGAGGTTATCCACTTTGGTGGTAAAAACAGAGAGACAGACTAATATCTGAATGGTGACAGATTAGGAAAAGGGAAGGTGCAACGAGACCTGGGTGTCATGGTACATCAGTCATTGAAGGTTGGCATGCAGGTACAGCAGGCGGTTAAGAAAGCAAATGGCATGTTGGCCTTCATAGCGAGGGGATTTGAGTACAGGGGAGGGGAGGTGTTGCTACAGTTGTACAGGGCCTTGGTGAGGCCACACCTGGAGTATTGTGTACAATTTTGGTCTCCTAACTTGAGGAAGGACATTCTTGCTATTGAGGGAGTGCAGCGAAGATTCACCAGACTGATTCCCGGGATGGTGGGACTGACCTATCAAGAAAGACTGGATCAACTGGGCTTGTATTCACTGGAGTTCAGAAGAATGAGAGGGGACCTCATAGAAATGTTTAAAATTCTGATGGGGTTAGACAGGTTAGATGCAGGAAGAATGTTCCCAATGTTGGGGAAGTTCAGAACCAGGGGTCACAGTCTAAGGATAAGGGGTAAGCCATTTAGGACCGAGATGAGGAGAGACTTCTTCACCCAGAGAGTGGTGAACCTGTGGAATTCTCTGCCACAGAAAGTGGTTGGGGCCAATTCACTAAATATATTCAAAAGGGAGTTAGATGAAGTCCTTGCTACTCGGGGGATCAAGGGGTATGGCGAGAAAGCAGGAAGGGGGTACTGAAGTTTCATGTTCAGCCATGAACTCATTGAATGGCGGTGCAGGCTGGAAGGGCTGAATGGCCTGCTCCTGCACCTATTTTCTATGTTTCTATGTTTCTATGTATTGCCACCAGTTTGGTTAGCCCAATCTATATGTAGATTAAAGTCGCCCATGATAACTGCTGTACCTTTATTGCACGCATCCTTAATTTGTTGTTTGATGCTGTCCCCAACCCCACTACTACTGTTTGGTGGTCTGTATACAACTCCCGCTAGTGTTTTTTGCCCTTTGGTATTCCGCAGCTGCACCCATACCGATTCCACATGATCCAAGCTAATGTCCTTCCTTACTATTGCGTTAATTTCCTCTTTAACCAGCATCACTATCCCACCTCCTTTTCCTTTCTGTCTATCCTTCCTAAATGTTGAATACCCCTGGATGTTGAGTTCCCAGCCTTGGTCACCCTGGAGCCATGTCGATGTAATGCCAATTATATCATATTCATTAATTGCTGCCTGTGCAGTTAATTCGTCCACCTTATTATGAATACTCCTCACATTGAGGCACAGAGCCTTCAGGCTTGTATTTTTACTTACTTACTTCAGGCTTACTCCTGCTCCTATTTCTTATGTTCTTATTATATTAGATATACTAGTTGATCTCCCTTGGTGTCGCACATGGTGAATCGAAACCAAGTGAAGGAGGGACAGAAGTACAATTGGACCAGGGTGCACAGTTGTAAAGAAAGAAAGAATTGTATTTTTACAGTGCCTCTTGTGACATTTCGATGTCCCAAAGCACTTTACAGCCAATGAAGAACTTTTGAAGTGTAGTCAGTGTTGCAACGTAGGAAACGCAGCAGCCAATTTGCCTGCAGCAATCTCCCACAAACAGCAATTGAGGGATAAATACTGGCACAGGACACCGGTGATAACGCCCCTGCTCTTTTTCAAATAGTGCTGTGGGATCTTTTATGCCTACCTGAGAGGGCAGGTGGGGCCTCGGTTTAACGTCTCATCCGAAAGACAGCACCTCTGACAGTGTGGCACTCCCTCGGTATTACCCTGTGAGTATCAGCCTGGATTATGTGCTCGAGTCTCTTGAGGGACTTGAATCCATGACCTTGACTCATTCAAATCTTTATATTTCCATTCTACATTCCTATGTTCCCACTTATAATGGAAATGTGAACTTGTCACATGCAATTACACCTTCTTGCCAGTGGTGGTGCATCAAATTTCTGTTGGATCCAAATGGTTGAAGCACCCAAGATGATTACACATCATGGTGTTGTGCACGGTGATAGTGTGTTAAGGAAGTTCCCCTGATCGTTCAATGTGTATGCACATGACCCGCTGTGGCACAAAGCAATACAAACCAGGAGTGTCTCAGGTTCGATTCCTGCTCTGTGTTTAACTATCTGGGGTGGTGGTTGGGAAGCTACACCTTGACTCAGCGCTTGAGAGGGGAGACAATTAACTAGTGTTCCCACCATTCTGGCTGCTATCCAGCCACTCAAGCTGGCAGGTGCATGCAAGGGAACCAGATCAAGTTTCCACAAAAAAAGTTGGAGAGCTATAGTGGTAGGGGATTCTATTGTAAGGGGAATAGACAGACGTTTGTGCGGCCGCAATCAAGACTCCAGGATGGTATGTTGCCTCCCTGGTGCAAGGGTCAAGGATGTCTCGGAGCGGGTGCAGGACATTTTGAAAAGGGAGGGTGAACAGCCAGTTGTCGTGGTGCATATAGATACCAATGATATCGGTAAAATAGGGGCAGAAGCAAAAGATAGAAAGAAAAAAAGTAAAAGTGGAGGGCAGAGAAACCCAAGACAAAAAACAAAAAGGGCCACATTACAGAAAAATTCTAAAGGGGCAAAGGCTCTGTGCCTCAATGCGAGGAGTATTCGGAATAAGGTGGCCGAATTAACTGCGCAGATAGCAGTTAATGGATATGATGTAATTGGCATGACGGAGACATGGTTCCAGGGTGACCAAGGTTGGGAACGCAACATCCAGGGATATTCAGCATTTAGGAAGGATAGGCAGAGAGGAAAAGGAGGCGGGGTGGCGTTGCTGGTTAAAAAGGAAATTAATGCAATAGTAAGGAAGGACATTAGCCTGGATGATGTGGAATCGATATGGGTGGAGCTGCAGAATTCCAAAGGGCAGAAATCGCTCGTGGGAGTTGTGTACAGACCACCAAACAGTAGTAGTGAGGTTGGGGACAGCATCAAACAAGAAATAAGGGATGTGTGCAATAAAGGTACAGCAGTTATCATGGGTGACTTTAATCTACATATTGATTGGGCTAACCAAACTGGTAGCAATGCGGTGGAGGAGGATTTCCTAGAGTGTATTAGGGATGGTTTTCTAGACCAATATGTCGAGGAACCAACTAGAGAGCTGGCCATCCTAGACTGGGTGATGTGTAATGAGAAGGGACTAATTAGCAATCTTGTTATGCGAGGCCCCTTGGGGAAGAGTGACCATAATATGGTAGAATTCTTTATTAAGATGGAGAGTGACACAGTTAATTTGGAAACTAGGGTCCTGAACTTAAGGAAAGGTAACTTCGACGGTATGAGGCGTGAATTGGCTAGAATAGACTGACAAAGGATATTTAAAGGGTTGACGGTGGATAAGCAATGGCAAACATTTAAATATCACATGGATGAACTTCAGCAATTGTACATCCCTGTCTGGAGTAAAAATAAAACGGGGAAGGTGGCTCAACCATGGCTAACAAGAGAAATTAAGGATAGTGTTAAAGCCAAGGAAGAGGTATATAAATTCGGCTAGAACAAGCAACAAACCTGAGGACTGGGAGAAATTTAGAATTCAACAGAAGAGGACTAAGGGTTGAATTAAGAAGGGGAAAACAGAGTACAAGAGGAAGCTTACAGGGAACATAAAAACTAACTGCAAAAGCTTCTATAAATATGTGAAGAGAAAAAGATTAGTGAAGACAAATGTAGGTCCCTTGTAGTCTGTTTCAGGTGAATTTATTATGGGGAGTAAAGAAATGGCAGACCAATTGAACAAATACTTCGGTTCTGACTTCACGAAATAACCTTCTGGAAGTACTAGGGGACAGTGGGTCTAGTGAGAAGGAGGAACAGAAGGATATCCTTATTAGGTGGGAAATTGTGTTCGGGAAATTGATGGGATTGAAGGCCGATAAATCCCTGGGGCCTGATAGTCTGCACCCCAGAGTACTTAAGGAAGTGGCCCTAGAAATAGTGGATGCATTGGTGATCATTTTTCCAACAGTCTATTGACTCTGGAGCAGTTCCTATGGACTGGAGGGCAGCTAATGTAACACCACTTTTTAAGAAAGGAGGGAGAGAGAAAACGGGTAATTATAGACCGGTTAGCCTGACATCAGTAGTGGGGAAAATGTTGGAATCAATCATTAAGGATGAAATAGCAGCGCATTTGGAAAGCAGTGACAGGATCGGACCGAGTCAGCATGGATTTATGAAAGGAAAATCATGCTTGACGAATCTTCTGGAATTTTATGAGGATGTAACTAGCAGAGTGGACAAGGGAGAACCAGTGGATGCGGTGTACTTGGACTTTCAAAAGGCTTTTGACAAGGTCCCGCACAAGAGATTGGTGTGCAAAATCAAAGCGCATGGTATTGGGGGTAATGTACTGACGTGGATAGAGAATTGGTTGGCAGACAGGAAGCAGAGAGTTGGGATAAACGGGTCCTTTTCAGAATGGCAGGCTGTGACTAGTGGGGTGCCGCAGGGCTCAGTGCTGGGACCCCAGCTCTTTACAATATACATTAATAATTTAGATGAAGGAATCGAGTGTAATATCTTCAAGTTTGCGGATGACACTAAACTCGGTGGCGGTATGAGCTATGAGGAGGACACTAATAGGCTGCAGGGTGATTTGGACAGGTTAGGTGAGTGGGCAAACGCGTGGCAGATGCAGTATAATGTGGATAAATGTGAGGTTATACATTTTGGGGGAAAAAACACGAAGGCAAAATATTATCTGAATGGCGGCAGATTAGGAAAAGGGAAGGTGCAACGAGACCTGGGTGTCATTGTACATCAGTCATTGAAAGTTGGCATGCAGGTGCAGCAGGCAGTGAAGAAGGCAAATGGTACATTGGCCTTCATAGCTAGGGGAATTGAGTATAGGAGCAGGGAGGTCTTACTGCAGTTGTACAGGGCCTTAGTGAGGCCTCACGTGGAATGTTGTGTTCAGTTTTGGTCTTCTAATCTGAGGAAGGATGTTCTTACTATTGAGGGAGTGCAGCGAAGGTTCACCAGACTGATTCCAGGGATGGCTGGACTGTCATTATGAGGAGAGACTGGATCAAACTGGGCCTTTATTCACTGGAGTTTAGAAGGATGAGAGGGGATCTCATAGATAATTCTGATGGGACTGAACAGTTTAGATGCGGGAAGAATGTTCCCGATGTTGGGGAAGTCCAGAACCAGGGGACATAGTCTTAGGATAAGGGGTAGACCATTTAGGATTGAGATGAGGAGAAACTTCTTCACTCAGAGAGTTGTTAACCTGTGGAATTCCCTGCCGCAGAGAGTTGTTGATGCCAATTCATTGGATATATTCAAGAGGGAGTTAGATATGGCCCTTATGGCTAAGGGGATCAAGGGGTATGGAGAGAAAGCAGGAAGTGGGTACTGAGGGAATGATCAGTCATGATCTTATTGAATGGTGGTGCAGGCTCGAAGGGCCGAATGGCCTACTCTACCTATTTTCTATGTTTCTATGCCCTTGCTACTCTCAATGCTTCTTCCAAGTGGTGTTTAACATGGAGAAATATTGATTCATCAGCTGAGGGAGGTCGGTAGATGGTAATGAGCAGGAGGTTTCCTTGCCCATGTTTGTCCTGAAGCCATGAGACTTCATGGGGTCTGGAATCAATGTTGAGGACTCCCAGGGCCACTCCCTCTTGACTATATACCACTGTAGCACCACCTCCTGCCAGTGTGACAGGACAACCAGACTCCCCACCCACCCTTTCCTTCAACGACTCTGTCCCACCTGTGACAGAGACTGTAATTCCCGAATTGGACTGCACAGTCACCTGAGAACTCACTTTTAGAGTGGAAGCAAGTCTTCCTCGATTTCGAGGGCCTGCCTATGATGATGATGACCCAGGGATGGTTATGGAGGAACCTGGGACAATGGCTGAAAGATATGATTCTGTGACTATGACTGTCGGGCTGTTGCTTGACTAGTCCATGTGACAGCTCTTCCAATTTTACACAAGTTCCCAGATCCGGGTCAACTGGGCTGGATGTGCCGTTATCATGTACGAAACCGGTGCCAAGGTTGATGCCGGGTGGCCCGTCCGGTTTTATTCTCATTGTTTCCTGTAGCGGTTTGTTACAATTGAGTGACTTGCTAGGCCATTTCAGAGTCAACTACATTGCTGTGGGTCTGGAGTCACACCTACGCCAGACCAGGTAAGGACATTACTGAACCAAATGGGTTTTTACGACAATCCGGTAGTTTCATGGTCAGCATGAAATAGGCCCAGAAATAGGCACAGTCCCGGCCTGCAAGACCATCAGCAGGCCGGGTCCATTAGAGGGAGCAGTGTGTGGCGGCGTGCCACTTCAGAGAGCAGCACGTGCTGTTGCAGGAGGGCGACGGCTGATTGGAGTGCGGGCAGGTACAGCAGGAGCGGCGAGGTCGGGGCAAAGGAGCGGCAAGAGTTCGTCGAGGGATGTGATCGGGAGAAGCGTGAGTTCGGGGCCCAGAAGAGACGAGGGCCCAGGGGCAGCACGGACCAGCCCACACTGCGATACATGTGCACACTCGGTCCGTGCAGCAGTGAGGGTCTCCAGTCATCTTGGTTAACCCTTGCCACTGGACCAAGACCTAGCTCTGTGAAGCCCGTGTGGTGGCTGGTGTGCAACGGTCACCACACATTAAAAAAATCCACACACAGGCATCTTCCACCCTTCAGGATGTAGCTCAGGACCTGGAATATTAGGTCCTTCATTGAAGCACCTGTGAACTCATCCCTTTTAGATGTGGAAGCAGGTCATCCTCATTTCGAGGGACTGCCTATGATGATACTGACGCTAGCTTTTTATTCCAGATTGATTTAATTAACTGAATTTAAAGTACACCGCTGCCGTGGTGGCATTTGAACTCGCTTCTCAGGATAATTAGTCCAGTAACATAATCACTTTGCTACCGTTCCCAGATTTGTGCTTCTTTCTCACCTCTAGATTTGACACTGCCATTGCAGTCATGACCGGCCTCCCTAGACCTACCCTCCATAAACTTGATGTCATCCAAAACTCTGTTCACCCATCTCCCCTGTGCTCGCTGACCTACATTGGCTCCCAGTGAATCAACGCCTCAATTTAAAATTTACATTCTTGTTTTCAAGTTTCTCCATGGCCTCACCCCTCCCTCTCTCTATAATCACCTCCAGCCCTATAATCCCCCAGGGGCTCTGCGCTCCGCCTATTCTGGCCTTTTGACCATCCCCGATTTTAAATGCTCCACCATTGGCAGCCGTGCCTTCAGCTGCCGAGGTCCTGAGCTCTGGAATTCCCTCCCTAGATTTCTCCACCTCCACACTTCTCTTTCCTCCTTTAAGATGCTCCTTAAAACCTCCCTCTTTGACCAAGGTTTTGGTTATCTGCCCTCGATCTCCTTATATGGCTCGGTGTCAACAAAAATATTTGATAATGCTCCTGTGAAGCGTCTTGGGTTTTATTATGTTAACGGCACTATACAAATATATGTCGTTCTGTTTATATTCACTGGTTTTTCTTTAAATTTTAATGACCTGGAGGCTTGAATGGGGTTGTTCTTGGTAATGTTGGATTTTATGGCCCCGACCTGCGAGAGACCATCAGCGGCTGGTCGGGGCCATAAAAGGATCGGTGAGCGGGGGCCATGGGCAGTGTAGCGGCGTACCACGGCAAGGTACAGCGCGAGCTGGTGCAGGAGGGCGATGGCAGCGAAGAGCGACGTCATCAAGGTCCAGGTCAGTGATTGGAGCGTGGGCAGACACAACAGGAGCGGCAAGGTCAGGGCGAAGGTCGGCAAGAGAATGTAGCGGGATGTGATCGGGGCCCAGGAGAGGCGAGAGTTCTGGACCAGAAGAGGGTCCAGGAGCAGCATGGGCCAGCCCACACTGCGATATGTGTGTGCACTAGGTCCGTGCAGCAGAGCAGGTCACCAGTCGTCTTGGGTAATCCTTGCCACTGGACCAAGACCTAGCTCTGTCGAGCTGTGTGGTGGCTGGTGTGCAACGGCCACCACACGTTTAAACACTCCACGCACAGGCATCTTCCACCCTTCAACATGTAGTTCGGGATCTGGAATATTGGGTCCTTCATTGAAACACCTGTGAGCTCATCCCTTTTTGGCGTGGAAGCAAGTCATCCTCGCCTCGAGTGACTGCCTATGTGTTATGTGTGCAATAAAGGTTCAAACTGAGTACTGTTTAACTAAGCAAGGTACAACCTTGGCTCTGCTTTATTTAGGCAGATCATCCTCGATATGAGGGACTGCCGATGATGATGTTGACTCATTGGAGTTCAGAAGAATGAGAGGTGATCTTATCGAAATGTATAAGATAATGAAGGGACACGACAAGATGGATGCAGAGAGGATATTTTCACTGATAGGGGAAATTAAAACTAGGGGGCATAGCCTTAGATTAAGGGGCTGCCCATTTAAAACAGATGAGGAGGAATTTCTTCTCAGAGGGTTGTAAATCTGTGGAATTCTCTGCCCCAGAGAGCTGTGGAGGCTGGGTCATTGAATATATTTAAGGTGGAGATAGACGAATTTTTGAGCGATAAGGGAATAAAGGGTTATGGGGAGCGGGCAGGGAAGTGGAGCTGAGTCCATGATCAGATCAGCCATGATCTTATTGAATGGCGGAGCAGGCTCGAGGGCCCAAATGGCCTACTCCTGCTCCTATTATGTTCTTAAGTAACACTGACAAAAGAGTGTCAGATCTACCTTTACTGGACAGAGAAATCTAAAAACTGACTGCTTGAAGTTTAATAAAAAAACAGAAAATGCTGGAAATATACAGTCGGTCCGAGCAGCCCCTCCTTTGTCATGGCTGCAGATTCTATAGAATCCGAAATGAATAGCTTAATATGCCCTATTTCAGATCTATCCGAGAGGTAGAAATACTTGATGCAATCTCATTTCTTTCTGATGTGGAGCCAGTGGTTCTCCATTCTGCCCAATCAAAACCGGCATCTCGGAAGCCAGTGACTGAACTTTGTGTTTTCTGTTAACACCTGGCAGCTGTTGGCCCTTCACTTCCAGCAATTAAAATGGTTAAGGGCAAAAAAATAATAGCTCTCATTCCCCTCTCCCCCTGCCCCAGTCTGCTACACTTTTCTAGACATTGTTTAATTTAGGATGCAAGCACTCTCATGCCAAATACAGCTTTGTGTAGCGTGTGTGTGTTTCAGATTCAGTGCAGAAGCAGGTGGAGGCTGTCCTTTGATCATTTCTATCCACGCTGATTGTTTGCCTATCGCCCAGCAAAGTGTCCATTTAATTCCTTAGAAAACTGCAGAGTCAAAACATTCAGGGGGCTCGTATGGCTGCTGCTTATGATCTTGGACCTTTTCAGATGTGGTGCTTTTATTCTTTATCCGTGTAATGAGGTGGGATTTATCAGTGCTAACCAAAAATTAAAACAATTAAAGGCAATTACAGTGAAAGCTGTGACCGAGTTCCTTTCATTTGAATGTCCCTTCAGTAATAATAACTTTGAATGTAATTTTTTTTTAACTTCCCCATCGTGGATTGTGCAGAGCTCAGCACTGAGCTCACTTGTAGCCCAATTATGCTACTCCAACTCCAATTGGATATGACCCTGTTCCTTCTGTGTCACATTTGCCTGGTTTACACTGCAGGGCAGATTCAGCAATGTCAGAAAAGGCGAATGTGTGTGTAGGATTTCTGCCATCTTATGTTATAAAGAACGTGCATTTATATAGCGACCTCGAGACGTCCCAAAGTGCTTTACAACCAATGAAGTACATTTGAAGTATTGTCGACTTTTAATAGGCAAACGTGACGGTCAATTTGTGCTTAGCAAGATCCCACAATGCATACATGACTAATCTCTTTTTAGATGATGGTTGAGAGATAAATATTTGCCAGGAAACCTTCCCTGCTCGTCTGCAAATAATGCTATGGGATATTTTATGTACACTTGATAATAGGCAGATGGGGCCTCGGATTAATGCCTCATCCGACAGTGCAAAACTTACTCAGTACTGTACCTCCATGTCAATCTGGATTATGTGTTCAAGTCTTGGAGTGAGGGTGGAACCTACAACCTCTGACTCGGAGGCAAGAGTGCGAGCACTGAGCCACACATACTCCGAGAAAGGGCCATCAGACCATATGCACTCTCCCTCATCAAATCCTCCAAGTCTGCACCTTTCCATGAATCCAAGCCCAAGATACAAAGTCTATCTTGCATACCTGAGACTGGGGGTCATCCTTGTTGCTCTCTACTTTCTCTAGATCCAGCATGCCTTTTTTGAGGTTGGGGGGGGGTGGAGCCAGAAAGGTACACAATACCCCAGATGAGGCCTCACCAAAGCCTCTTATGACCCTATTATCACGGTCCCAGTTTTAAACCCAGAGCCCTTTTTGCCTTGGCTGCATTCTTTTGAGGCTTTGGGGAAGGGTCAATGGCCCTTGCACCTCCTACGGCCATTTAAATTATACACAGTACCTGAATCCTGCACTAAAACCTTTCATTGGTTGTCTTTGTGATTTTATTACACAACTGCAGATTCATTTCTTTCTCTTGGTTCGGTGGTCTATCCCAGGAATTAAAGATTAATCTCCTGGACAATGCTGTGAGAAACCAGGAGAAAAATTTCTCAGGCTTTGAAATAATTTATTTTAATGTTCTTTTAACACTTTTATTAATTAGTTATAAAAATATTGAGATGGATAAAAACGGCTGTTTAGTTGGGTGATGCGCAGAGGTCATGTGCTGAAACATTGAAGAATACGTCTAACCAGAGTTGGCAACCCTAAATATATCGTTTCTCCCCGACCTTTATTCCTTTCCTAAAAGAAATGGCAGCTTCATTTCTCTGACCCACCCCGCCCCCGCCCCCCATACCTACTTTTTCTAGACTATTTTATTGAGATATATGAAATGTAGGCACCCTGAAAACCCAGCCATGTTTCCGTGAGAGCTGTCACCTCAGGGTTTTCCATCCAGCATGCAGCTGTATTTCTGACAAATTGTTCCAAGTGCTTCTAGTATTTCTATAGAAACACTTAATAAAATCCCCATATAATTTAGTGCAATTATGTCCCCTGATTCCATCCTTTGTGGTGGGCCCAAGTGAACTACGTACATTGTTTAATCTGACACGCACTGTTATTTTGTGGGAAGATATTTGGTCCCCTTGGACTCATCGGTTTGAAGAAACCCCCGAGTGTGTCGTCTGCGTTAGCAGAGATAGGTCTCACACCTAACTTGCTTGTGTAGTCGTTCAAAAATGGGATCTTACAGGAATCCCCGTTGCTTCTAATTTCCCACATTACAACAGTGACTACACTCCAAAAGTACTTCATTGACTGTAAAGCACTTTGAGACGTCCGTTGGTTGTGAAAGATGCTATATAAATGCAAGTCTTTAATCCACATTAATGACTTGGATACCAAAACCAAATATGAGCTTGTCAAATTTGCTGATGAAGCAAGAGAATAGCAGAAAGGGAGTAACAGTAAACTCATCCCTGTGACAATGTGGCAAAGGAATTAAGAAAGCTCATAGAACAGAAGACCACAGTGCACATTGAGGCTCCAGATTGTACTTGGAGTATTGTGTCCAGTCTGCTTGCAACACCACTAACGTACTTTAACGAAGGCGTCGAAACAAAGCGAACCTTGCTCAAAGGGGAAGAACTATGATTAAAGAGGTTGCTTAAATATTAAAAATGCATCATTTTGAGGGTTTTGCCTACCTGTGGTCACCCTCCACCATTTGGAGTTCCCAATCTCTCGTGCTGAGGATGTTTCCAGTAGAGTGGACAAGGGAGAACCAGTTGATGTGGTGTATTTGGACTTTCAGAAGGCTTTCGACAAGGTCCCACACAAGAGATTAATGTGCAAAGTTAAAGCACATGGGATTGGGGGTAGTGTGCTGACTTGGATTGAGAACTGATTGTCAGACAGGAAGCAAAGAGTAGGAGTAAATGGGTACTTTTCAGAATGGCAGGCAGTGACTAGTGGGGTACCGCAAGGTTCTGTGCTGGGGCCCCAGCTGTTTACATTGTACATTGATGATTTGGACGAGGGGATTAAATGTAGTATCTCCAAATTTGCGGATGACACTAAGTTGGGCGGCAGTGTGAGCTGCGAGGAGGATCCTATGAGGCTGCAGAGTGACTTGCATAGGTTAGGTGAGTGGGCAAATGAATGGCAGATGAAGTATAATGTGGATAAATGGGAGGTTATCCACTTTGGTTGTAAAAACAGAGAGACAGACTATTATCTGAATGGTGACAGATTAGGAAAAGGGGAGGTGCAACGAGACCTGGGTGACATCAGTTATTGAAGGTTGGCATGCAGGTACAGCAGGCGGTTAAGAAAGCAAATGGCATGTTGGCCTTCATAGCGAGGGGATTTGAGTACAGGGGCAGGGAGGTGTTGCTACAATTGTACAGGGCCTTGGTGAGGCCACACCTGGAGTATTGTGTACAGTTTTGGTCTCCTAACTTGAGGAAGGACATTCTTGCTATTGAGGGAGTGCAGCGAAGGTTCACCAGATTGATTCCCGGGATGGCGGGAGTGACCTATCATGAAAGACTGGATCAACTGGGCTTGTATTCACTGGAGTTCAGAAGAATGAGAGGGGATCTCATAGAAACGTTTAAAATTCTGACGGGTTTAGACAGGTTAGATAGAAGCATAGAAAATAGGTGCAGGAGTAGGCCACTCAGCCCTTCGAGCCTGCACCGCCATTTAACAAGATCATGGCTGATCACCCACCCCAGCACCTCCCCCCCACGCCCCTTCCACACCCCCCGACCCCCCCCCCCCCCCCCCCCCCCCAGCCGCAAGGACCACATCTAACTCCCTCCCGAACACATCCAATGAACTGGCATCAACAACCCCCCGTGGCAGGGAACCCCACAGGCCAACAACTCCCGAGTGAAGAAGTCTCTCCCAATCCCAGCCCCAAACAGCCCACCCCCCATCCCAACAGTGTGCCCCTCCCCAGCTCCGGACCCACCCAACACCGAGAACACTCCCCCCGCACCCAACCCGCCCCGTCCCGTCAAAATGCATCCCAAATGCCGAACACCCCCGGATGTCGAGCCCCCAGCCCCGGCCACCCCGGAGCCACGCCCCCGCGACACCAACCACACCACATCCACCAACCGCCATCTGCGCAGTCAACCCGTCCACCCCACTCCGAACACTCCCCGCACCGAGGCACAGAGCCCCCAGACCCGCCCCTCCAACACACTTCGCCCCCCACCAGACCTCCGCTGCAATGTGGCCCCTTTCTAAGATGCAGGAAGAATGTTCCCAATGTTGGGGAAGTCCAGAGCCAGGGATAAGGATAAGGGGTAAGGCATTTAGGACCGAGATGAGGAGGAATTTCTTCACCCAGAGAGTGGTGAACCTGTGGAATTCTCTACCACAGAAAGTTGTTGAGGCCAATTCACTAAATATATTCAAAAAGGAGTTAGATGAAGTCCTTACTACTAGGGGGATCAAGGGGTATGGTGAGAAAGCAGCAATGGGGTACTGAAGTTGCATGTTCAGCCATAAACTCATTGAATGGCGGTGCAGGCTAGAAGGGCCGAATGGCCTACTCCTGCACCTATTTTCTATGTTTCTATGTGCTGTTGCAGGAATAAAAAGAAAGACAGACATGGATTTATATCACACCTTTCATGGCCACCGGAGCTCTCAAAGCACTTTACAGCCAATGAAGTACTTTTGGAGTGTAATGTAGACAAAGAAAGACTTGCATTTCTGCAGCGCCTTTCATGACCTCAGAACATCCCAAAGTACTTTGCAGCCAATGAAATAGTTGCAGTGTGGTCGTTGATGTAATGAAGGGAGGAGTGGCAGTCTCGAGCTGTTCTTCTGCACCACCTACTTGTTGGTTTCAGAGCAACAGTAACCGAGTCCTAGAAATCAGGTTGGCTGGTGACCGAGACGAGGACCATGTCACACTGAGAAATCTGACTGGGGCAAGAGAATAAAGTATTAAAAAGAGAGGGATTGGATTACCACCAGTAAGTTGTTCAAAGTTCGAACTGCCTTTAAACGGAAGTGCCTTTCTACTTCAGTAACCTACCATGTGGAAATGTGAGTGAGTAAGGTTGTAGAGGTTTTAAATTAATTTTGATTGTCAGCAAAACAAACATCAGGACTCGAGCTACAATCACACCCACTATCGAGCCGCCCATCTTCCTGCCTCGGTCGCCTGCCCATCTGTCCACTCATCTATCTATTATGTATCTGTCTCTGCTGTTTCCATTACCGGCCTATATGTTTCCTTACTGAACCCAAAGCGAAGAGATGGTCAACCTCCTCCTGAGGTACTGGCAACTGGTAAAATTCCACCTATTTGGTGGGAGACTAAAATAATTGCTCTCCTGAAGCCGGGGAAGATTGCCTGAGACGCCTCCAGCTTACCGCCCGATCTCTTTATTTTGCACTTGTTATAAAGTGCTGAAGAGACTACAACTCCACAGACTAGCTCCCCATCATCGAGCCAACCATTCCTAAGGAGCAAGCAGGCTTCAGGAACAGCCATGACTGCTGCGACCAAGAGGTAGCTTTAACCACGCACATCGAAGCAGGCTTCCAGCACCAGCTCAAGATCGCCGAGCACTTGTAGACCTGTCAGTGACGTATGACACTGTATGGAAGCATGGATTGCTTTTCAAGCTCTCCAGAACAATGATCCATCTTCGTAACTCCACGCTTTCATGTGTACTCTGGCACCTAGAAGAGCAGATATAGGACATTGAACAACAGACTCCCACAAGGTCCAGCCCTGGCACCCATATTATTCAACGTTTACACCAGTGATCTGCCCAAAACACAGTCCCGCAAGTTCATACATTGCCTTAGCCACGCAAAACACGAATCTGTCCATCACCGCGGAGACACTGACCAGTGATTTACAGAGGATGGAGGCCTACTTCCGCTGATGGTGACGTCAGCCAAACCCACATCGACATTCTACCTCAACACCCACCAAGCAAACCAAGCTTTGAAAGTCTCCTTTTGCGGCGCAGAGATAAACCATATCAAAAACACCACCTATTTAGGAGTCACGCTCGATCGCACCCTGTCATATCGACAAACTCTCCAGAACCTTGGGAACAAACTAAAGAGTAGGGTCAACTTGATCCAGAAACTCGCCGGATCCATATGGGGAGCAGACACTCAAACCCTCCATATGGCAGCACTCGCCCTGGTGTACTCTACAGCAGAGTACTGCTCTCCGGCATGGCTATCAAGTCCTCATGTCAAATCCATGGATGTTCAGCTGAATTCCACTATGAGAATTATCACTGGTATGCTTTTATCGACACCATCATCTTGGCTGCCCGTGCTTGAAAACATCGCACCATTACACCTTCATATTGCGAATATGCAGTGTCCAGAGAATACAACTACTACCCAGCAAAGACATGCTAATCCAGGCCGACTTGAACAACCTACCACCAACCCGTCTCAAATCTAGAAGGCCATTTTGGACCGTCGCCAAATCCCTTCAGAGACCTCTGCGCCTTCCCCCACCTCCCCACCCCCCTACCCCCGCCCCAGCTTTGATGACCGATGGCAAAATGCTTGGAAGAACTGAGACATATGAGATGGATTCCTTATAGAGGACCCCACAGAACAACTTGAAGGATCAAACCTTCCTCACAAACAGTGGACAACCATCAACCCCCTCAGAACCGGTCATAGTAGATGCTGCCACGTTTTGCATTGATAGAAGATTAAAGCATCTCCATTGTAAGAACATAAGAAATAGGAGCAGGAGCATATCATTTGGCCCCTCGAGCTGCTGTGCCATTCAATAAGATCAACTACCTCAACTTCACTTTCCTGCACTATCCCCATATCCCTCGATTCCCTTAATATCCAAAAATCTATCAATCTCTGTCTTGAATATACTCAATGACTGAACCTCCTTGGCCCTCTGGGGTAGAGAATTCCAAAGATTCACCACCCTCTGAGTGAAGAAATTTCTCCTCACCTCAGTCCTAAATGGCTGACCCCTTATTCTGAGACTGTGACCCCTGGTTCTAGACTCCCCAGCCAGAGGAAACATTCTCCCTACATCTACCCTGTCAAGCCCTGTAAGAATTGTGGATGTTTCA
The DNA here is from genome assembly GCF_044704955.1 of Pristiophorus japonicus. Classification (NCBI taxonomy): domain Eukaryota; kingdom Metazoa; phylum Chordata; class Chondrichthyes; family Pristiophoridae; genus Pristiophorus; species Pristiophorus japonicus. The sequence goes on along the minus strand of NC_091983.1, from coordinate 218,279,357 downwards.
ATTAGATCACCTCTCATTCTTCTAAACTCTGGGGAATATAGGCCTCGTCTGCTCAATCTCTCCTCATAGGGCAATGCCGCTCCACCCCAGGAATCAGTCTGGTGAACCTTTGTTACACTCACTCTATGGCAAGTATATCCTTCCTTGGGTAAGGAGACCAAAACTGTACACAATACTCCAGGTGTGTTCTCACCAGGGTCCTATATAATTGCAGTAAAACATCTTTACTCTTATACACTCATCCTCTTGTGATAAAGACCAATGTAATCATGCAACTGTGGAGCTCCTAATCAGACCCCGGAGCATATCATTGAGCACTGCCCTCAGAGGGAATTCACAGGCAGCCTATAATGCATCCACGCTGTTACACCGGAAACCTTGGCCTGATTATCTTTCTTAGATATTGACATTTAATTGATTTGCTACTACTGTACAATAGAAGACGACTGAATGTTAACATTATTTTCACAAAGCTGAAGAGTAAATATGGCTCTGTTTAACAAATCATTATTTAACTCATTTTTGTTCCTGATCCGTGCCACGAGGATGAATTAATTTAGTTATTTGCTTGCACATCCTATTCCATAGATTGAGAGAATACAGATCTCAAGGCTGTTGTTACATCAGGATTTTTCAGGTAGTACTTTGAGATGTCACTTTGGATGCCTCTTCTCCCATCTCACCTACTTCTAATCTACGTATCAGCAATACCACTACTTAGGTGGGGGGATGGGAGTGGGGAGTGGGGAGGGGAGGGTAGATGTTACTCGATGGGACCGGCAAGTTTGATAAGTTCTCAGGTATTCCAAGAATAAAACCGGTGTCAGTTAATTTTGGTCACTGGTTCAGGGCAGTCGAACAAGGTATCGATGTCTTTTATCTGAAAATGTTGTGACATCTTGTTTCCTTTGTGCTCTGTTTTCAGACGTGTGACTGATGCGAAGAAGCTGGTGGAACAAGAGCATGGCTATGAGCAACGGGAATGGTGACTTCATGGTTCAGAGCAATGGCGGTGTCCCATCAAATGCAAACAGTAACAGCGGCCCTGCAGCCTGCGATGGAGACCACGTCTCCCAGCAGCTGTCAGCCAAGGAGACCTCAAGGGCAAAAGTGAGTCAGAACAGTGGTACGCTGCCAAATGGCACTGCTAAGCCTACCTCCCTCTTTCCAGACAGCACGATAAATAACCAAAGACCTGTGCCACTGCTGCCGCAATGTTGCCACCATTGTCCATACCATCATCCTTTGTGTTGTCACCAACCAGATTGCCATTCTTTGGGAAATACCACCATCACCTCTCCATTGACGCCTTGCCTGCAAGCTCACTCCGAGTACCCGACATCTGTGTGCCAAAACAATTCCCCTATCCATCCAACCAGCTGCTGCCTCCAGCCCACCTCATCTCTCATCGATCACGCTCCCCTTTGTCTTCATCACCGGTGGCCTGACCATTTCCAGCATCAGCCTGTGCAACCGCAACACGTCCCAAACATCAGGTACGAACCATCAAGGCAAACTTTCCCGTGTGTAATGAGTATATGTTTTTCCTGTTGGTCGTGCCAAACACAGTTACCAGGGATGGAAGAAAATTAAGACACAGTTACTGAATGAAAATAACCTGTGAGCTCTATCTTCAAAAACAGGTGTCTGATGTGTGTTTCTGAAATGATGGGCTAAAAATTGCGTAGTCCCTCATTTGGGGCGCTAACTTTTGTGATAGCACAAAAGTATCGCCGGGCATTACGCAAGTGAAGCCAACGTGAACTTCCAGTTTAGTAATCCAGGAAGGAAGTGGAGCGCTACATCAACTTCCCTTGGAGTGCTACAGCCGGCAAGAGGGCCGATAGCGGTGCAGCGCTGCACAATGTCGAGTTCAGTGCTGCCGGGATTGTAGGCTCCTTCCTTTCCTCAGAGGGAAGGGCCTTTGCTGCAGGTTCTGCAGTACAAGGATTTCCCTCGTCGCCGACAGCAACCGTGATCCACCACAGTCAGTCTAAGCACTCCAACGGAGTGCAGGGCTGATCAATCGTGGCCGAACAAAATGGGGGGGAAAAAAATCACCTGAGGGCTGAAAACACATTTCTTACTTACCCGAGCGGCATCACCTTTAAATCCCACTCCCCAAGCGGCCGGCCTCCCCCACAGCGCCTCCTGAAGCTGCCAGTGTTGACGCCCGGCGATGCTGCAGGGGGCGGAACCGAAGTTTGCAGCCGGATGACGTCACGATCTCCGGAGCGCAGGGGATTGTGCCGCCAGGGGTTACCGTTGCTGCAAACCTCCACGGCAATTTCGTGGGCGTCGGTACTCGCCACGCCAGTCGCAGAGCCGGTATGGCTCTCTCCCCCGGAGCCGCTAATGGGAGGTGCAAAGGAAGCCAATTTCTCCCCCGATACGTCTGAGTGCTTGGTTTGCCAGCAGTAACCTCTCCTTACATGAATGAGGCACTTTAGAGAGCAGCTTTGTGTGGCTCAGTAGAAGTATTTGCAGTGTGGTGTGATTTGATTTTTTTTCCTTTTGTACAACATTCACTGAGCTGTGCATTTTTATAAATTATGTCTTTTCAAACTTGGGCTGCATTTGGAAAGAGTATTTTGAAGTGTATAACACCAGGGTGAGGTATCAGTGGTTAAAACTACTGGCGCTGGGAGTAATTCGAAGGCACAAGTTAAAAGCACTGCACAAGAGGTGTATTGCATGGTATTTACGTGTATTACCCTAAGTATCCATACAATTACAAAATAAGCTTAATGATAGCATTGCTTTTCAATATATTCCAAAGCCAAGGATTATTTGCAGACAGGTGGACAAGCTGCCTGCCCCATCCCTGTCTAATGACAGCAGTCTGGGGATGACTCCTCTTCCCTGTGTGTTTTTCCCCTCCCTTCCTTCAGGATTGACATCTGCTCAGCAGCTCCCCACAATGACATACCCAGGACTGGGGACTTAATGCTATGGTAAATCCATCTCGTGCCTCACTGCCCGTGCCACAGTGTGTCACTTTTCCAACTTACTGTGATGCACGTTAATAGAGCATTGGAAACAGACCATTTGTCAATATTAGCAAGCAATGGCTTCCTTCCAATACTGCCCATTAAACGTCAGTGGGCCGTTTAGTCCTGATGCGACTCCAGGCTGTTTTGTAGGTTTTCCTGCGAGCTGGCAAAGTGTAGCATTGCAACACTTGCTTTAATTAAGCGTGAATAGAGGATTGGTTAACTAACAGAAAACAGAGAGTCAGGATAAATGGGTCATTTTCAGGTTGGCAAACTGTTCAAGTGGGGTGCCACAGGGATCAGTGCTGGGCCTCAATTATTTACAATTTATATTAATGACTTGGATGAAGGGACCACGTGTAATGTAGCCAAATTTGCTGCTGATACAAAGATAGGTGGGAAAGCAAGTTGTGAGGATCTACAAAGGGATATAGACAGGCTAAGTGAGTAGGCGAACATTTGGCAGATGGAGTCTAATGTGGGGTTATCCACTTTGGTAGGAAAAATAAAAAGCAAATTATCATTTAAATGGGGAGCAATTGCAAAATGCTGTAGTACAGAGGGATCTGGGGGTCCTTGTGCATGAAATGCAAAAAGTTAGCATGCAGGTACAGCAGGTAATCAGGGGCCCAAGTTTCCACACGCGCCTAGAACGGCGCAGTCCCGACCTGGACGCCCGTTTTTCGTGCCACAAAGTGCGCCTAAAAAAATCCTCGGTATTCTCCACCTCCCTGCAGGTCCTCTGGCCCTCGGCGCGGCGCAGCACGAGCTGTGGGGGGCAGAGCCAGGTCCCTGCGCTGAAATCAGTGCCGGGACCTCTGCACATGCGCGCTACAGTGGGCACGCAAGTGCAGTAGCTCCAGGCGCCGAACTGTGTGGGAGGGGCCTGAAGCACGCAGCCCCTAGCCCTGGCTGAATGGCCTCACTGGGGCTGCGTGAATAAGGCTCCTCCCACGGCCAGCTCCTGCTCCCCCCCCAACCCCCGACCAGACCCGGCACTCGCTCCCCCCCCGACCAGACCCGACCCGACCCGCGCTCCTGTTCCCGCTCCCCGTCCCCCCCGACTGGACCCGACCCGACCCGCGCTCCTGTTCCCGCTCCCCGCCCCCCGACCCGACCCCCCCCCCCCCCACTGGACCCGACTCACGCTCCCGGACTGGATCCGACCTGACCTCCCCCCACCCCCCCTCTCCCCCTCCCCCCTGCCCTTTCTCTCTCTCCCCCCCCCTCCCTCTCTCCCTCCACCCTCCCTCTCTCTCCCTCCCTCCCTCTCTCTCTCTCTCACTCCCCCCTCCCTCTCTCTCTCTCTCTCACTCCCCCCTCCCTCTCTCTCTCTCTCTCTCTCTCTCTCCCTCCCTCTCTCTCTCTCTCTCTCTCTCTCTCTCCCTCCCTCTCTCTCTCTCTCTCTCTCGCTCTCTCTCTCTCCCCCCCCCCCCTCCCTCTCTCTCTCTTTCCCTCCCCCCCCCCCCACCCCTGACCCGAACCGAACCTCCCCGACCCAACCCCACGCCACCTACCTGTAAATCTGGTGCTGGGGACGGGCCCTGCCCGAAGTCTCAGGCCGACCAGTTCAGCCTTCGGTCCCAAAAGGCCTGCCTGAAGCATTTTCACACAGGTAGGAAGATGGTTTATTTAATCTTTTCTTTGCTTATAAATGTTTATTCAGGTTGGATTTATTTGTATAATATTTGTATAAGTATAAATAAGGATTTATTATAGAATTTAATGACTTCCCTCCCCCCCCCCCCACCTCGTTCTGGACGCCTAATTTGTAACCTATGCCTGATTTTTTAATGTGTAGAACAGGTTTTTTCAGTTCTACAAAAATCTTCACTTGCTCCATTCTACTTTAGTTTGGAGTACGTTTTCACTGTGGAAACTTTGAAATCAGGCGTCAGTGGCCAGACACGCCCACTTTTGAAGAAAAAATTCTGTTCCAAAGTAGAACTGTTCTACCTGACTAGAACTGCAGAAAAAAAATTGTGGAGAATTGCGATTTCTAAGATAGTCCGTTCTCCACCAGTTGCTCCTAAAAATCAGACGCAAATCATGTGGAAACTTGGGCCCCAGGAAGGCAAATGAAATGTTGGCCTTTATTGCAAGGAGGATGGAGTATAAAAGTAAGCAAGCCCTGCTACAACTGTACAGGGCATTGGTAAGACCACACTTGGAGTACTGTATACAGTTTTGGTCTCCTTATTTAAGGAAGGATATACTTGTAATAGAGGCACTTCAGAGCAGGTTCACGAGGTTGATTCCTGAGATGAAGGGGTTGTCATATGAAGAAAGGTTGAGCAGGTTGGGCCTATACTCATTGGAGTTTAGAAGAATGAGAGGTGATCTTATTGAAACATAAGATTCTGAGGGGGCTTGACAGGGTAGATGCAGAGAGGATGTCCCCTCGTGGGGGAATCTAGAACTAGGGGGCATGGTTTCAGAATAAGGCCATTTAAAACAGAAATTAGGAGAAATGTCTTCTCTGACGGTTGTGAACCTTTGGAATTCTCTACCCCAGAGAGCTGTGTCTTTGAATATATTTAAGGCGGAGATAGACAGATTTTTTTAATAAGGGAGTCAAGGGTTATGGGGAGTGGGCAGGGAAGTGGAGCTGAGGCCAGGATCAGATCAGCCATGATCTTATTGAAGGGCGCTGCAGGCTCCTCCTATTTCTTATGCTCTTATTTCCTTTGAGTTTTAGACAACTTGGTGAGTTGTACTGAGCCATAGGGACCAGAGGATCTCAGCTTTGATTCCTGGTCTGTGTCTCAGCTAAAAAACAGCAGTCGAGCCATCAGCCTCTAGGCTTGTTCAGGAGGGAAGGAAATCAGCCAGGGCTCCTTCCTCCCTGATAGTGATCCGGTAGCTCCTGGAAAGTGTGCGTATGCGAATATTGAGCAGAAGATCTGGGCTTGGCTCTGATACCTACGATGGTACTATGTCCTGCCAGAATTCGCTGACTTAGGCTCGTGTTTGAAAAATAGTGACTTGGATGAGCTGCTGGAGGCTAGTTGACGTTGTAAAATTGTAGCTCAGCGGGGGCTGGTGACGTTGAGGAACAGGGACGTAGTTTCCTCTTTGATCTTAATTCAAAATACATTTCATTTTAATTAATCTGGATTCTTCATGAGCATCATTTTACTCGCACTGGATCATCAAACTTCCTCAGTTCCTTGTGATAGCCTCATTGCCTTGGTTCATTGTTAAGCATAAAGCTGTGAAGTTTCTCACGGCGCCCTTTCAAATTCACAGGGCTGTTCACAACAGTGTGCGGTATTTTACGTGGAACTGTTGCAGGAATCTGAGAATAGACATTGGATCTTCCATCCTGTAGCACAGAGCAAGCTTTGCTTGTAGCTGCTTTTGAGTGGATAACTAATGCCATTAATAGCCAGGGAGATAATTTTCCTTTCTAATATTTGGAGGAAATATTCCACCTCAGTATTATTTGTTAATCACCCTCTTTGTATCCCCAAAATATTTGAAATTTCCATTATTTTTCCAATAGAAATGTAAAATACTGCAGTCAGTTATCATTTTTGAGAGGGGAATAGGGTTAATATGTCCTAATTCCAGCACTACTAACACCTGGTCTGATCCTCCGGTCTGAAGATCATTTGCTTAATAGAATTGTCCTCGAGAGTATTTTTTCTATCATCGGAGCACTATCCCTTTTTTAAAATTCATTCACAGAATGCGGGTGTCACTGACAAGGTCAGCATTTATTGCCCATCCCTAACTGCCCTTGAGAAGGTGGTAGTGAGCTGCTGTCTTGAACCCCTGCAGTCCATGTGGTGAAGATACTCCCATAGTGCTGTTAGCGGGGGAAGTTCCAGGATTTTGACCCGGAGACGAAGGTTGGGCCAGGGTTGGGAGGGTGACGGACTAGCGGCCTCCCCACTGCTGCACTTTCCACTCTCTACCGGATTAGGGGCCGTGCTACCATTGGTAAAAGGCCCTCACCCGGGGGGGGGCCATGTTCTAATCTGTGACTCTTGGCCACCTTCTGTCCACCGCAGCCACCGGTCTCCGTATCTTTGCCTCCCATCTCTCAGGCGAATTGCTAGACTCCCTGCTGCTTCGGAGACAATGGCCTGCTTCCTGACATTACGTGATTTAGGGGTCAGGTGTGGTGGACGTATGGCCTTGAAGCCAGAATTCACCGCAGAGTACCTGGGCTTTGACCTGCTCTTGTAGCCATAGTATTTATGTAGTTCATAAGAACATAAGAAATAGGAACAGGAGTAGGCCATACGGCCCCTCGAGCCTGCTCCACCATTTAATAAGATCCTGGCTGATCTGATCATGGACTCGGGTCCACTTCCCCGCCCGCTCCCCATAACCCCTTATTCCCTTGTCGTTTAAGAAACTGTCTATCTCGGTCTTAAATTTATTCAATGTCCCAGTTTCCACAGTTCTCTGAGGCAGTGAATTCCACAGATTTACAACCCTCAGAGAAGAAATTTCTCCTCATCTCTGTTTTAAATGGGCGGCTCCTTATTCTAAGATGCCCTCTAGTTCTAGTCTCCCCCATCAGTGGAAACATCCTCTCTACATCCACCTTGTCGAGCCCCCTCATAATCTTAGACGTTTCGATAAGGTCACCTCTCTTCTGAAGTCCAATGAGTAGAGGCCCAACCTACTCAACCTTTCTTCATAAGTCAACCCCCTCATCTCCAGAATCAACCTAGTGAAACTTCTCTGAACTACCTCCAAAGCTAATACATCCTTTCGTAAATATGGAAACCAAAACTGCACGCAGTATTCCAGGTGTGGCCTCACCAATACCTTGTATAGCTGTAGCAAGACTTCCCTGCTTTTATATTCCATCCCCTTTGCAATAAAGGCCAAGATACCATTGGCCTTCCTGATCACTTGCTGTACCTGCATACTATCCTTTTGTGTTTCATGCACAAGTACTGCGGCACTTTGCAATCTTTCTCCATTTAAATAATAACTTGCTTTTTGATTTTTTTTCTGTCAAAGTGCATGACCTCACATTTTCCGACATTATACTCCATCTGCCAAATTTTTGGCCACTCACTTAGCCTGTCCATGTCCTTTTTGCAGATTTTTTGTGTCTTTCACACATTGCTTTTCCTCCCATCTTTGTATTGTCAGCAAATTGGCTACATTACACTCAGTCCCTTCTTCCAAGTCATTAATATAGATTGTAAATAATTGGGGTCCCAGCACTGATCCCTGCGGCACCCCACTAGTTACTGGTTGCCAACCAGAGAATGAACCATTTATCCTGATCCAGTTAAGTTTCTGGTCAATGGTGACACCCCCACATGTTGACAATGGGGGTTTCAATGATGGTAATGCCGTTGAATGTCAAGGGGAGTTGGTTGGACCTTTTTATTGGAGATAGTCGTTGCCTGGCACTTTAGTGTGAACGTTACTTGCCACTTATCAGCCCAAGCCTGAATGTTGACCAGGCTTTATATCTGAGGAGTCTCAAATGGAACTGAACACTGCAATCATCAGCAAGCATTCCACGTCTAACCTAATGATGGAGGGAAGGTCATTGATGAAACAACTGAAGATGGTTGGGCCTAGGACACTGCCTTGAGGAACTCCTGCAGTGATGTCCTGGGGCTGAGGTGATTGGCCTCCAACAGCCACAGCCATCTTCTGAGGAAATCTATCCAGATGTTTCTATTCCCATTCCTTCTTTTGAATGAGATGTTACACCGAGGCCCTGCCTGTCCTGTCAGGTGAATTTAAAAGATCCTATTTGATGTACTAGTTTGAAGAAGAGCAGGGGAACCCTTCCAAGTGTCCTGCGTAATATTTATCCCTCAATTAAAAGCACATTATCTGGTCAGTAACATATTACTGTTTGTGGGAGCTTCCTTTGCGTAAATTGGCTGCCGCGTTTCCTTCAGTACAGCGGTGACTACATTTCAAAAGCACTATATTTGTAAAGCGCTTTCAGACATCCTGAGATGATGAAAGGCGCAAGGGAAATGCAAGACTTTTTCCTTGCTCATCAGCTGTGTAAATGACCCAAAAGTTGTTGTGGGGCATTTCCTTCTACAATGTCCGATTGTGGGGTGACATGGGGCACACATTATTGATATCGTGATACATTTTGACACAAAAGCGTAACGTGAGTTCAAGGACACAGTTCGCTGTTTTTCGAGCAGTGGGAGTACTGGTGCTGAGCGAAGCCCAACCTTGTGGGTCTGTCTGTTTTCACAAGACAGCTGCCTTCCCTCTCCAACAGAGCATGTTGTGAGACACAGTAGAGCTGAAGAGGAAGAGAGATGAAAAATGCTTAAGAATTGGATTTATAAATCCAGAAAAATATGCACGGAGAGACCCAAATCTATGTTCGTATTCTGCTCCTAATTTGTTTAATGATTCCTGTTAATGGGAAACACACTGCACTGGGGACTTCTTGAATATTTCAGCCTTAAATGGACATTTACATTTCTTGGACTTTTGGAACGGTTTTATAAGCCTGATTGATCAAAGTAGTATTGCTGAAACACTCAGTGAATGCATTTTACCCAGTGGATATCCAGTACAGACGGAGATATTAAATATAGCTGCTTCTGAGCAATTACTTGCAGTTGGTGCAGTTGTAAGGACTAGTTCATAGAGGCAAATTAGTCTCCAAGACAAAATCAGATTAAGAAGGTACTGAAGCTCAATTGATTTCAACCATTCAAAATGCCAACGACAATTACAAACTTACACAAGTTTGCTGCTGTTCCTGCTAAAAAAAATGTTTAAGTGGTGCTCGTAATACAACCTAGTGATCATATTTGGCCCACCTCCCATTCAGGTGGCTCAGCAACAAACTGCTCCTTGATTGGTTTCTCTTGCTTCCAACTAACGCTCTGTCTGTGATGTCCATGTGGGGAAGTATTCTGGCCTTCACTCAGCAACTGTTGGGAGAGATATGATTGAAAGCAGGAACCTTGTAGAGATTAGCGTACATGACCCAGTCCCTTTCACCTACTGCACGGTATGATGTAGTAGCCCTTCTCGGCATTGGCCCTCAAGACACGCAAGATTGTAACTCTCAGCAAAAAAGTTTGTGGGTAACATTGTGCTAGAAAGTTAAAAGCCAGTCTCCAGCATCTCTGCTGACTTAGTGGGAGGAAAGTGTCACCTGGTGCAGAGCTGGGCTGTACAGGTTCAACTGTTGATCTGTGCTGGGACACCGGAAGGAATGCTGCAGTTTCTGAGTTAGGTGGGTTGAGGGGAAATCAGCTGGGGTTCCAGCTCCTGCTCACTCGCTAGTGCACCTTGTCAAAAGTTGCGCACATCATCATTATCATAGGCAGTCTCTCAAAATCGAGGAAGTTGTGCTTCCACTCTCAAATGAGTTCTTGGGTGACTGTACAGTCCAAAAATGGGAATTACAGTCTCTGTCACAGGTGGGACAGACAGTCGTTGAAGGAAAGGGTGGGTGGGGGGGGGGGTCTGGTTTGACGCAGGCTCCTTACGCTGCCTGTGCTTGTTTTCTTCATGCTCTTGGCGATGAAACTCGAGGTGCTCAGCGCCCTCTCGGATGCTCTTCCTCTACTTAGGGTGGTCTTTGGCCAGGGACTCCCAGGAGTCAGTGGGGATGTTGCACTTTATCAAGGAGGCTTTGAGGGTGTCCTTGAAACGTTTCCTCTGCCCACCTGGGGCTTGCTTGCCGTGAAGGAGTTCCGAGTAGAGCGCTTGCTTTGGGAGTCTTGTGTCGGGCATGCGAACAATGTGGCCCGTCCAACGGAGCTGGTCGAGTGTGGTCAGTGCTTCGGTGCTGGGGACATTGGCCAGATCGAGGACACTGATGTTGGTGCGTCTGTCCTCCCAGGGGATTTGCAGGATCTTGCGGAGACATTGTTGGTGATATTTCTCCAGCAATTTGAGGTGTCTACTGTACATGGTCCACGCACACATCTGGGTGTTACATGAGGACTGGATCGGGTTCACCTGTAATGATGTCAATGGGCAATTAGCCTGCCAGCACTGTGTCTCAGCTCACACGTCAAGTGTGGCCACTGAGGTACCAGAGGGCTGCCAGTGCGCGTAGACAGTATCATGAGGGATCAGTGTCTTAAGGATGAGGGAGGAAATTGTATTTAAAAGTCCTTTTTAAAAAAAAATCTATCTAGCCCTTCTTGGCTTTGGCCCTTAAGACACGCGAGATTGTAACCGTCAGCAAAAAAGATACCGTGCTGTCGGGTGAAAGGGACTGGGACATTGGACAGCAAACGTCACACTTTTAATCGAACCACCATTGGTGTGAACATGTGACATAGTTTTACTCCCCCTGCCCCCCAACATCACCAGGTGAAAGTGATGACACAAAATACATATTGTTTCACACCATCTGTCCCCAGTAACGGGGGTATCCGATCCACCAGTAAGAGTTCTGGAAGAGTACTTACTGTCCGATACTAATAGCCTCTGACATTCACACCGGCCGGCAACCGGCATGAAGTGCTCTGCTATAAAGCCACGATCTCTTGACCTTTCCACACTGATGTTGTGACCGTCAAGACTAAACAGTGTTTGAACATGCAATTCCCATGCCCTCTGTCCCTCACCTCAGTCACAGTCTCTGAAAGGCTGAGCTGTGTGTTTAAGTACAGCTGCCCCATATTGAGGGGTGGGGGGTGCCAGGGACTGTTTCCTGTTTCAAAGTGTTAATAATTTGCTCTTTCTACTGATGATGCACTCCATGTCAGCTCTGTATATATCTCGAATTATCCTTGTGAGCAGGAAGGAAGGGTTTTTTGTTGTGTCATGTTACCCATCAATATTAGTGATTTCCAATACCAGCATCTTCGCTCTGGTAGCAAACTTACGGTTGTATCATATTGTTTACCATACTGATTTTGCATTATTATGCAAAAAAAAAAAATGTTTTAAGAAGGAAATAGGTGTTTTTTTAAATTGATTGGTATACTATTCAATCCAATTCCCTAGCCCCTCTGTTCCCTCCTCCCTTACTGCATTGGTTCTTGATTTCCAGTATCTTCCCAGAATGGCCATTAATCATTTGTGAGCCTGAGTAGAGTTCGGAAGGCTATTTGATAATGAAGGGTGCCACAGCTGGGTCTAATACTATCCTATCACACTTACTGGCTGGGATCACTGGGCAGTCACCAGAAGTGGTTTTACTTCCTGTTGTCTGGGCCACTTGTTGCAACCCTGGTGCTGCGGTACTGAGGTCATCTAGAACAGTACCGAGCTGGGATTAACTTGGGAGCTTCCTAGCCTGTATGGCTCAGTCCAACACGTTGCATTTCCCAATGGAGTCATTGAGGAGCTTTGGAGCTCTGGGAGCTGAATATATGACGGCCAGAGAACTTTTTATTTATTCCACAATTAACTTTCATCCCTAAATTCAATTTGAAAGAATAATGTTTTCATTTGCTCCAACCTGATTGCTCCTAAACCACACACTGACTGCAGCCAAGAGTGCCTTCAACTCTCCTCCATTCTAGTACAAGAATTTCCACATCCCTCACTCACTGGGATTTTTCTAAGGGCCATCTTCACAATGATGGTAAGCGCAAGCTCTCTCTTGCTTCATTTCAGGGCAGGTTAGTGCCTTGGGCTTTTCACACACCACTCTTATCAAACTCGGGGTAATTAGGGATGGATCATAAATGCCAGTGATGCTCACATCCTGAGAACGAATGGAAAACTGGGTAGAGACTGGTAAAACTCAACAAAAAAAAAGTTAATCCTTAGACTGTAGGCTGGATTCGCATCAGGTCGCAGCAATGACGGGCAGTGTGCTAACCAAAGATCATCCATTCTTTCACGCTGTCTCCTCTTCGCTCTTTTTCAAATAGGAGCTCCCCTCTGGTGTGGCTCCCAGTAAGTCAGAGGGCACACTGTTTTACAGCACCGAGCTTTACACTATGTATTATTCCATCGTTAAAAGAGAAATGTTCTCATTTTCATAATGCTTTTATGAATAGGCATAAACAGACTGCTGTAAGGAGAACTGTCTGTTGTCAAGGTGGAGCTGTATTTAAAGTGGCCTGTCTCTTTAAAGCCACAGAGTGTAACTGTTTGTAAATGGGCACATCCTGATATCAGTTGGAGATTACTTGCTGCTGCGAAGGAAAACTTGTTTCTAGATTGGCAGTTGCTTGTAGATTCTCAGCTCTTCCCATTAGGGAGAAATCGGGTTATCAAAGTCAGAAAAAACAATACGAAGCGACTGTCTTTTAAATGCTTTCATCTATACTACTTGTTTATTGATGGGTTCCCTGCTGTTCAGTTGTGTTTTGCTGCTTTATGAATATTTGAGCCAATTAGATGCCAGTGTGATACTTTGAGGCGTGACAGGTGCACTAAATAGATTTTTTTTATATATATAGTTTTATGTGGATGAATTTTTCCAGTCTGAGATTCAACAATACTTGCAGGGACCAATTTATGTCCTGTTTATTCTCCACTTTAATGGTCATTGTTCCAGAATGAATATTATGTGTGTTTAATCTTCTGCCACTTTCATTGTTTGCTACTTCCAAGCCAAATTTTTTTTGTGAAGCTTGATAGAAGGTGAAGGATATGCACTGTGCCAGCAGTACTATACATGGCCTCTAATCATTAACTGTTTTAAGCAAAATAATCCCTTTGATTTCCTCCGGTATCATCTTTTTTTCTGTTCCATCAAGAGCCTACGTGTTGCTTTAAGTTGAAAGGGACGTTGTATTCATATATTAGTCTTTGGCAAACTAGTTATTATTTGCGGAGATATGATTAGAGGAGTTATGCATCTGGTGCCATTTGAGCATCACATCAGTGGCAAAAACTGGTGCGTTTTGACATGGTTTACACTTTTCCTTGAAGCCCCTTTAAACAGTAGCTGGGAGATCATGTTCATTGTGCATTAAGTTGATCTGAACAGAATGTGATCTTTCTGTGTTTACACTCACCTTTGCTCTCACCCAGTTCATATGCGAAGCGGTGTCTAGTTACCAGAGATGTACTGATCTTCTACTTCACCTCCCCCCCCCCCCCCCCCCCCCAGCCATACAAAGTGACCAGAGATTAGGTGCCAGTCTGATTTAAATTCTATTAACATGTCAAGCTTTAGATACGGCATCAGGAGGTGAACAGTTTCCCTCGGTTCAGCTGCAGAGGTGAGCTGCCAGGTCTTGTGTGAAACAGATGCTGTTCAAAGTTTTATATTTTTATTCATGCTCACATCAGACGGATATAGTGCAGGTTTGAACTACTTGATCTCCTCCCTCCCCAAAAGGGACAGACTTAACTGCAGCCACGTGTGTCAATTTAATGCAAAATGGTGGGGTTTTGAACTCTGGACTCTTCTCCAGAAGCTGATTCTTGAGCTCCTTTCTTTGCAAGCCCTGAACATATAGGGAGAAATTCCATTGAGAGGGCACCAGTATGTGAGTAAATCCCCCACGTCTCCAATCCTTCATTGTTTTTCTTTCTCTTCCTTGCCGGGTCTCTTGAAGTTCTTTCCTGCTCCACTGACCAACTCCTCAGTTATACCAAAGCTACATCCAGAGCTGGAAACAATGGCAGAGAAAGGTTGGGGCAAGCCCATGGAGAGATCTGTAGATGAGAACTAGAATTCTAAACTTCTTGCTTTGGGTAGCAGGAAGTTGGTGAGGGCCCAGGTGATGGGGGAGCAGGACTCCGTGCAGGACAGGATACAGCCAGCAGAGGTTTGAACAAGTTGGAGTTTGTGGGAGGTGGAGGATAGTAGGTTAGCGTTCAAGTAGCTGAGTCTAGAGGTGATGTAGTGTCAGCGGTCAAAGTTCTAACGATGGGGCAAGGGCGAGCAGGGTACTGGAGGTGAAATTGAGCACTCTTGCTGGATTAAATGTAGCGTTTAAAGCTCAACTCGGGATTGAACAGGATGCCAAGATTTCAAACAGACACCTTGAGAGAGTGGGTGGGGAGGGGCAATGGAGTCAGTGGCAAGGCAGCTGAGTTTGTGGTGAAGCTGAAGGCAATGCCGTTCATCTTGTGAAAGGTGCTCTTTAAATGTGTTATTTTTCTCCATTCTCTCTTTTCTTTCCTGATACTGGGCTAGAGGAAGCTGTAACTCATCCAGGACTTGATGGTAGACAAGCAGTCAGACAGCAGAGGCAGTCAAGGGGTTGACAGAGGTTTCAAGAAGTGGAGGACGGGGTAACATCAGTGTAGACGTGAAATCTGTGTCAATGTCAGATGGAATACAATGTTGGAAAATGTGAGGTTATCCACCTTGGGGGAAAAAACACAGTAAAAGGGAATATTATTTGAATGGGGAGAAATTACAACATGCTGCAGTGCTGTTTCTTCTCCCAGAGGGTTGTGAATCTGTGGAATTCTCGGCCCAAGGAAGCAGTTGAGGCTAGCTCATTGAATGTATTCAAATCACAGATAGATAGATTTTTAACCAATAAGGGAATTAAGGGTTATGGGGAGCATTCGGGTAAGTGGAGCTGAGCCGACGGCCAGATCAGCCATGATCTTATTGAGTGGTGAACCTGTGGAATTCTCTACCACAGAAAGTTGTTGAGGCCAATTCACTAAATATATTCAAAAAGGAGTTAGATGTAGTCCTTACTACTCGGGGGATCAAGGGGTATGGTGAGAAAGCAGGAATGGGGTACTGAAGTTGTATGTTCAGCCATGAACTCATTGAATGGCGGTGCAGGCTCGAAGGGCCGAATGGCCTACTCCTGCACCTATTTTCTATGTTTCTATGTGTGTGAATCCTGAATGGTGGCGTGTAGATAAGCAAGACAAGAGAAGGCCGTGGTTGGATTCTTGGGGGACCCAGAGATGACAGGAGGGCAGGGAAGCCATCGCTGGAGATATCCTGGCTGTCTACATGCAAGGGCAGTCCCACGAAGCTGGATGACAGAGGAGAGACATTTGAAAGAGGATTGAGTGGTCAATCATATCGAATGCTGCGGAAATGTTGAGGAGGATGACTCTTGAGACTTCTGTGTGAGTTCAGGGAGATGCAACCCAGTGTCTAGGGATTGTAGGCACGCAGCACAAAGCTGCCCATAATTTGGCAGAATCTTCCACTAGTATTGGCAGTTCAGGTCTGGTAAGCTTGCTCTTCTGAGGGCGGAATTAAAGTAAGATGGGCGATGGATCCCGATTTGCAATTCCCCACATGAGCCATGAATTTCAGCCTGTTGTCAACTGGAAGCCAGGCACTTCCCCATGGAAACAAGGAACAAAAAGACCAGTTGTTATATAGAACTATTTTATTGGGATTCCTTTACTTGCTGTACAACAACTGGGATCATCCTGCTTCCCTATAGCATTCCTTTGCTTCCGCTTGCTGCGAAGCAAGAAAAGGAAAGAGAATCTCAGTTTGGCCAAATCCCACGGTCAGATGGGCCTCAAATGGAGAGCAGAAAGTTCGCCAAGAGCCATAGGTTATGGGGAAATGGGTCACAGATGGCCTCTGGCCATGTTATGCCTACTGCTCCTATAAAGTGAGCATCTAACCCATGCTTCACCATTTCTACTTGTTGGAGCAGTGATGGTGAGGCCAATTGTGCCCCAGCTGAAATCAATTCATCCAGATGATCGAACTTGGGACCCTCCTGGTTTGGTTCGGCTTAGTACTACACCAGACATGTTTCACAACCAAACCATCAAGGGACCTGTGACTTATTTTTGTTTTGATTTGTTGTAGTTTAAGACACAATTAAACTGTTTCCACTAGCAGGAGGGTCAGTAACCAAAGGACACAGATTTAAAGTAATTGGCCAAAAAAAAACAGACGTGAGATGAGGAGAATTTTTTTTCCGCAGCGAGTTGTTGTGATCTGGAATGCACGGCCTGAAAGAGTAGCGGAAGCAGATTGAATAGTAACTTTCAAAAGGAAATTGGATGAATACGTGAAGAGGAAAAAAGTGCAGGGCTATGTGGAAAGAGCAGGGGAGTGCGACTAATTGTGCAGCTTTTTCTAAGAGCCAGCACAGGTACAATGGGCCGAATGGCCTGTTTCTGTGCTGAATCATTTTCTGATAACTGTACTTAAAAAAAAAAGTGTGTGATCTGAATCCACTGCACACTTGGTCACAGTGAAGTCCCCTGATGTACTGGTAAATGATTACATAAGCTGCAGAAGGTTTCTGATAAAGAGATGGTTAGGGGCTATAGGGACCAACTACCTGCCAAGACTTGTTAAGTGAATGCAACATTAATTGTAGGGGTTGACAGTTGATGAAGTCACCTCAGCTTTCTCTAGTAGTGCAGGTTCACAGCCCCGCAGAGCTGGAGAAAAGATTTATTATCGCTAGCTCAGTCCCAAGGGTGATAGACCCAGGCTATAAAAGTGAGAGGTAATAGTGACAGTCAATAAATCCTGTGTACTGAGAATGCATAAACAATCCACAGGATAATTACAAACTGCACTAAAGTGTTTTAAATTTAACTTCATGCTTCATCATGGTGTCACACATGACAAATCTTATTTAAACAGATGATGGCTTGTAAGCCCTAATGCAGTGTGGGAGAGGAGACCAAATTGATCTGTCACCAGCAGGTACCTGGGAAATGTTTTTACAAATATATAAGCACACAGACATTGAATGCTTTCCATACTAATGAACAGTATTTATTTGAATTCCACCCCTCCCCTCAATTTTCTCGCGGCCTGAAGGCATTGAATCTTGCTGCCCCTTCCCCACACTAGCTGCCATTGCCAATAGTTATCTCTCCTCAGGCACTGTTCTACTTGCCTTCAAAACAGTCATTATTACTCTCCTCAAAATACCTACCTTCAAGCCTTCCGTCCTTGCCAATTATCACCCAATTTCTTCTCTATAGTCCTTGAACATACTATTGCCTCCCAGCTCAATGCCCATCTCTCACGTAACATCCTGTTCAAATCCCTCCAGTCCAGTTTTTGCACTTCTCACAGCACTGAAATGACCATAATCAAATTCATGGTCAACATCCTTTTGTGAATATCATAGTTTATCTCTCCTCATCCTCTTTTACTTCCCCTGCAGAGTTTGACATGTTTGACCATAGCATCCTAATCCAATACCTTTCCTGCACTGTTCACTTCCCTCGCATGGTTCTGATCCTATCCTGCTGAACATAGCCAGCGTATCTCCAGCAATGGCTTCAGCCAATGTCCCAAACTCCTCCTCCACTGTTCCACCGGCAGGACAGACCACCAGAGGTTGCGGCACAGTGGTATACAGTCAGGAGGCAGTGGACCTGGGAGTCCTCAACATTGGCTCTGGAACCCAGGGAGGGCAGTAGGTGGTAATCAGCAGGAGGGTTCCTTGTCCATGTTTGACCTAATGCCATGAGACAAAGTCCCGTCTTCACACATCTCCACCGTGTTGTGTGTGGCACTTACCACCGTGCTGAATGGGATAGACTCAGAACAGATCTAGCAGCTCAAAACTGATCCTCCGTGTGGCACTGTGGGCCTTCAGCAGCAGCAGAATTGTATTCCACCACAATCTGTAACCTCATGGCCCGGCATATCCCTCGCTCTACCATTAACATCGAGCCAGGCAACCAATCCTGGTTCAATGAGGAATGTAGAAGAGCATTCCAGGAGCAATACTTGACCTACGTAAAAATGAGGTGTCAACCTGGGGAAGCTGCACCACAGGACTACATGCAAGCTAAGCGGCGGAAGCAGCATGCCATAGATGGAGCTAAGTGATCCCACAATCAACAGATCAGATCAAAGGTTGCAGTCCTACCTCATCGAGTCGTGAATGGTGGTGGACCATTAAACAACCAATGGGAGGAGCATGCGAGTGCAAAAGACAAGGCGTTTGCAACCATCTTCAGCCAGAAGTGCCGAGTGGATGATCCATCTCGGCCTCCTCCTGAGGTCCCCACCATCACAAGTCAGCCGTCAGCCAATTCCACGTGATAAAGAAGTGGCTGAGCACACTCGATCATAGAATGGTTCATCATCATCATCTTCATCATAATCAGTCCCTCGGAATCGAGGAAGACTTGCTTCCACTCTTAGCATGAGTTCTTAGGTGTCTGTACAGTCCAATACATGAACCACAATCTCTGTCACAGGTGGGACAGACAGTGGTTGAAGGGAAAGGTAGGCGGGGAGCCTGGTTTGCCGCACGCTCCTTCTGCCTGCGCTTGATTTCTGCATGCTCTCGGCGATGAGACTCAAGGAGCTCAGCGCCCTTCCGGATGCACTTCCTCCACTTAAGGCGGTCTTTGGCCAGGGTCTCCCAGGTGTCAGTGGGGATGTCGCACATTATCAGGGAGGCTTTGAGGGTGTCCTTGTAATGTTTCCTCTGCCCACCTTTGGCTTGTTTGCCGTGGACGAGTTCCGAGTAGAGCGCTTGTTTTGGGAGTCTGGTGTCTGGCATTCGAACTATGTGGCCTGCCCAGCGGAGCTGATCAAGTGTGGTCAGTGCTCCAATGCTGGGGATGTTGGCCTGGTCGAGGACACTGATGTTGGTGCGTCTGTCCTCCCAGGAGATTTGTAGGATCTTGCGGAGACATAATTGTTGGTATTTCTCCAGCGACTTCAGGTGTCTACTGAACATGGTCCATGTCTCTGAGCCATACAGGAGGGCGGTTATTACTATGGTCCTGTAGACCATGAGCTTGATGACAGTTTTGAGGGCCTGGTCTTCAAGAATGGTTACAGCACTGAGGAAGGCTATATTCCGACTGTTGTGCTGAAGACTTGTGCTCCAGGACTAGCTGCACCTCTATCCGAGCTGTTCCAGTACAGCTACAACACTGGCATCTACCTGACATTGGAAAACTGCCTAGTGTCCTGTCCGCAAAAAACAGGACAAATTCAATCTGAACAATTACCGCCTCATCAGTCTACTCTCAATCATCAGCAAAGTCATGGATTGTGTTGTCGACACTGCTATCAAACGGCACTTACTCACCAATAACCTGCTCACTGAAGCTCAATTTGGATTCCGCTAGGACCACTCGGCTCCAGATCTCATTACAGCCTGGGTCCAAACATCAACAAAAGAACTGAATTCCAGAGGTGAGGTAAGACTGACTGCCCTTGACACCAAGGCAGCATTTGACATAGTGTGGCATCAAGGAGCCCGAGTAAAATTGAAGTCACTGGGAAAGACTCTCCATTGGCTGGAATCATACCTAGCACAAAGGAAGATGGTTGTGGTTGTTGCAGGCCAATCATCTCAGCCCCAGGACATCGCTGCAGGAGTTCCTCAGGACAGCTGCTTCATCAGTGACCTTCCCTCCATAAGGTCAGAAGTGGGGATGTTCACTGATGATTGCGCAGTGTTCAGTTCCATTCGCAACAACTCAGATAATGAAGCTGTCTGTACCCACATGCAGCAAGATCTGGCTGACATTAAGATTTGGATTGATAAATGTAAGTAACATTCATGCTCCACAAGTCCAGGCAACGACTGTCTCCAACAAGAGAGTGTCTAACCACCGCTCCTTGACATTCAAATATGATTACCACCGTCTAATCCCCCACCATCAATCTCCTGGGAGGGGTCACCATTGACTAGAAACTTAACTGGACCAGCCACATAAATACCGTGGCAACCCGATCAGAGGCTGGGTATTTTGCGGTGAGTGACTCACCTCCTGACTCCCCAAAGCCTTTCCACCATCTATAAGGCACAAGTCAGGAGGGTGATGGAATACTCTCCACTTTCCTGGATGAGTGCAGCTCCAACAACACTTAAGAAGCTCGACACCATCCAGGACAAAGCAGCCCGCTTTATCGGCACCCCAACCACCAGCTTAAACATTCACTCCCTCCACCACCGGCGCACCGTGGCTATAGATAGTGCACCTAGAAAATAGGTGCACTATCTACAAGATGCACTGCAGCAACTCACCAAGGCTTCTTTGACAGCACCTCCCATACCCCGACCTCTACTACCGAGAAGGACATGGGATGCAGGCACATGGGAACACCATCACCTCCAAGTCACACACCATCCTAACTTGCAAATATATTGCCATTCCGTCATTGTCGCTGGGTCAAAATCCTGGAACTCCCTCCTTAACAGCACTGTGGGAGTACCTTCACCATGAGGACAGCAGCGGTTCAAGAAGGCGGCTCACCACCATCTTCTCAAGGGCAATTAGGGATGGGCAATAAATGCCAGCCTTGCCAGTGGCGGCTACATCTCAGGAATAAATTTTTAAAAAGCATGCTGCCCCTCGGTGACATCGTCTACAGGTACACAATGTATACCAGTTGACACCCATTGTTAGCAGTTTTTTTCATTTGTACTCGGAAGTGGGCAAAGCTGACCAGGCTGCATTTAGTGGCCATTCCTAGTTCGGAGTGTATATTGATACCACTGTCAGCCAACGAGTTTCATGTGACCGAAGCTATAGCATCATCTCCCGATAAAAGCAGGGTTAGTGAGTGGTGAATAATTACATAATACCAATTATGTATGTAAAATGAATCCCAGTCATTTACAGTGTTACAGTCTCCAGGCAAGATTGACTGGAGAAACATAGAAACATAGAAAATAGGTGCAGGAGGAGGCCATTCGACCCTTCGAGCCTGCACCACCTATTCAATAAGATCATGGCTGATCATTCACCTCCGTACCCCTTTCCTGCTTTCTCTCCATACCCCTTGATTCCTTTAGCCGTAAGGGCCATATCTAACTCCCTCTTGAATATATCCAATGAACTGGCATCAACAACTCTCTGCGGTAGGGAATTCCACAGGTTAACAACTCTCTGAGTGAAGAAATTTCTCCTCATCTCAGTCCTAAATGGTCTACCTCTTATCCTAAGACTCTGTCCCCTGGTTCTGGACTTCCCCAACATCGGGAACATTCTTCCTGCATCTAACCTGTCCAGTCCCATCAGAATTTTATATGTTTCTGAGATCCCCTCTCATTCTTCTAAACTCCAGTGAATACAAGCCCAGTCTATCCAGTCTGTCCTCGTATGTCAGTCCTGCCATCCCTGGAATCAGTCTGGTGAACCTTCGCTGCACTCCCTCAATAGCAAGAACGTCCTTCCTCAGATTAGACCAAAACTGAACACAATATTCCAGGTGAGGCCTCACTTAAGGCCCTGTACAACTGCAGTAAGACCTCCCTGCTCCTATACTCAAATCCCCTAGCTATGAAGGCCAACATACCATTCACTGCCTGCTGTACCTGCATGCCAACTTTCAATGACTGATATACCATGACACCCAGGTCTCGTTGCACCTCCCAATTTCCCAATCTGCCAACATTCAGATAATCATCTGTTCTCAATCATCTCCACTCTGGCCAGGGATAGTAGTGTCACTATATCCAGCCTTCCTAGTTGCCCTGAGAAATTGGTGGGCTGCCTTTTGTAGTGCTTGTTTGTAAGCCAATTTAGAGGCACTAAGAATCAACTGTATAGTGTGGGATTAGTCACATCTAGGCCAGACCCGACAGGTTCCCTTATCTGAAGGGCATTAGTGATGTTGGGTTTTTACAGCAATGAGAATCTTTCATGGTAATTTTATTCTGGTGCTCGCCCACAAATTACCTGGTATTTTGGATTCAATTTCCCAATTTGCCATGGTGAGATTTGAACTCTGGGTTACTATTCTATCCTACCCTACACTGTGATGTCCACTAACACTGTCCAGGCTCAGACACAAGAATTGATGGGATTTGAACTGACATGCAATGTGTTGCTAGTTCAGTGCATAACCACTACACCTACAGTAGCGTCTTGTGTCTCAGTACTGTCAGACCTTATGTGCGACATCCAGTCTTGGGCGAGTCACAACTTCATCAAGTTCAACTTTGGAAAGGCCAAAACCATCAGCCTCGATCTCAACCTCCATTCCTTTTCCACCAATTCCATCACCCTCCACAGCCTCTGGGAGACTCAGCAACCCAAGTGTCTTGTTCAACTCTGACTTCAGCCCTGTATTGTCTCTATCAGTAAGACTGCTTGCTTCCACCTCCACGCATTGCCTGCTGCAGCCTTTACCTCGGCCTTTCTGCTGCTGAAACCCTGATCCATGCCTTTGTCACTCCACCACTATGCTTGCTTGTCTCCCATCCTTTACTCTCTATAAACTTGTTAAATCTCTTCTAATGACCAGCAGCAACATAGGAATGTGTTAGAAGTTGGAATAAAGCAGTGTGTGCCAGGTTGTACCATCGATCCTGCAGAGCATCTCTTAGCTCTCCCGAATTCCTTTCCTTTCTATCACTTAGGTGCGACATGCCGAGAGAGGGTCCCAGGGACACCAGCAGCATCGCCATGTGTGTCCATTTCACATGAGCCCAGAGAGGTGGTGCTGGGAGGCGAATGGGTTTTGAAGGGGACTGCAGCTGAAGCTGATGCTGCTCCCACCGGGCATTATTTGTGAAGGTAGCTCCCAGCAGGAGTCAGCGGATAGTGAGCAGGCACAGGAGCTGTAACTGATTTTACCCCTTCCTAGCCCAGGGTCTCTGCAGCCAATTGTAAAATACCTACTGCTTCCCCAACTTATGTCAGCTAATGTGGGGCAAGTGGTGAAACACACAGGATGTTCTGACACTAGGCGCTGCCTTCATCCACTAAACCGATGGTGGCTCTTTACTCAGCATGGTGAGAGTGTGGAACTTGGTACAAGTGGCTGAGGTGATTAGCATAGATGCAGATAATGGAGAAAACAATATAAGGATATGTTGATAGGGTGAGATGAAGAAATGCAGGAGGAGGCTCGCATGGAGCACAAACACCAGCATGGACTAGTTGGGCTGATTGGCCTGTGCGTGTGCTGTCAAATCTATGTAACTCCAACGTGCTCAAAACTCTGCTTCATATTACTTGTCCATCTTGCTTACCACCCCTTGCTGACTTACACAGGCTTCCCATCTTCCAACACTGAAATGTTAAATTTAATTCTCCCCTATAGATCTCTGCATGACCTTGCCTTACCATATTTTTGCAATCTCTTTGAGCCCAAGCCCTCTCCAAGCTCTGCTCCTCTGACTCTGGCCTTCTAAGCACCTCCATCTCTTCGTCCCACCATTGGCGGCAAAGCCATCAGTGGCATGGTTTGTACTGTCTGGCATTCTCTCCCTAAATCTCTGCCTCTCCATTTCCCTCTTCTCCTTATTAAAAAAAATCTGCTTTTTGAAAACCCATCTATTTGATAAGACTTTTCATTACTCTCCTCCTGGTTCAGTATCCTTTTTCTTTATTCTTAACTGTGAGGTGTTTTACGTTAAAGGTGTTATACAAATGCAAGTTTTTGCTGCCATTGCACAGTTCTTTGGACGCCAAGCATCCTATCTCTTGTCCTAACCCGCACTGTCATGATCACCCATCACCCCTGTGCTTTCTGACCGACACTGGCTCCCAGTTAAACAACGCCTTGATTTCAAAATTCTCATCCCTGTTTACAAATCACTCCATGGACTTGCTCCTCCCTGTCTCTGTAATCTTTTTTAGCCTCTCAATCTCACAAGATATCTGTGCTCCTCAAATTCTGCCCTCTTGAACATCCCTCATAATAACTGCTCAACCATTGGTGGCCGTGCCTTCAGCTGTTTGGGCCCGAAGCTCTGGAACTCCCTCCCTAAACCTCTCCACCTCTCTACCTCTCCTCCTTGAAACCTACCTGTTTTGACAAGCTTTTGATCATCTGCCTAATTTCTTCTGTGGCTCGATGTCAAATTTATCTGTTTGTCTAACACTGTTGTGAAGCATCTTGGGATGTTTTACTACATTAAAGGCGCTATATAAATAAAAGTTATTATTATGGTACCTGCTCAAGTGACCATTCTACATTTGTGAGCCTAGATTGTAAGTGCTGGCAGGCAATTGGACCATGGGATGACATTGCCGCCAAAGCTGACCATGTTTTCAGATGGTGGCCATACCCTCATGTACTAAACCGCTTGTGGACAAAGGTCTTTTACCAGCTGGACCCAATCTACCACCTTCTGAGGCAAACTGCTGTTTAGCTGTACAGGATTTTAAAAAAACAACTGCTGCCTTTTACTACGTGAATGTGTATATTACAGTGTTGTAAAATGTGTACAGCAGTTTGTTTTAATTGTGCATTTGAGATGTCTGTGATGCGGCGGAGGATTGATAGTTTAACAGTCAAGCTGTAAGTAAAGCCTGGCATTAAGTGATATTGTAAAGTTTAATTGTGCTAGCCTCTCAGCTTGGAGCTCTGGAATGCCACCGTTTCTTAAATGGTCTCTCAAATTACCTGCAGTAAAATATATGTCCCGGGCGATCCTTTTGTTTTTAAGCTTTGCGCCCTTTCTAAAGATGTGAGACACACTATTACAAAAATCACTTGTGTACAACATGACTTTGGATGAGTCATAACTGCTTCAAGCCCAACGCCATCACTCTCCACCTCCACCTCAAACTCCACTTCTTTACCACGAATTCCATCTCCTGCACAGCCACGGTCTGAGACGCTACAAACTATTAACAACCCGAGTGTCTTGTTCAACCCTGATTTAAGCTTGGGGCTCCATCAGTAAAACTGCTTACTTCCACCTCCACAAAATTGCCTGCTGCTCCCTTTACCTTGGCCCTTCTGCTACTTGACCAAAGTAATTGTCAGGTTTTACAGGATTGTAAAAGTGTTGAATCTCGCCATCAATAGGTAAATGAAAACTGCACGCACAAACTACTTCCGAATAAAGTCAAATGGACCTGCCATCTTCACAAAAGATGTTATCGTGAAACATGTCTGTATACTGCCTATATCCTGTACCTCGTTGTGGTTATGCTTCTACAGCAGTTGTACATCTTTGTATTTTTCATCTTTTTTTTTAAAAGCTGGCTTTCTCCCCTCTTGTCCTGAGGCTGCTGCCTTTCACTGGGCCTCAGTTCCAGTGGTCACTCTCCAGTTTCTTAGCATCTGAGTCGTCATAATTTATATCAACTCTTTTACGCTATTATTTCAGAAAAGTGTAATGGTCATCGTATGAAACTTGGACTTTGAAACAGCCCAGCACTAAATTTTGTTCTTCAAATCTTGGGTTATCTGGAGCGAGTATAATGTGCAACACTATTGTGAAGTATTGGCAGTAACATGTCTGTAAACCAAGTAACAACACTGCTAGGAACAGGAGCAGGCTATTCAGCCCCACGAGCCTGTTCCGCCATTCAGTGAGATCATGGCTGACCTGATCTCCATGCAACTTAACTCCATATACCCGCCTTCGGCCCATATCCCTTAATACCTTTGGTTAATAAAAAGCTATCAATATCCAATTTAAAATTGACAATTGATCTTGCATCAATTGTCATTTGCAGAAGAGAGTTCCAAACTTATGCCACCTTTTGTGTGTAGAAGTGTTTCCTAATTTCATAGAAACATAGAAAATAGGTGCAGGAGTAGGCCATTCGGCCCTTCGAGCCTGCACCACCATTCAATATGATCATGGCTGATCATTCACCTCAGTACCCCTTTCCCGCTTTCTCTCCATACCCTTGATCCCTTTAGCCGTAAGGGCCACATCTAACTCCCTCTTGAATATATCCAATGAACTGGCATCAACGACTCTCTGCGGCAGGGAAGTCCACAGGTTAACAACTCTCTGAGTGAAGAAGTTTCTCCTCATCTCAGTCCTAAATGGCCTACCCCTTATCCTAAGACTGTGTCCCCTGGTTCTGGACTTTCCCAACATCGGGAACATTCTTCCCGCATCTAACCTGTCCCGTCCCATCAGAATCTTATATTTTTCTATGAGATCCCCTCTCATCCTTCTAAACTCCAGTGTATAAAGGCCCAATTGACCAGTCTCTCCTCATATGTCAGTCCAGCCATCCCTAGAATCAGTCTGGTGAACCTTCGCTGCACTCCCTCAATAGCAAGAACATCCTTCCTCAGATTAGGAGACCAAAACTGAACACACTATTCCAGTTGAGGCCTCACCAAGGCCCTATACAATTGCAGTAATACCTCCCTGCTCCTATACTCAAATCCCCTAGCTATGAAGGCCAACATACCATTTGCCTTCTTCACCGCCTGCTGTACCTGCATGCCAACTTTCAATGACTGATGAACCATGACAGCCAGGTCTCATTGCACCTCCCCTTTTCGTAATCTGTCGCCATTCAGAGAAGAATCTGCCTTCGTGTTTTTGCCACCAAAGTGGATAATCTCACATTTATCCACATTATACTGCATCTGCCATGCATTTGCCCACTCTCCTAACCTGTCCAAATCACCCTGCAGCCTCTGAGCATCCTCCTCACAGCTCACACCGCCACCCAGTTGAGTGTCATCTGCAAACTTGGAGATATTACCCTCAATTCCTTCATCCAAATCATTAATGTATATTGTAAAGAGCTGGGGTCCCAGCACTGAGCCCTGCGGTACTCCACTAGTTATTGCCTCCCATTCCGAAAAGCACCCGTTTATCCCGACTCTCTGCTTCCTGCCTGCCAACCAATTCTCTATCCACGCCAGTACATTACACCCAATACCATGTGCCTTGATCTTGCACACCAATCTCTTACGCAGTACCTTGTCAAAGGCCTTTTGAAAGTACAAATACACCACATCCACTGGTTTTCCCTTGTCCGCTCTACTAGTTACATCCTCAAAAAATTCCAGAAGATTGGTCAAGCATGATTTCCCTTTCATAAATCCATGCTGACTTGGACCGATCCTGTCACTGCTTTCCAAATGCGCTGCTATTTCATCCTTAATAATAGATTCCAACATTTTCCCCACTACTAATGTCAGGCTAACCGGTCTATAATTACCCATTTTCTCTCTCCCTCCTTTTTTTAAAAAGTGGTGTTACATTAGCTACCCTCCAGTCCATAGGAACCGATCCAGCGTCGATAGACTGTTGGAAAATGATTACCAATGCATCCACTATTTCTAGGGCCACCTCCTTAAGTACTCTGGGATGCAGACAGTCAGGCCCTGGGGATTTATCGGCCTTCAATCCCATCAATTTCCCCATCACAATTTCCCGCCCAATAAGGATATCCTTCAGATCCTCCTTCTCACTAGACCCACGGTCCCCTAGTACATCCGGAAGGTCATTTGTGTCTTCCTTCGTGAAGACAGAACCAAGTATTTGTTCAATTGGTCTGCCATTTCTTTGTTCCCCATTATTAATTCACCTGAGTCCAACTGCAAGGGACCTACGTTTGTTTTCACCAATCTTTTTCTCTTCACATATCTATAGAAGCTTTTGCAGTCAGTTTTTATGTTCTCGGCAAGCTTCCTCTCGTACTCTATTTTCCCCCTCCTAATTAAACCCTTTGTCCTTCTCTGCTGAATTCTAAATTTCTCCCAGTCCTCAGGTTTGCTACTTTTTCTGGCCAATTTATATGCCTCTTCCTTGGATCGAACACTATCCTTAATTTCCCTTGTTAGCCACGGTTGAGCCACCTTCCCTGTTTTAGGGAAGAACATAAGAACATAAGAATTAGGAACAGGAGTAGGCCATCTAGCCCCTCGAGCCTGCTCCGCCATTCAACAAGATCATGGCAGATCTGGCCGTGGACTCAGCTCCACTTACCCGCCCGCTCACCATAACCCTTACTTCCCTCCTTGGTTAAAAATCTATCTATCTGTGACTTGAATACATTCAATGAGCTAGCCTCAACTGCTTCCTTGGGCAGAGAATTCCACAGATTCACAACTCTCTGGGAGAAGAAATTCCTTCTCAACTCGGTTTTAAATTGGTTCCCCCGTATTTTGAGGCTGTGCCCCCTAGTTCTAGTCTCCCCGACCAGTGGAAACAACCTCCCTGCCTCTATCTTGTCTATCCCGTTCATTATTTTAAATGTTTCTTTAAGATCACCCCTCATCCTTCTGAACTCCAATGAGTAAAGACCCAGTCTACTCAATCTATCATCATAAGGTAACCCCCTCATCTCTGGAATCAGCCTAGTGAATCGTCTCTGTACCCCCTCCAAAGCTAGTATATCCTTCCTTAAGTAAGGTGACCAAAACTGCACGCAGTACTCCAGGTGCGGCCTCACCAATACCCTGTAACGTTGCAGCAGGACCTCCCTGCTTTTGTACTCCATCCCTCTTGCAATGAAGGCCAACATTCCATTCGCCTTCCTGATTACCTGCAAACTAACTTTTTGGGATTTATGCACAAGGACCCCCAGGTCCCTCTGCACCACAGCATGTTGTAATTTCTCCCCATTCAAATAATATTCCCTTTTACTGTTTTTTTTTTCCAACGTGGATGACCTCACACTTTCCGACATTGTATTCCATCTGCCAAACCTTAGCCCATTCGCTTAACCTATTTAAATCTCTTTGCAGCCTCTCTGTGTCCTCTACACAACCCGCTTTCCCACTAATCTTAGTGTCATCTGCAAATTTTGTTACACTACACTCTGTCCCCTCTTCCAGGTCATCTATGTATATTGTAAACAGTTGTGGTCCCAGCACTGATCCCTGTGGCACACCACTAACCACCGATTTCCAACCCGAAAAGGACCCATTTATCCCGACTCTCTGCTTTCTATTAGCCAGCCAATTCTCTATCCATGCTAATACATTTCCTCTGACTCCGCGTACCTTTATCTTCTGCAGTAACCTTTTGTGTGGCACCTTATCGAATGCCTTTTGGAAATCTAAATACACCACATCCATCGGTACACCTCCATCCACCATACTCGTTATATCCTCAAAGAATTCCAGTAAATTAGTTAAACATGATTTCCCCTTCATGAATCCATGCTGCGTCTGCTTGATTGCACTATTCCTATCTAGATGTCCCGCTACTTCTTCCTTAATGATGATAGTTTCAAGCATTTTCCCCACTACAGATGTTAAACTAACCGGCATATAGTTACCTGCCTTTTGTCTGCCCCCTTTTTTAAACAGAGGCGTTACATTAGCTGCTTTCCAATCCGCTGGTACCTCCCCAGAGTCCAGAGAATTTTGGTAGATTATAACGAATGCATCTGCTATAACTTCCACCATCACTTTTAATACCCTGGGATGCATTTCATCAGGACCAGGGGACTTGTCTACCTTGAGTCCCATTAGCCTGTCCAGCACTACCCCCCTAGTGATAGTGATTGTTTCAAGGTCCTCCCTTCCCACATTCCTGTGACCAGCAATTTTTGGCATGGTTTTTGTGTCTTCCACTGTGAAGACCGAAGCAAAATAATTGTTTAAGGTCTCAGCCATTTCCACATTTCCCATTATTAAATCCCCCTTCTCATCTTCTAAGGGACCAACATTTACTTTAGTCACTCTTTTCCGTTTTATATATCTGTAAAAGCTTTTACTATCCGTTTTTATGTTTTGCGCAAGTTTACCTTCGTAATCTATCTTTCCTTTCTTTATTGCTTTCTTAGTCATTCTTTGCTGTCGTTTAAAATTTTCCCAATCTTCTATTTTCCCACTAACCTTGGCCACCTTATACGCATTGGTTTTTAATTTGATAATCTCCTTTATTTCCTTGGTTATCCACGGCTGGTTATCCCTTCTCTTACCGCCCTTCTTTTTCACTGGAATATACACTAGATGTACAACTGTTGAAGTTCATCCATGTGATCTATAAATGTTTGCCTATCCACCGTCAACTCTAAGTATCATTTGCCAGTCTATTCTAGCCAATTCACGTCTCATGCCATTGAAATTAGCTTTCCTGAAGTTTGGACCCTAGTTTCTGAATTAACTGTGTCACTCTCAATCTTAATAAAGAATTCTACTATATTATGGTCACTCTTCCCCAAGGCGCCTCACACAAGAAGATTGTTAATTAGTCCCTTCTCATTACACATCACCCAGTCTAAGATGGCCAGCTTTCTAGTCAGTTCCTTCACATATTGGTCTGGAAAACCATCCCGAATACACTCCAGGAAATCCTCCTCTACCGTAATGCTATCAGTTTGGTTAACCCAATCTATATGTAAATTAAAATCTCTCATGATAACTGCTGTACCTTTATTGCACACATCCCTTATTTCTTGTTTTATGCTGTCCCCAACCTCACTACTACTGTGTGGTGGCCTGTACACAACTCCCACCAGCATTTTCTGCCCTTTGGTATTCCGCAGCTCCACCCATACCGATTCCACGTCATCCAGGCTAATGACCCTCCTTACTATTGCATTAATTTCCTCTTTGACCAGCAACGCCACCCCACCTCCTTTTCCTCTCTCTCTATCCTTCCTAAATGTTGAATATCCCTGGATGTTGAGTTCCCAGCCTTGGTCACCATGTCTCTGTGATGCCAATTACATTGTATCCATTAACTGCTATCTGCGCAGTTAATTCGTCCACCTTATTCCGAATACTCCTCGCATTGATGCACAATGCCTTCAGGTTTGTCCCTTTAACACACCTTGCCCTTTTAGAATTTTGCTGTAATATGGCCCTTTTTGTTTTTTATCTTGGGATTCTCTGCCCTCCACTTTTACTATTCTCCTTTCTATCTTTTGCCTCTATCTCCCTTTTATTTCCCTCTGCCTCCCTGCATAGGTTCCCATCCTCCTGCCATATTAGTTTAACTCCTCCCCATTTGTGAAATCTCTCCTCTTAACTTAACCCTTGAAGTCCAGGTATCATTCTGGTAAACTTACGCTACACTCCCTCCAAGGCCAATATATCCTTCCCTACGGTGTGGTGTCCAGAACTGCTCACAGTACTCCAGGTGTGGTCTAACCAGGGCTTTGTATAGCTGCAGTACTCCAGGTGTGGTCTAACCAGGACTTTGTATAGCTGCAGCATAACTTCTACCCCCTTGTATTCTAAACTTCTAGATATAAAGGCCAGCATTCAATTAGCCTTTTTGATTTATTTCTGTATCTGTTCATGAATCTATGCACTTGGAGCCCCAAGTCTCTGGACCTCCACTGTTTTTAGCTTTTCACCATTTAGAAGGTACCCTGTTCAATCCTTTTTAGGTCCAAAGTGGATGACCCCACACTTGCTCACATACAAATCCATTGTCCACAGCTTTGCCAATTCACTTAATCCCTTTGTAATGTTATGCTTTCATCTACACTGTCTACAATGCTGCCTATAGAATCATATAAATTTACAGCACGGAAGGAGGCCATCTTTAGGCCGATCGTGTCCACTCCGGCCGACCAGGAGCTATCCAGCCTAATCTCACTTTCCAGCTCTTGGTCCGTATCCCTGTAGGTTACGGTACTTTAAGTGCACATCCAAGTATTTTTTAAATGTGGTGAGGGTTTCTGCCTCTACCACCCTTTCAGGCAGTGAGTTTCAGGCTCCCACAACCCTCTGGGTGAAGAAATGTCTCCTCATATCTCCGCTAAACCTCCCCCCAATTTCTTTAAATCTATGCCCCCTGGTTGTTGACTCCTCTGCCAAGGGAAACGGGGGTCCTTCCTATTCAGGCCCCTCATAATTTTATATACCTCAATTAGGTCTCCCCTCAGCCTCCTCTGTTCCAATAAAAACACACCCAGCATCTCCAATCTTTCCTCATAGCCAAAATTCTCCAGTCCAGGCAACATTGTTGTAAATCTCCTCTGCAGCCTTTCCAGTGTACTCACATCTTTCCTGTAATGTGGTGACCAGAACTGCACACAGTACTCCAGCTGTGGCCTAACCAGTGTTTTATACAGTTCCAGCATAACCTCCTTGCTCTTGTATTCTATGCCTCGACTAATAAAAGCATGTATTCTATATGCCTTCTTAACCACCTTATCTACCTGGCTTGTTACCTTCAGGGATCTGTGGACCAGCACTCCAAGGTCCCTTTGTTCCTCTACACTTTTCAGTGTTGTACCATTTAATTTGTATTCCCTTGCCTTGTTGACCCTCCCCAAATGCAATACCTCATACTTATCCATTTGTCACTGTTCTGCCCACCTGACCAGTACATTGATATCTTTCTGCAGTCCGCAGCTTTCTTCATTATCAATTACGCAGCCTATTTTAGTGTAATCTGCAGAATTCTTAATCATACCCCCAGCATTCAAGTCCACAAAAAACAGGGGACCCAGCACTGAGCCCTGCGGGACACCACTGGATATAGCCTAACAGTCACAAAACTCCCATTGACCATTACCCTTTGCTTCCCTGCCTCTGAGCCAATTTTGGATCCAACTTGCCTCTTTGCCCTGGATCTCATGGGCTATTACTTTTGTGACCAGTCTGCCATGTCGGACATTATCAAAAGCTTTGCTAAAATCCATATACACCATGTCATACGCACTGCCCTCATAGACCCTCCTGGTTATCTCCTCGAAAAATTCAATCAAGTTAGTCAGACACGACCTTCCCTTAACAAATCCATGCTGACTGTCCTTGATTAATCCGTCTCTTTCCAAATGAAGATTTATCCTGTCCCTCAGGATTTTTTCCAATAATTTTCCCACCACCGAGGTTAGGTTGACTGGCCTGTAATTACTCGGTTTATCCCTTTCTCCCTTTTTAAACAAAGGTACCACATTAGCAGTACTCCAGTCCTCTGACACCACACCTGTAGCCAGAGGGGATTGGAAAATTATGGTCAGAGCATCTGCTATTTCCTCTTTTGCTTCTCTTAACAGCCTGGGATACATTTCATCCGGGCTTGGGGATTTATCCATTTTCAAAGCTGTCAAGTCCCTTCTTACTTCCTGTCTCACTGTTTATCTCATCTAATATTTCACACTCCTCGACCCTCATTGCAAAGTCTGCATCTCCCCTCTCTTTTGTGAAAATAGATGCAAAGTATTCATAAAGAATCATACCCACACACAGATTTCCTTTATGGTCTCTAATAGGCCCCACTTTTTGTGTCATCGGCAAATTTGGATATGACTTTCTATACCATCATCGAAGTTATTAAAAAAAATTCTGAATAGTTGAGGCTCCAACACAAGTCCCTGTGGGACACCACTACTCACATCCTGTCAATTTGAGTACCTACCCATTATCCCTACTCTCTCTCGTGCTGCTCAGCCAATTTCCTAACCAGGTCAATAATTTGCCCTCAATTCTGTGGGCTTCTACCTTAGATAACAGTCTCTTACTAGAACTTTATCAAATGCCTTTTGGAAGTACACATAAATAATATTCATAGACATTCCCCTGTACATTACTTTAGTCACCGCCTCAAAAAATTCAATCAGGTTTGTCAGGCATGACCTACCTTTCATCCATGCTGGCTTTGATCAATTGAAAATTTTCAATGTGTTCAGTCACCCTATCCGTAATTATAGACTCTAGCAAATTCCCGACAACAGATGTTGGGCTAACTGGTCTATAATTCCCTGGTTTCCCCCTCGCGCCATACTTAAATAGCAGTGTAACATGTGCAATTTTCTAATCTAAAGGAACAGTTCCTGAACCTTGGAAGATTACAGTTGGAGCATCTGCAGTGTGCTCACCTACTTCCTTAAAAATCCTGGGATGGAAACTATCTGATCCTGGGGATTTGTCACACTTTAGTGCCATTATTTTCTTCTTTACTGTTATTTTATTTGCATAGAATCATAGAATGGTTATAGCAAAGGAGGGAGGCCAATTGGCCCTTTCGAGCCCGTGCCGGCTCCCTGCAAAAGCATTTCAGCTAATCCCACTCCCCTGCCTTTTCCCTGTAGCCCTGCAAATTTTGTATCCTTCAGGTACTTATCTTATTTTCTTTTGAAAGTTACGATTGAATCTGCTTCCACCACCCTTTCAACCAATGCGTTCCAGATCCTAACGACTTAATGAGTAAAGAAGATTTTTCTCGTGTTGCCTTTGGTTCTTCTGCCAATCACCTTAAATCTGTGTCCTCTGGTTCTCGACCTTTCCGCCACTGGGAAAAGTTTCTCTCTATCTATTCTGTTTGGACCCCTCATGATTTTGAACACCTTTATCAAATCTCCTCTCACTATTCTCTACTCGAAAGAGAACAACCCCAGCTTCTCCAGTCTATCCACGTAACTTAAGTCCCTCATCCTTGGAACAATTTTCGTAAATCTTTTCTGCAACCTCTCTAAGGCCTTCACACCTTTACTAAAGTGCAGTGCCCAGACACAATACTCTAGTTGAGGCCAAACCAGTGTTTTATAAAGGTTCATCATAACTTATTTACTTTTGTACTCTATGCCCCTCTTTATGAAGCCCAGGATCCCATGTGCTTTTTTTGACCGCTTTCTCAACCTGCACTGCTACCTTCAGCGATTTGTGCACATTTACCCCCAGGTTCATGCATCCCCTTTAGAATTGTACTCTTTAGTTTATATTGCCTCTCCCAATTCTTCCTACCTATACCTATCACTTTGCACTTTTCTGCACTAAACTTCATCTGCCACATGTCTGCCCATTCCACCAGCCTTGTTTATGTTCTTCTGAAGTCTATCACTCTCCTCCTCACTGGTCACTATACTTCCAAGTTTTGTGTCATCTGAACATTTTTTAATTGTGCCCTGTGCAGCCAAGTCCAAGTCCAAGTCATTAATATATATCAAGAAAAGCAGTTGTCCTAGTACCGACCCCGAGGGAATACCGCTGTATACCTTCCTCCAGTCCGAAAAACAACCGTTCACCACTACACTCGGTTCCTTAGTCAATTTCGTATCCGTGCTGCCACTGTCCCTTTTATTCCATGGGCTTCAACTTTGCTGACAAGCCTATTATGTGGCACTTTATCAAACGCCTTTTGGAAGTCCATGTACACCACATCAACCACATTGTCCACATCAACCCTCTCTGTTCCCTTACCAAAAAACTCAATCAAGTTAGTTAAACACGATTTGTCTTTAACACATCCATGCTGGCTTTCCTTACTTAATCCATACTTGTCCAAATGACTTAACTTTGTCCCGGATTATCGTTTCTCAAAGTTTTCCCACCACCGAGGTTAAGCTGACTAGCCTGTACTTGCTGGGTTTATCCTTGCACCCTTTTTTGAACAAGAGTGTAACATTTGCAATTCTCAAGTCCTCTAGCACCACCCCTGTATCTAAGGAGGATTGGAAGATTATTTCCACCTTTACTTCACTCAGCATCCTAGGATGCATACCATCTGATCCTGGTGACTTATCTATTTTAAGTGCAGCCAGCCTTTCTAGTACCTCCTCTTTATCAATTTTATCCCACCCAGTATCTCAGCAACCTCCTCTTTCACTATGTCTTTGGCATCTTCTTCCTTGGTAAAGACAGATGCAAAGTACTCATTTAGTACCTCAGCCAATATCTCTGCCTCTATGCATAGGTCTCCATTTTGGTACTTAATCGGCACTACCGATTTATTGAGTCCCTGTCCCTGATTCAATAATAATTCCTTGGGATTCCCGGCATGCTATCCCCTTCTGTAAATACTGACACAAAGTAATCATTGAACATGTCCGCCATTTCTTTACTATCATTGACAGTATCATCGCTTTCAGTTTTTATTGCTCCTGACTACCCTCTTTTTCCTATTGTAATTGTAAAATGTCTTTATATTGATTTTGATACTCTTGCAAGTTTCTTTCCATACTCCCTTTTTGTAGCTCTTACTATCCTTTTTATCACCGTTTGCTGCTCTTTGTATCTTTCCCATTCTGTCTGCTGTCCAACTAGCGTGTGTGCCCGCTAGCTCAGTCTCTCTAACACTTTCTCCTCTTTCTTTCTGTCTTTCACTCGCTTCCTCTTGCGCTCTGCCTCGTACTGTCATGCCATGCTCGAATTCCCTTGCCTGCTTCTGTATCTTGTGCACACACTTTCTCACTCATGCTCTGTTGAACACCCTTCCTTGCATGGCCTATGTGCATTCTATCTCTCACACTCACACTTGCACTGTCCCTCATGTTCTCTCTCACTATATTTCCCTCCTTCTTGCATTCTCTTCCTTTTTCTCTCCTGTGTGTATGTTTTGTCTATCTCTCTCCTCTTTTCCTCCCTCCTTCTCGTCTTTTTAATCTCTCCTTATCTTCTCTCCCACCCCCTCTCTCCTTTCTTCATTCCCCTGTGCATGTTTGTCTGACTCTCTCGCTCCTCTTTCCTTCGTTTTCCCCCTATCTTCTCACCCATCTTCTCTCTCTCCCTTCTTCATCTCTCTCCCTTCTTCATTCCCCTTTCTCCCCCCATCCTCACTCTTTTGCTTCCCCCCTCCTCTCTTCCCCCCCTCCTCTCTTTCCCCCCTCCTCTCTTTCCCCTCCTCTCTTTCCCCCCCTCCTCTCTCTTTCCCCCCCTCCTCTCTCTTTCCCCCCCTCCTCTCTCTTTCCCCCCCTCCTCTCTCTTTCCCCCCCTCCTCTCTCTTTCCCCCCCTCCTCTCTCTTTCCCCCCCTCCTCTCTTTCCCCCCCTCCTCTCCTCTCTTTCCCCCCCCTCTCCTCTCTTTCTCCTCTCTTTCCCCCCCCTCCTCTCTTTCTCCTCTCTTTCCCCCCCTCTCCTCTTCTTTCCCCCCCTCTCCTCTCTTTCCCCCCCTCTCCTCTCTTTCCCCCCCTCTCCTCTTCTTACCCCCCCTCTCCTCTCTTTCCCCCACCCTCTCCTCTCTTTCCCCCACCCTCTCCTCTCTTTCCCCCACCCTCTCCTCTCTTTCCCCCCCCCTCCTCTCTTTCCCCCCCCTCTCCTCTCTTTCCCCCCCTCTCCTCTCTTTCCCCCCCCCCCTCTCCTCTCTTTCCCCCACCCTCTCCTCTCTTTCCCCCACCCTCTCCTCTCTTTCCCCCACCCTCTCCTCTCTTTCCCCCACCCTCTCCTCTCTTTCCCCCACCCTCTCCTCTCTTTCCCCCACCCTCTTTTCCCTCTCTTTCCCCCACCCTCTTTTCCCTCTCGTTCCCCCACCCTCTTTTCCCTCTCGTTCCCCCACCCTCTTTTCCCTCTCGTTCCCCCACCCTCTTTTCCCTCTCGTTCCCCCACCCTCTTTTCCCTCTCGTTCCCCCACCCTCTTTTCCCTCTCGTTCCCCCACCCTCTTTTCCCTCTCGTTCCCCCACCCTCTTTTCCCTCTCGTTCCCCCACCCTCTTTTCCCTCTCGTTCCCCCACCCTCTTTTCCCTCTCGTTCCCCCACCCTCTTTTCCCTCTCGTTCCCCCACCCTCTTTTCCCTCTCGTTCCCCCACCCTCTTTTCCCTCTCGTTCCCCCACCCTCTTTTCCCTCTCGTTCCCCCACCCTCTTTTCCCTCTCGTTCCCCCACCCTCTTTTCCCTCTCGTTCCCCCACCCTCTTTTCCCTCTCGTTCCCCCACCCTCTTTTCCCTCTCGTTCCCCCACCCTCTTTTCCCTCTCGTTCCCCCACCCTCTTTTCCCTCTCGTTCCCCCACCCTCTTTTCCCTCTCGTTCCCCCACCCTCTTTTCCCTCTCGTTCCCCCACCCTCTTTTCCCTCTCGTTCCCCCACCCTCTTTTCCCTCTCGTTCCCCCACCCTCTTTTCCCTCTCGTTCCCCCACCCTCTTTTCCCTCTCGTTCCCCCACCCTCTTTTCCCTCTCGTTCCCCCACCCTCTTTTCCCTCTCGTTCCCCCACCCTCTTTTCCCTCTCGTTCCCCCACCCTCTTTTCCCTCTCGTTCCCCCACCCTCTTTTCCCTCTCGTTCCCCCACCCTCTTTTCCCTCTCGTTCCCCCACCCTCTTTTCCCTCTCGTTCCCCCACCCTCTTTTCCCTCTCGTTCCCCCACCCTCTTTTCCCTCTCGTTCCCCCACCCTCTTTTCCCTCTCGTTCCCCCACCCTCTTTTCCCTCTCGTTCCCCCACCCTCTTTTCCCTCTCGTTCCCCCACCCTCTTTTCCCTCTCGTTCCCCCACCCTCTTTTCCCTCTCGTTCCCCCACCCTCTTTTCCCTCTCGTTCCCCCACCCTCTTTTCCCTCTCGTTCCCCCACCCTCTTTTCCCTCTCGTTCCCCCACCCTCTTTTCCCTCTCGTTCCCCCACCCTCTTTTCCCTCTCGTTCCCCCACCCTCTTTTCCCTCTCGTTCCCCCACCCTCTTTTCCCTCTCGTTCCCCCACCCTCTTTTCCCTCTCGTTCCCCCACCCTCTTTTCCCTCTCGTTCCCCCACCCTCTTTTCCCTCTCGTTCCCCCACCCTCTTTTCCCTCTCGTTCCCCCACCCTCTTTTCCCTCTCGTTCCCCCACCCTCTTTTCCCTCCTTTCCCTCTCTCCGGCCCCCCCCCCCTCTCTCCGGCCCCCCCCTGCCTCTCCCCCTCTCCCTCTCTCCATAGCTCGCTCCAGAAGCCTGATGCCGGTTGTATGATATGAGCGATTATGTCTTAATTTACAAACTAGGTTGAGCAATTTTGAATCCTCCTACTTTTATCTCACCATCACTTGGAAGTCTAGCTGGAGATGCTGCGTCTGAATTGCAGAGTGGCTGCATCTGAGGCTGCCAACTGATTTTAATATGGACTAAATGGAAAATGTATTTTTCAAAATGAAATTGCACTGAATTACTATTATTGCTGTACAGTGCAATATTATCCTTTTTCATTTTTTAGTGTGACATTCCCCACTGCCTGTATTCATTATTCTCCTGAGGGTGCCAGTCAATTGCTGTATTGATGCTCACAAATCCTGCTCGTAGCTGAGGGTAGTGTAGATCTTAAGTTTTGTGACTGTAGATATGGAAGACTTCTCTTTGGATGCTTTCTGTGGCACACCAACGGATACTTGAGCCCCACTCGGGGAATAGTTTAAGCCTTGTGGCGGTGTGTCCCTCTGGTCGCTCCTTGCAGGACTCCTTGGTGCATCCTGCATTAACAATCCAATGCTGCTGTGCTGTGACGTGGAACTATAAGAAAACTGCTGGTCATTGTGTGTGGGAGAGTTTCGTGCCAAGAGACCGGTTTATTTTTGATGCTACCTACTAGAGCTTGTGAAAGCTGACACCACCCTGTATGACAGAAGTGCCAACTGTTCCTGTGTGGAAGGAATTTCTCCCAGCTTTTAAAATTTCCTTTTGTTAATTTCAGCCTCTCTGTCAAACCCCTCTATTATTTAGATCGTGTTACTTTTTCCCCTAATTTAATAAGTGCCGCGTTTGTTGTTTTTTTGATGGTTGCGTTTGTTGGAAGCGTTTCAATGGCTTGTGCATTTCTCAGGCTCGTTGACAGCTTTCATTCCTTCCCTCCCCGAGTCTTTTTCAAAACATATTTGCTGTAGGGTTGAAAGTGCTGAAACAACTGAACAAGGCTGAATGCTCGAGTGCAAGAGACATAGCTCAGTGCTGTCTTGTTGTCTGGTTTGTTAAAATGTATGGGCAGTGGAAAAAAGTCCATCAGGCCCAAAAAACCTGACCCTTTTTGATGCATCAACCCTACTAACCACCTTCTCACCATATTCTTATCATCATAGGCAGTCCCTCGGAATTGAGGAAGACTTGCTTCCACTCCTGAAGTGAGTTCTTTGGTGGCTGAACAGTCCAATACGAGAGCCACAAACAGGTGGGACAGACAATCATTGAGGGAAGGGGTGGGTGGGTGGGACAGGTTTGCTGCATGCTCTTTCCGCTGCCTGCGCTTGATTTCTGCACGCTCTCGGCGATGAGACTCGAGGTGCTCAGTGACCTCCCGATGCACTTCCTCCACTTCGGGCGGTCTTTGGCCAGGGACTCCCAGGTGTCAGTGGGGATGTTGTATTTTATCAGGGTGGCTTTGAGGGTGTCCTTGTAGCGTTTGCCGTGAAAGAGTTCCGAGTAGAGCACTTGCTTTGGAAGTCTCGTGTGTGGCATGCGAACTATGTGGCCCGCCCGGCAGAGCTGATCGAGTGTGGTCAGTGCTTCAATGCTGTGGATGTTGGCCTGGACGAAGACGCTGATGTTGGTGTGCCTGTCCTCCCAGGGGATTTGTTGGATCTTGCGGAGACATCTTTACACCATATTCTACAATCCATCTGTCTCCACAATCAGATCCAGGGCCCTCTTGAGCCCATTCACAATGTCTGCTTGCCTTCCTCAGTGACTCTTTTCACAACAGCGTTACTCTTTGAGACAAACTAAAGTTGCGCCTAACATCCCTTCCTACTGCTCACTTTCTCATGTCCAATGGCATTTTGAACAATTCTCCAGGATCAGCTCGTAGTCTGGCATCAGCAGGTCATTTTGAAGTCGTCTCTTTCGCCAACAAAACAGTCAACCTATCCTCATAAGTTAAGCTGTCGAAATGTGGGTGAAGATTATGGGGGAAAGGCGGCTAGCTCGCTGAAAACTGGGGCGAAATCGGACAGAAAGGAAAAAAAACTGGAAATCTCAAAACAAAAGCAGAACATGCTGAGAACACTCAGCAGGTGAAGCAACATCTGTGCGGAGAACAGACGAGTTAATGTTTTGGGTTCAGATCCTTCTGTTTTGAAATATTAACTTGTCTGTTCTCCCCACAGACGCTGCCTCACCTGCTGTGTGTTTTCAGGATTTTCTGGTTTTGTTTCACGTAAATAAAACCTCCTGACACAGAGCAGCTCGAGAGTTGAAAGAACTTGATTCCAGTGGCATATCTGGAAAGTCCCTAACTTTAGCGATTAGATATTTCCATTTGATTGTTCAATATTCTAAAGCAACTCATTAGTTCCATCAAGAAATTAACGCTGATTACAATTTGTTGAGGAATAAAACATTTTGGCTGAAAAGGAGATCAATGGAAGTAGAATTCTGGCACAGATGCATCCCAGTGAAACACTAAGTCACTTATTAAGTGGCAGCCTGAACACTGTGAAGGAATACTCTGATTAAAACAAGTGCTAGATACAATGGTGCAGGATGTTAGAACACTAGCGTATAGAAGCACAGAGTGGTAGGATTCAGCTCTGGTCTCCCCAGTCTCATTGAGAAAATCATAGAGCCCATTTCTGGACTGTACATTCTAATTCTCAAGTCATTGACTGTCATCTGAGAGCCGACCACAGCGGCTGGGGAGGAGTCGGGAAATATATAAATGATTCACATCCTCATTAAAAAAACCAAAAAGGTGATGTGCGAACAGCTTTGAGGTAGAGTGGGCATCAAAGGGCAAGTTGTGTGTGTCTTTCCATAGTCCACAATAAACCACACTTCCAACTTAAGATATAGAAACATAGAAAATAGGTGCAGGAGCAGGCCATTCGGCCCTTCAAGCCTGCACCGCCATTCAATATGATCATGGCTGATCATGCAACCTCAGTACCCCACTCCTGCTTTCTCTCCATACCCCCTGATCCCTTTAGCCATAAGGGCCACATCTAACTCCCTATTGAATATGTCCAACGAACTCGACTCAACAACTTTCTGTGGCAGAGAATTCCATATTATCTGCATTAAATGGGAACGGAAGTGTGTAGGAGTATTTTTGTCCCAAAACAGTACTCGCCCTTTTTAGAAAATAACACACACTAGATACTCCTTTTGCCATTTTAAAATGCAGCATCATCCCAGACATGGAGCGCTCCGAGTGCAGTCTTTCTCCCTGCTGTACTGCCCCAGTGATGTCCCATCCAGAGACCGACTCTGGGTGTCTAAAGAAGTTTGCGCCCGCAGAGTATTGAATCCGTTTGTGGGGTCACGTGCTTCCCGAGCAGTTCTCAGGCCGCTCTTTCCAATTGAGCTGTTCCACAGACAATAAGGGAACAGTCCTCATAATTCTAGCCCAGCCGGGAGGGTGCCCTCCTGATGGGCCTCATATTAGTGATAGAGATGACCTTTTTCTCCCAAATAGTTGAAGTAAGTGTGCAATTTCCTAATACAAAAAATGAGCACTTTGAACAAAATGTACTTCCACCTAGACTTTGCCTTTCACTGATCCTCACTCTGTGATGTTGGGGTTCTGGGTGGTCCGCATGTTTCTTTTTCCAATAATCCATTTCTTCTGGGCATTGATCCTGGAAAAGATGCCAACT
Source organism: Pristiophorus japonicus (assembly GCF_044704955.1). NCBI lineage: Eukaryota > Metazoa > Chordata > Chondrichthyes > Pristiophoridae > Pristiophorus > Pristiophorus japonicus. The sequence continues at coordinate 218,236,762 of NC_091983.1, read as the reverse complement.
CATTTGGACATCAAGCATCCCTGTGTGTAGCTATCAGCTGTAGGAGAGTCACCATCTTCGGTCTCCGTGGGTACAGTAGCCTTGTTATTATGGAATCGTAACCCAGAGGTCACAGTCACAAAGGATCTGTATATATAGAGCGTGTGGCCAAAGACTGTGACATCAATGGGTATCCTTCGACATCTCGGTGGAATGGTCCTTCGGCGGAATGGAGAGAGGGCAGCACTGATATGGTGACAGCTGTTTTTACTTGCACACCTCACGATACAGAGCAGGCTGTATATATATAAATAGCCTGTACAAGAATAAACTACAACGGTAAACCCAATGCATGAAAATGTAAAATATGAATGGAAAAGAGGCATAAATATAATTGTCTACATTTTGCAAAAAATATTAACAGTAACCTCCTTGCTGTAACCTAATATCTGAGACTGCTCAAACTTCATGGTATCTGAACCCTTCAATTAGATTCCAGCCCTGTAATAACTCCCAGCTATCCATTATTCTATATACAAACCATCTGAGTCCCTCTATTCGATTGCAGCCATGTAATCATTCCCAGTTATCTGTTGTTTTATATATCAACCATCCGTATTTCTCAGTTAGATTCCAGCCTTGTAACAGCTCCCAGGTATCCATTATTCTATATATAAACTGTCTGATCTCCCTGATTAGATTGCAGTCTGTAACTCACTCCAGAGGATCCATTATTCTAAATATAAGTCGTCTTAAACCCCCTCCCCGATTAATCTTGTCGTGTAATCACTCTCAGCACTCCATTATTTTCCAGGTACTTGACCAGCAAGTTACTGTTAATAGAAGCTGATCTGCATGTTTTGAATTTTTCCCAGCTGGGCAGTGAATGGCTGCGATCGATTATTGTGCCCACAGCAAGGATCTGTTGGTGTAGCTTTCTTTTCATGAAAGAATTTTGGCCTTTTTCTTTTGAAGCAGAAGAATTTAATGCTGGCAGGTGCGACCCTTAACCTAGCCAGGAGTCTGAGGATGTAAGCTGCTACATCTCCGACCCAGTAACACAGAAGCTATTCATTTCCGGCCAGAAACAAATCTTCTGAATTTGTTATGGAGGATGATGATTCCAGGCAGCTGGAAGCCTTTTGATTTGTCCATTTTCATCAAAAGTTCTCATTTATCGCTCAGGTTTCTAGTCGAGAATGAATTGGGCTTGAATTTACAGCTCCATTGGCAGAGCGTGGTCTCCTTAAGCATGACGTTGAACCCCCAAGTCTCAGCTGACACTCCAGTGTTGCCACGAGGAGTTCAGTTCAGGTTGTCCTTGAGTCTCCAAGATGTAAATGCTAAGCTCCAGGACACTGCAGCAAGCAACCCAGGAGAAAAACCATATGGGCAATAAAAAATTGTGTTTTAATTTTCTTTGAACAGTTTTCTTTATTAGTTATAAAAATATTGGAGCTGGGGGAACCCAGGCTGTTTGACTGACAGTACAGAATCATCCAATCGGCCATTGAAGAGTCGATTCGCTTTCTAACTGGTCATAGGAAAGCGGTACACTGTGAGGATGGACATGTTGGCCGACCACTAGCAGGAGTGTGAGGGTGGGGTAGAGGAAGTCAGGCGGTAATATGATGACACCTCCAGGAATAGGTCCAACCAGAGTTGGCAACCTTCATTTCAGTGCAGGTTAATGATAAGTGTGCGAAGTTTTCCTGACGCATCAATTTGAAGTGAGGGAAACATTGAGCCTGAGCAATTCCAGACTTTCCATTTCTAGATCAACGTAGACGTAACACAATAGCAGTACAACAACATTCATCTTATTTCACGCCTTTAACATAGAAAAATATCCCAAGGCATAATCAAAAACAAAAAATCGGCAGCGAGTCAAAGGAGGAGATATTGGGAGATGTTGGTCACGGAGGTGCTTGAGGCAGTGGGTGGAGGCGGGGAATGGAGTTATTGGAAAGGTTGTGAAGTTTGTGGGGGCTTCAGTCTTCCCGCTGTTTAACTGGAGGAAATTGCAGCTCAACTAAGACTGGGGGGGAGGGGGGTGGATTTTAACCCCCAAAACCAGATGGGTCTGCTTCGGGTGGAAGGTAAAAGTGTTCAAAACTGATTCCCAACTCCAACTCGCCCACTTCATGTTTTATCGGAATTCGGACCAGGGTCAGGTAGCCAACACGCTCCCAGGTGGCGTGTTGACGCTTTAACTATGATAATGAGGCTAGAAACCTCGGATTTAAACTGGCCAGTTTCCCGGCAGCTGCAGCAAGGCGAGGTCAGCCTCGGAGGGTGGCTCTTGGCCTCCCCCCATGCTCCCCCACCATTTACAGGCTCGAAGGGCCGAATGGCCTACTCCTGCACCTATTTTCTATGTTTCTATTAGCCGCCCCCTCCCCCCACCTCCCTGGATTGGATTCCCTTCTGGGGTTAGGGATCAGACTGCCCCCCTCCCCCGGAGCTTGGACTTGCCTGGGGTTGCGGCCTTTTCTCCAATGTTCCCCACCCGAGTGAAAGTCGAGCCTGCCCATCAGGCTGACTTCTGGGCGGGGAACCAGTCAGTGATGTCACACGCACACCGTGGAATTAGAACTCGACAGCGTGAGGGGCGACCCTGACCTCCGAGTATTCCGCGTGCTACCGGGGCACCACTTGCGTCTCCCATTCCCGCCAGGTCCAGAAGTTAGACTTTCCCCCCCTGGATGTCAGACCTGTATTCTGGTGGCAGTGCAGCGGTCGAGAGTATAGCTGGGTATCATCAGTGTACTTATGGAAGCTGCATTTATGTGGATGACTTCATGAGGTGCAGCATGTTAATGAGGAAGAGGACGGGGCCAGGGGAATTCCAGAGCTAATGGTGCCAGGGTGGGTGGTTTCTTGAGATGCTCTGGCTACGATCAGATAGGTGAGAGTGGACCCAAGCAAGGGCAATCCTTGATCTGCAAAACTTTTCTCCAATTAAATATTGTGAAGACCGAAGGGATTGTTTTCAGTCCCCACCGCAAACTCCGTTCCCGAGCCACTGACTCCATCCCATTCCCTAACGTCTGTCTGAGGCTGAACCTCACTGTTCGCAACCTTGGTGTCATATTTGACTCTGAAATGAGCTTCCGACCACATAGCCGTGGCATAACTTAGACCGCCTATTTCCACCTACGTAATATTGCCCATCTCTACCCTTGCCTTATCTTATCCATTGCTGAAACCCTCATCCATGCCCTTGTTGCCTCTAAACTTGACTATTCCAACACACTTCTAGCTGGCCGCCCAGGTTCTACCCTATGTAAACTTAAGGTCATTCAAAACTCGGCTGCCCAAGTCCTAACTTGCACCAAGTCCCGCTCACCCATCACCCCTGTGCTCGCTGACCTACCTTGGCATCCGGTTAAGCAAAGCCTCGATTTCAAAATTCTCATCCTTTTTTTTTCAAATCCCCCCTCATGGCCTCGCCCCTCCCTATCTCTATAATCTCTTCCAGTTCCACAAGCCATCAAAATTATTGGGGGGCAAGGTTCAGGTGAACGGAAATGTAAAAAGTCAAAGAATAAGGAGAAGGCAATAGAGCACTGGGGGAAATGAAAACCAGAGCATAACAGGAAGGGACAGAATGTATAAACATAAGTATATCAAAGTGGGGTCAAAGCAGGAAAGAATGGTTAAAAAAACAAATTTAAAAGCTCTTTATCTGAATGCCCACAGCTTTCGTAACAAAATAGATGAGTTGACAGCACAAATACACATAAATGGGTCTGATCTGATAGCCATTAGAGATGTGGTTGCAAGGTGACCAAGGCTGGGAACTGAATATCCAGGGGTATTTGACAATTTGGAAGGATAGACAGAAGGAAAAGGAGGTGGAGTATCTCTGTTAATAAAGGATAAGACCAGTGCAGTAGTGAGAAATGATATTGGCTTAGAAGATCAAGATGTTGAATCAGTTTGGGTGGAGATAAGGAATAATAAGAGGAAAAAGTCGCTGGTGGGTGTAGTCTATAGGCCCCCTAACAGTAGCTACACTGTTGGATGGAGGTTTGTAAAAAATGAATGGCAATAATCATGGTGATTTTAACCTTCATATTGATTGGACAAAGCAAATTGGCCAGGGTAGCCTTGAGGAAGAGTTCATCGAGTGTATTCGGGATAGTTTCCTTGAACAGTACGTTGCGGAACCACAGGAGCAGGCTGTAATGAGACAAGATTAATAAATGATCTCCTAGTAAAGGATCATCCAGGAATGAGTGACCATAGCATAGTTGAATTTCAAATTCAGTTGGAGGGTGAGAAAGTTCGTTCTCAAACCAGTGTTCTAAGCTTAAATAAAGGAGACTACAAAGGTATGAAGGCAGAGTTGGCTAAAGTGGACTGGGAAAATAAATTAAACTATGGGACGGTTGATGAGCAATGGCAGATATTTAAGAAGATATTTTATAACTCTCAACAAAATATATTCCAATGAAAAGGAAAGACTGTAAGAGAGGATAACCATCCATGGCTAACTAAGGAAATAAGGGATGGTGTCAAATTGAAAACATGGGCATACAATATGGCCAAGATGATTGGGAGGCCAGAGGATTGGGATACTTTTAAAAGCCAGCAAAGAACGACTTAAAAAAATAATAGATAGGGAAGACAGATTATGAAAGCAAACTAGCACGAAATATAAAAACAAGAAGAGTTTCTACAGGTACATAAAAAGAAAAAGGGTAGCTGAAGTAAATCTTGGTCCCCTAGTGGATGAGACTGCGGAATTAATATTGGGGAACAGGGAAATGGTAGTCATTGAACAAATATTTTGTATCGGTCTTCACAGTAAAAGACACTAAAAACATCCTAATAGTGGATAGTCAAGGGCTATAGGGAGGGAGGAACTTAATACTTACCATCATCATAAGGCAGTCTCTCGGAATCGAGGAAGACTTTCTTCCACTCTTAACATGAGTTCTTCGGTGGCTGGATAGTCCAATATGAAAACCACAGTCTCGGTCACAGGTGGGGCAGATAGTCGTTGAGGGAAGGGGTGGGTGGAACTGGTTTGCCGTATATGCTTTCCGCTTGATTTCTGCACGCTCTCGGCGACGAGACTCGAGGTGCTCAGCGCCCTCCAGGATGCGTTTCCTCCACTTAGGGCGGTCTTTGGCCAGGGTCTCCCAGGTGTCAGTGGGGATGTTGCACTTTATCAGGGAGGCTTTGAGGGTGTCCTTGTAATGTTTCCGCTGGCCACCTTTGGCTCATTTGCCTTGAAGGAATTTCGAGTAGAGTGCTTTGGGAGTCTCATGTCTGGCATGCGAACTATGTGGCCTGCCCACCGGAGCTGATCAAGTGTGGTCAGTGCTTTGATGCTGGGGATGTTGGCCTGGTCGAGGACGCTAATGTTGGTGCGTCTGTCCTTCCAGGGGATTTGTAGAATCTTGCGGAGCTATCGTTGGTGATATTTCTCCAGCAACTTGAGGTGTCTACTGTACATGGTCCATGTTTCTGAGCCATACAGGAGGGCGGGTATTACTACAGCCCTGTAGACCATGAGCTTGATGGCAGTTCTGAGGGCCTGGTCTTCAAACACACTTTTCCTCAGGTGGCCAAAGGCTACACTGGCGCACTGGATCTCGTCGTCAATGCCTGCTCTTGTTGATAGAAACATAGAAATTTATAGCGCAGAAGGAGGCCATTCCGGCCCATCATGTCCGTGCCAGCCGACAAAGGGCCACACAACCCTTGGTCAGCAACCCGAAAGGTTACATATAAACCTATGAACAATGACGGAAAGGTAAAGAGCGCCCAGCCCAACCAGTTCGCCTCACACAACTGCGACACCCCTTATACTGAAACATTCTATGCTGCACCCCATCTGGAGCCATATGATCTGGGAGAGGCAAAAACGAGATTAAAAGCCCAGGCCAATTTAGGGAGAAAAAATCTGGGAAAATTCCTCTCCAAACCATCCAGGCGATCGAAACTAGTCCAGGAGATCACCCTGGCCATATTCTATTCCTTGCAGTACTTACCATTATATCTGCTCCGTCCAACAAAAGGTCATCCAGTCTAATCCCAATTACCAGCTCTAGGTCCGTAACCATCTCTCAAAAGTGGTGAGGGTTTCTGCATCCGCCACTCATCCAGGCAGCGAGTTCCAGATCCCCACAGCCCTCTGCGTAAAGCCCCCCCCTCAAATACTCTCTAAACCTTCCACCAGCCACCTTAATTAAGACTATGCCCCCTCATAATAGACCCCTCCAATGGAAATAGACCCTTACTATCCACTATGTCTAGGCCCCCCAATATTTTGTACACCTCAATGAGGTCTCCTCTCAACCTCCTCTGTTCCAATGATAACAAACCCAGTCTATCCAATCTATCCTCTTAACTAAGATTCTCCATTCCAGGCAGCATCCTAGTAAATCTCCTCTGCACCCTCTCTAGTGAAATCACGTCCTTTCTCTAATACGGCGACCAGAACTGCATGCAATACACCAGCTGTGGCCGAACCAAAGTATTATACAATTTAAGCATAACCTCTCTTCTCTTATATTCTATGCCTCGGCCAATAAAGGCAAGCATTCCATATGCTTTCTTAACCACCTATCTACCTGGCCTGCTAATTTCAGAGATCTGTGGACAAGCACTCCAAGGTCCCTTTGTTCATCCACACTATTAAGTGGCTTACCGCTTAATGTGTATACCCTTTCCTTATTAGCCCTTCCAGAGTGCATCACTTCACACTTCTCTGAATTAAATTCCATTTGCCACCGCTCTGCCCACCTGACCAGTAGATTGATATCCTCCTGCAGCCCATGACTTTCCTCTTCATTATTAACCACACAGCCAATTTTAGTGTCGTCTGCAAACTTTTTAATCATACTCCCTATATTCAAATCTAAATTGTTGATATATACCACAAAAAGCAAGGGTCCCAGTACTGAGCCCAGCGGAACCCCACTGGAAACATCCTTCCAGTCACAAAAACATCCATCAATCCTTTGCTTCCTACCTCCAAGCCAATTTTGGATCCAACTTGACATTTTGCCCTGTATCCCATGGACTTTAACCTTCATGACCAGTCTACCATGTGGGACCTTATCAAAAGCTTTGCTAAAGTCCATATATACTACATCGTACGCACTACCCTCATCGACCCTCTTGGTTACCTCCTCAAAAAATTAAAATCGGGCTAGTCAGCCACGATCTTCCCTTGACAAATCTTCGAGTTTTTTGAGGATGTAACTAGTAGAGTGGACAAGGGAGAACCAGTAGATGTGGTGTATTTGGACTTTCAAAAGGCTTTTGTAAAGGTCCCACACAAGAGATTAGTGTGCAAAATTAAGGCACATGGTATTGGGGTAATGTATTGACATGGATAGAGAACTGGTTGGCAGACAAGAAGCAAAGAGTGCAAATAAACGGGTCCTTTTCAGAATGGCAGGCAGTGACTAGTGGGGTGCCGCAAGGTTCAGTGCTGGGACCCCAGCTATTTACAATATACATTAATGATTTGAACGAAGGAATTGAATGTACTATCTCCAAGTTTGCAGATGACACTAACCTGGGTGGCAGTGTGAGCTGTGAGAAGGATGCTAAGAGGCTGCAGGGTGACTTGGACAGGTTAGGTGAATGGGCAAATGCATGACAGATGCAGTATAATGTCGATAAATGTGAAGTTATCCACTTTGGTGGCAAAAACAGGAAGGCAGAATATTATCTGAATGGTGACAGATTAGTAAAAGGGGAGGTGCAACGAGACCTGGGTGTCATGGTACATCAGTCACTGAAGGTAGGCATGCAGGTACAGCAGGCAGTAAAGAAAGCAAATGGCATGCTGGCCTTCATAGCGAGAGGATTTGAGTATAGGAGCAGGGAGGTCTTACTGCAGTTGTACAGGGCCTTGGTGAGACCACACCTTGAATATTGTGTACAGTTTTGGTCTCCTAATCTGAGGAAGGACATTCTTGCTATTGAGGGAGTGCAGCGAAGGTTCACCAGACTGATTCCCGGGATGGCGGGACTGACATATGAAGATAGATTGGATCGACTGGGCTTATGCTCACTGGAATTTCGAAGAATGAGAGGGGATCTCATAGAAACATATAAAATTATGATGGGACTGGATGTGTTAGATGCAGGAAGAATGTTCCCGATGTTGGGGAAGTCCAGAACCAGGGGTCACAGTCTAAGAGTAAGGGGTAAGCCAGAGAGGACCGAGATGAGGAGAAACTTTTTCACCAAGAGAGTGGTGAACCTGTGGAATTCTTGACCACAGAAAGTTGTTGAGGCCAGTTCGTTGGATATATTCAAGAGCGAGTTAGATGTGGCCCTTACAGCTAAGGGGATCAGTGGGTATGGAGATAAGGCGGGAGTGGGGTATTGAAGTTGCATGATCAGCCATGATCATATTGAATGGCGGTGCAGGCTTGAAGGGCCGAATGGCCTGCACCTGCACCTGCACCTATTTTCTATGTTTCGATGTTAACAAATCCATGCTGACTGTCCCTAATTAATACTTGCCTTTCCAAATGCAGATTTATCCTGTCTTTCAGGATTTTTTCCATTAATTTTCCCACCACTGAGGTTAGGCTAACAGGCCTGTAATTAATCGGCCTATCCCTTTCTCCTTTCTTAAACAAGGACACTACATTAGCAGCCCTCCAATCCTCCGGCACCATACCCAGATCCAAAGAGGACTGGAAAATGATGGTCAAGGCCTCTGTTATTTCCTCTTTTACTTCGCTCAACAGCCTGGGATGCATTTCATCCGGGCCTAGGGACTTGTCTACTTTCAAAGCTGCTAAACCCCTTAATACTACGAGATATGGGAAGTGGTCCACATTGTCCAGAGCTGCGCCGTGGATCTTGATGACTGGGAGACAGTGCTGTGTGGTGAGGACCTTTGTCTTGATGTTTAGCGTAAGCCATATGCTTTCATACGCCTCAGTAAATACGTCGACTATGTTCTGGGGTTCAGCCGCTGTATGTGTGCAGACGCAGGCGTCGTCCGCGTACTGTAGCTCGACGACAGAGGTCGGGGTGGTCTTGGACCTGGCCTGGAGATGGCGTAGGTTGAACAGCTATCCACTGGTTCTGTAGTTTAGTTCCACTCCAGCGAGAATACTATTACTAAAGAAGTAGCACTCGTTAAAATAATGGGACTAAAAGCGGACAAGTCCCCTGGGACCTGATGGCTTGCATCCTAAGGTCTTAAAAGCAGTGACTGCAGAGATAGTGGGTGCATTGTTTGTAATCTACCAAAATTCCCTGGATTCTGGGGAGGTCACAGCAGATTGGAAAACCGCAAATGTAACGCCCCTATTTAAAAAAGGAGACAGACAAAAAGCAGGAAACTATAGACCAGTTAGCCTAACATCTGTCGTTGGGAAAATGCTGGAGTCCATTATTAAGGAAGCAGTAGCAGGATATTTGGAAAAGCATAATTCATTCAAGCAGAGTCATCATCGTTTTATGAAAGGGAAATCATGTTTAACAAATTTGCTGGAGTTCTTTGAGGATGTAACGAGCAGGGTGGATAATGGGGAACCGGTGGATGTGGTGTATTTGGAGTTCCAGAAGGCATTCGATAAGGTGCCACATAAAAGGTTACTGCACAAAATAAAAGTTCATGGGATTGGGAGTAATATATTAGCACGGATAGAGGATTAGCTAACGAACAGAAAACAGAGAGTCGGGATAAATGGGTAATTTTCCGGTTGGCAATCAGTAATTAGTGGGGTGCCGCAGGGATCAGTCAATTATTTACAATCTATATTAATGACTTGGATGAAGGAACCGAGTGTAATGTAACCAAGTTTGCTGATGACACAAAGATGGGTGGGAAAGCAAATTGTGAGGAGGAGACAAGAAATCTGCAAAGGGATATAGACAGGCTAAGTGAGTAGGCAAAAATTTGGCAGATGGAGTATAATGTGGGAAAATGTGAGGTTATCCACTTTTTTGGTCTCTGTATTTAAGGAATTGCATTGGAGGCTGTTCAAAGAAGGTTCACTGGGTTGATTCCAGAGATGAGGGGGTTGACTTACGAAGATAAGTTGAGAGGATGGGCCTATACTCATTGCAGTTCAGAAGAATGAGGTGATCTTATCGAAACATATTAGATACTGAGAGGGCTTAACAAGGTGGCTGCAGAGAGGATATTTCCTTAGGGGAAACTCAGGGGCATAGTCTCAAAATAAGGGACCGCCCATTTAAAACTGAGATGAGGAGGAATTTCTTCTCAGAGGGTTGTAAATCTGTGGAATTCTCTGCCCCAGAGAGCTGTGGAGGCTGGGTCATTGAATATATTTAAGGCGGAGATAGAGAGATTTTTAAGCTATAAGGGAGTAAAGGGTTATGGGGAGCGGGCAGGGAAGTGGAGCTGAGTCCATGATCAGATCAGCCATGATCTTATTGAATTGTGGAAGGCTCGAGGGCCCAAATGGCCTATTCCTGCTCCTATTTCTTGGCTTATGTTCTTAAGAAATGTCTGCGCTTCTCCAATTCTGTCCTCTTGAGCATCCCTGATTATAATCGCTCAACCATTGCTGTTCGTGCCTTCTGTTCCCTAGGCCCCAAGCTCTGGAGTTCCCTGCCTAAGCTTTTCCACCTCTCTACCTCTCTTTCCTCCTTTAAGACCGTCGTTAAAACCTACCTCTTTGACTAAGGTTATAGTCATCTGCCCTAATTTTTCCTTATGTGGCTCGGTGTCAAATTTTTTGTCTTGTAATACTCCTGTGAAGTGCCTTGGGAAGTTTTACTATGTTAAAAGCACTATAAATGCAAATTGTTTTTGATTGTGTCAAAGGCTGCAGAAAGTGAGTTCTTTTAAAGTGGGGTGGTCGTTGCACACTGGCTACCACACGGGCTTAGCTGAGCAAGGTCTTGGTCCAGTGGCAACTGGAGACCAGGAGGGATAATATATCACGGTCACAGTTAGAAAGAAAGTCTTGCATTTATTTACTCCGTTCACGATCTCAGGATATCCCTATTGTGTTCCTAACACAGATGAGACTGCACACAGGGAGGTTAAAGTAACAGTGACCTCAGTCTTTAATAAGACACTCCAGAGTGAGGATCAGGCCTTCGGGGCCGGCTTATATACAGTGCTCCCAAGGGATGCTGGGATCCCTTGGGACTTCAGGGGGTGCGCTCCCTGGTGGTGGAACATGGGAGTGCATGCTTTACAAACACACAGCATCACATCCCCCCCCCCCCCAAAAGTCAAAGTCAAAACTATTTACAAGGTGAGGCGGTCAGGAGCCTTTCTTTCCCTGGTGAACTGCCTCGGTACAAATGTCTGTTCTGGTATGTTGGCTGTGCCCTCGCTGGGCTGGCGTGTTGTTGGCCCTGCAGGGCTGCTGGGTGAGCCTGGCCTTGCTGGGCTGTTGGGCGTGATAGGTTCGATTTCCAGGTCCAGCGTCGTGTCGTTGATCCTTTGGGTGTGTGTTGTGGGCTCGAAAAAGGTGGTGTCTGCTGTGGTTGTTCAGGGCAGTCTGTGAACTGCAGCCTCGTTTGGTCCATGTGCTTTCTGCAAATTTGTCCATTGTCTAGTTGGACTACAAACATCCTACTCCCTTCTTTAGCTATCACCGTGCCCGCGATCCACTTGGGACCATGTCCATAGTTTAGCACATACACAGGGTCATTCAGATCAATTTCCCGTGACACAGTGGCGCGACCATCGTTTACATTTTGTTGCTGCCGCCTGCTCTCTACCTGATCATGCAGGTTGGGGTGAACCAGCGAGAGTCTGGTTTTAAGTGTCCTTTTCATGAGTAGCTCAGCCAGGGGCACCCCTGTGAGTGAGTGGGGTCTCGTGCGATAGCTGAGCAGTACTCGGGACAGGCGGGTTTGGAGTGAGCCTTCTGTGACTCGTTTAAGGGTCTGTTTGATGGTTTGTACTGCCTGCTCTGCCTGCCCATTGGAGGCTGGTTTAAACGGGGCCGAGGTGACATGTTTGATCCCATTGCGGGTCATGAATTCTTTAAATTCGACACTGGTGAAACATGGGCCGTTGTCACTGACCAGTATGTCAGGCAGGCCGTGGGTGGCAAACATGGCCCTCAGGCTTTCAATGGTGGCGGTGGTGGTGCTTCCCGACATTATTTCACATTCAATTCATTTTGAAAAAGCATGCACTACCACCAGGAACATTTTACCATTGGAACGGCTTGAATAGCTCTTACATTTCATGCTGGCCCAGCTCCCATGCAGTTACAGTTTTTTTTAAACTAGGGACAGCAGAGGATCTTGGCTGGTCCAAGTCCTAATCTGGCGGGCCGTGACAGGTGATTTATCATTTTCAAAAGTTTCTATGACCTTCAACAAGTCTGCGGGCTGCGCCACCATCAACAAGTTTGCAGGCTGCGCCATTTCCACCCCCGTGGTGGGCAATGGTAGCCGACAGAGCAGCTGCACAGTTCTCTGTGCTTGGCCTGTGGCGGATGGTATAGTTATACGCTGATAGCGCGAGTGCCCACCTTTGTATTCGGGCTGAGGCATTAGTATTGTTTTCAGCGAACAGGGATGTGAGGGTTTCCAGCTCAAATTTGAGGCCAAACAGGTACTGATGCATTTTCTTTACCCCGAACACACACGCTAATGCCTCTTTCTCAATCATGCTGTAGGCCCTCTCGGCCTCAGACAAGCTCCTGGAGCATAGGCGACAGGTTGCAACTTCACCGCAACGTTAACTTGTTGTAATACACACCCGACTCCGTACGACGACGCGTCACATGCTAGCACAAGTCTTATACACGAGTTATACAATACAAGCAGCTTGTTGGAGCATAAAATGTTTCTGGCTTTCTCAAAAGCAATGACTTATTTTTTTCCCCATACCCAGTTCTCACCTTTGCGCAATAACACATGTAGGGGCTCTAAAAGGGTGCTTAACCCCGGTAGGAAGTTACCAAAATAGTTGAGGAGTCCCAGGAACGACTGCAGCTCCGTGACGTTCTGTGGCCTGCGCGCGTTCCTGATAGCCTCTGTCTTGGCGTCTGTGCGCCGAATGCCGTCCGCCCAATCTTTCTCCCCAAAATCTCCCCTTCTGTTGCCATGAAGACGCATTTCGACCTCTTCAGCTGCAGCCCTATGCGATCCAGTCGCTGGAGGACCTCCTCCAGGTTTTGTAGGTACTCGGCGGTGTCCCGACCCGTGACCAATATGTCGTCCTGAAAGACCACCGTGTGTGGTACTGACTTGAGTAGGCACTCCATGTTTCTCTGGAAGATCGCTGCAGCCGACCGAATTCCAAACGGGCATCTGTTGTAGATGAACAGTCCCTTGTGCGTGTTGATGCAGGTAAGGCCCTTTGAAGACTCCCCCAGCTCCTGCGTCTTGTAGGCCGAAGTCAGGTCGAGCTTGGTGAACGTCTTGCCTCCTGCCAGCATTGCAAATAGGTCATCTGCCTTAGGTAGCAGGTATTGGTCCTGTAGTGAGAAACGATTAATAGTTACTTTATAATCGCCGCAAATCCTGACCGTGCCATCACTTTTGAGTACTGGAACAATCGGGCTGGCCCACTCGATGAATTCCATTGGGGAGATGATACCCTCGCGTTGCAGCCTGTCCAGCTCGATTTCCACTCTCTCCCTCGTCATGTGAGGTACTGTTCGCGCCTTGTGGTGAATGGGTCGTGCCTCTGGGATCAAGTGGATCCACACCTTCGCCCCAGAAAAGTTTCCAATGCCTGGCTCAAAAAGGGAAGGAAATTTGTTCAGAACCTGGGTACCTGAGGCCTCATGTGATAGCGCTCGGATGTCATCCCAGTTCCAGCGGATTTTGCCCAGCCAGCTCCTTCTAAGCAGTGTGGGGCCATCGCTCGGGATAATCCAGAGTGGCAGTTTGTGCACCGTGCCCTCGTAGGTGACTTTGACCATGGCACTGCCCAGGGCAGTGATAAGCTCTTTGGTGTACGTTCTCAGTTTTGTGTGGCTGGGGCTCAGGGCTGGTCTGAATGCCTTGTGTCTCAAACATCTTTTCACTCATGATGGATTGGCTAGCACCAGGGTAAGCCATTCAATTTTACGTTTAGCATTATAGGTGGACATTTCATTGAAAATGTGTGCACCCCGTGTACTTCAGCATCTGCCTCCTCTCTCTGAGACTCGAAATTGTTTTGATCCACTGATCTTCCTCTGCCACGTGGTGGTTAGCAGGTTTTGCAGAGCTTGCAGCTCGTTTGCAAGCTCGTTGGAGGTGCCCCATTGTTCCACAGCTCTTGCAAACATACCCTTTGAAACGGCATGAATAGGCTGAATGGAAGCCTCCACAATGCCAACAAGGTGTGAATTGCCTTGCATTCATCTTTTGTTGTGGACTCTGAGTCATCTGGGTCACCTGAGGCCTGCTGGCAGTTGCAGACTCGTGGGTTCCGCCCTGTACATTCTGCTGGCAAACATAGTTCCAGTTAATTTATGAACATTGCTAGCACTTGTGTGCTGAGAGATTTGTTTGGTGTTATCACTGGTGGACATAAACGCCTGTGCTATCGCAATGACCTTACTGAGGGTCGGTGTTTCTACAGTCAAAAGTTTTCGTAGGATGCTCTTGTGGCCAATGCCCAGTACAAAAAAGTCTCTGAGCATTTGTTCCAGGTAGCCATCAAAATCACATTGTCCTGCAAGTCGCCTTAGTTCGGCGACGTAGCTCGCCACTTCCTGACCTTCAGATCGCTGGCACGTGTAGAACACAAGAACATAAGAATTAGGAACAGGAGTAGGCCATCTAGCCCCTCGAGCCTGCTCCGCCATTCAATAAGATCATGGCTGATCTGGCCGTGGACTCAGCTCCACTTACCCGCCCGCTCCCCGTAACCCTTAATTCCCTTATTGGTTAAAAATCTATCTATCTGTGACTTGAATACATTCAATGAGCTAGCCTCAACTGCTTCCTTGGGCAGAGAATTCCCCAGATTCACAACCTTCTGGGAGAAGAAATTCCTTCTAAACTCGGTTTTAAATTGGCTCCCCCGTATTTTGAGGCTGTGCCCCCTAGTTCTAGTCTCCCCGACCAGTGGAAACAACCTCTCTGCCTCTATCTTGTCTATCCCTTTCTTTATTTTAAATGTTTCTATAAGATCACCCCTCAATCTATCATCATAAGGTAATCCCCTCATCTCCGGAATCAGCCTAGTGAATCGCCTCTGTACCCCCTCCAAAGCTAGTATATCCTTCCTTAAGTAAGGTGACCAAAACTGCATGCAGTACTCCAGGTGCGGCCTCACCAATACCCTATACAGTTGCAGCAGGACCTCCCGGCTTTTGTACTCCATCCCTCTCGCAATGAAGGCCAACATTCCATTCGCCTTCCTGATTACCTGCTGCACCTGCAAACTAACTTTTTGGGATTCATGCACCAGGACCCCCAGGTCCCACTGCACCTCAGAACTGATACCTCGCCATCAGCACGCTCTCCGTCGGGTTAAGATGCTCCAGAACCAGTGTACACAGCTCCTCATATGACTTATCTGTGGGTTTCACCGGAGCCAGAAGATTCTTCGAGGCCATAGGTTGGTGCCCCGCAGACTGTGAGGAGGACCGCTCTCCTTTTTGCAGTGCTTCCTTCTCCGTCCAGCTCGTTGGCCACAAAGTACTGGTCTCGCCGTTCGACATAGGCTTCCAGTCCTCACCCTCCGAGAACTTCTCCAGGATGCCCACAGTTTGCTGCATCTTTGCGTTGGATTCGTATTCTCGTCGCCAGTTATTGTGTTCCTAACACAGATGAGACTGCACACAGTGAGGTTAAAGGAACAGTGACCTCAGTCTTTAATAAGACACTCCAGATTGAGGAACAGGCCTATATACAGTACTTCAGGGAATGAGCTCCCTGGTGGCGGAACATGGGAGTGCATGCTTTACAGATATACAACAATCCCAAAGCGCTTTACAACCAATTAAGTATGTTTGGAGTGTAGTCACTGTTGTAATGTACGAAATGCGGCAGCCAATGAGCTAATGACCAATTAATCCTTTTTTAATGATGGTTCCTATTTTCTATGTTTCTATGTTCCAGAGAATGTCATTTGTGACTTTGGTTCAGGTCGTTTTGATGCTGTGGGAGGGGTGGCAACCTGATTAGAGAGTTTCAAACAGGAGAGATTTACATGGCTTTGGATGGTGACAAAATGTTCAAGGACTTGAGGAAAGAGAAATTGGAAATGGGCAATAGCTTGCAAGGACTCTGGGTCGTTTGTGGAGGGGGGGTTTTGAGGAGAGAGGTGATGAGGGGGGTTTTGAGGAGAGAGGTGATGAGGAGGGGTTTTGAGGAGAGAGGTGATGAGGGGGGGTTTTGAGGAGAGAGGTGATGAGGGGGGGTTTTGAGGAGAGAGGTGATGGGGGGTTTTGAGGAGAGAGGTGATGAGGGGGGTTTTGAGGAGAGAGGTGATGAGGGGGGGTTTTGAGGAGAGAGGTGATGAGGGGGGGTTTTGAGGAGAGAGGTGATGAGGGGGGGTTTTGAGGAGAGAGGTGATGAGGGGGGGTTTTGAGGAGAGAGGTGATGAGGGGGGGTTTTGAGGAGAGAGGTGATGAGGGGGGGTTTTGAGGAGAGAGGTGATGAGGGGGGGTTTTGAGGAGAGAGGTGATGAGGGGGGGTTTTGAGGAGAGAGGTGATGAGGGGGGTTTTGAGGAGAGAGGTGATGAGGGGTTTTGAGGAGAGAGGTGATGAGGGGAGTTTTGAGGAGAGAGGTGATGGGGGAGGGCTTTGAAAGCGAGGTGGACATACCCTAAGGACAGAGAACTATTTTAAATGTCAGCTAATGTGGCGACCAAGAAGGGAAGTTGGTTGTCAGTAATTTAGTGCAAGCTGGAGATGCTGACAGCCACGGAGCAGCATGTTAGAAGGAGGGGAAAACTTTACAAAAAATTTACAGCCCAACTGGTCTGTCCCGGTGATTATGTTCCTCACGAGCCGCCTCCCACCCTCCATCTAACCCCTTCTATTCCTTTTCTCCCTCATGAACTTATTCAGCTTCCCCTTCAGGGGAGCAGTGGAGAAAATTTTGGCCGAGGGTTGGGGGGGCAGGAAAAAAAATCTACAAATATTGAAAGAAAAATCCCAAATGTGCAGAGAGACCAGACCTCGCTTTGAATTGGGCGTCCGACAGACTGTCAATTTGTCAGAATGATGTTTCTGTATAAATCACTGTCAAAAACCTTTGCTACCTTTTCATCTGCAAATCTGCCTTCCACAAGGACTCAATTATTTAAAAACAACTTACTCATTGTACCTAGTTTTTAAAAAAAACTCATTTGCCACCGATCATTCAGCTTCTGATTGGCTCATGAAAGACCGATTAGAGGGAGATGTTCACTTCTGTGCTGTTTATGAAGTCTTTCATCCTTGCATCTGCTGAAGAGGTGTACGGATGATACGATAATAGCATGATGAAGAGTGCTGCCATTCACGCTCAGCCACTCCGTGGGGAAACGCCTGCCTGAGAGCTTGACTCACTAACTGAGTTTATTTAGGTACAGGTACTTCCAACTTCTTCCCCCTCCTCTCCTGAATCTGATGTTCACTGGAATACGGTTCCCTAGCCACCAGACCACTTCCTCTACTCTGCCCCAGTTCCCTTTATCTGTTTCTGAACCGAGATGGTGAGTGTGAGCAGGCAGATTTATTGTGGGGAGATCACAGCAAAACCGAACCCTGACCTCACACGAGAGGCATGGGTGTACTGTACAACTGGGGTCAGGATCAGGAGCCGGAGCCCTGAAATACCATTTGGAGCAATTTTGGGAGTGGGGAAGGGGAGGTTCCAGATAGAGAGTGGATTCCTGTTGTACGACTCCTAAGGGGATGAACTTAGGGCTGTCTGACCCTAGTACGTAGCTCATTCTACTTTATTTTGCTAAAGGCATCGTGTAACCTTTGTGTTCATGTGGCAGTTTGGGCCACAATCTGTATTTAGATGGGATGCTTAAGAAAATGGATTGAAGTACAAAGGGCCAGTTGTCCTTCCTGTTGAACACTAACTGTTGTAGACTAGAGCCCTGTGAACTGGGTGCTCTGCAGTCTTTATTACAAATCCTAAACTGTATTAAGGGGAATATACTCCATGCAGTTGTTCCCTCTTTCTCACCATGATCAATGCCAAATGTAACAATAGTTTCAGGAGCGATGGTGTGTTGGGGTTGGGTGGGGGGGGCGTTGAGTGAAAGAGTGGGAAATTGCCAATCACTGTTCTACTCTGCGCAGCCTTTGAGATTCAGGTTAATCCTGTTGAAAATTCAGGGCAGTGAGATTTCCAGCCAAACAAGGAGTGATGCTTCAATTTGCCTTTCTCATTTTGTGCTAGTTATTTTGAATCAGCCCCCCCTAAATGTTGCGATGTTTGGGGGCTGCGGTAGATTGTTGCATCGTCCTTTTAACACCTGGCTTGGAATCCAGTCAGAAGTTTTTTAAAAAAACAAATACTCAGCAGATCTGTCAGCATTTTGGGCACAGACGTTCTCATCAGAACCTTCTGACGGATACTTTTTTTCTCTGCCTTTTTTTCCTCTTCAAATTAATTCTGATGGATCTGTATTTCCATAATTTCTGCATTCATAGGTTTTCTTCCCCTCTTTATCTGTTGAATCCAAGTTCAACTGAAGCAGATTATCTGGTCATTACCTCATTGCTGTTTATGGGAACTTGCTGTGTACAATTGGCAGCTGCGTTTCCTACAATTCATCAGTGATTACATGTCAAAAGAACTTAATTGGCTGTAAAGCGCTTTGGGGCATCCTGAGGTCATGAAAGGCACTATATAAATGCAAGTCTTCCTTTCCTTCTTAATCCTATTGAAATTTCAGGGCAGCCTGATGGGATTGAAGTTGCCCCTCTCTGCTGACTATAAAGTGCTAATTGAAATGAGTTTGTAGTAGATTTGAACCCAGTTCCTGGTAACAACTGTATTACAAACCCACCCATAATTTTACATAAATGGTTACTAAATGTGTCAGTCAATCTCGGAGCCCATAAGAAGGTCGATCTGAGAATTGGAAATCCCACACTGTGCAATCAGAAACGGTAGCATAGTGGTTATGTTACTGAACGAGTAATCCAGAAGCCTGGACTAATAATCCATAGACTTCAGTTCAAATCCTACCATGGTAGTTGGGGAATTTAAATTTAGTTAATTAAATTCATCTGGAATTAAAAGCTAGTATGAAGAATGGTGACCATGAAATTACCGGATTGTCGTAAAAACCAATGTCTTTTTGGGAAGGAAGTCTGCCATTCTTACCTGGTCTGGCCCATATGTGACTCCAGACCCACAATGTGGTTGACTCTTAACTCATCATCATTATAGGCAGTCCCTCGAAACAAGGATGACTTGCTTCCATGCCAACTCTTAACTACCCTCTGTGCTCGCCACCTTTTTGAGGGCAATTGGGGATGGGCAATAAATGCTGGCCTTGGCCCTATACCCAGCGACACCCATGTCCCTGAATGAATTTTTAAAAATAGGGGTTCCGCTTCTGGGGTTAAAGTGCAATGGGGGGGGATTTGCTTTCTGCACTAAATGTAGCAGAGTGGTTCCCGATTTTATTACACCTCTCACACAAAGCAAACCTCTCAAGTCCCACCCAGTTTAGGGTACAGCACCTGACCCCAGGAATACTCAATACAGACACTGAAAGATCTTTCACTCCCTTTGCTGAGCACAAACACTATTTTAAATTATCTTATAAGCAGTAATACCGCACAATAGATAGTTGCTGCAGTACTCTCAGATAATGGCGATGTCACGTTAATAGATGCAGTAGCTTCATCTGTATTGTCTGTTGCAGTGCTCACTGCTGCAGTTAAATTAATTTATACTGCCTGTGTTTTATTTTTAAAAAAGTTGTCAGCATAATAGTAAAAAAATTGGGCAAATGGCAGTGTCAGCTATTCTTTCTCTTTTTTTTCCTTCAAGGAGATGATGTGTTTTTCCTGACATTCATTTTTGTTAGACAGTAAACAAGAATAAACTGAAATGTTTTCTGAGTTCTGACATTCACTTCTGTTGCGATGATTTGTCTGGATGTTTTTTCGGTAAGTGAGGCGAAAACATCATATGCATGCTTCCCTCTGTGAAGGTGCCTGCCCATGCACTGGAACTCTCTGTTCTCCGTGCAAATGGGTCATTCTTCATGTGGAAGCATGGATACAGAGCATCAACAGGCTACTCGACCGTGTGAGTATATAACAGCTGAGCCCTGTCCTGTCCTCCCTTGCTGCCCGCACAAGCACTTTCCAGCAGCAATTGCTGCTCGCCAATTGAGGTCTCTGGAAAAAACTTCTCTCAGATTGCTATGCACACAGTGCCACCTCAGCCAAGGGCAGCTAGTTCAGCCAAGCCCAAGCATCCAATCTTGGCCACAAATCTACAGACTTAATGGAAAAAAGGTGCTGCTTTAAAATATGTCCCGTGCAACTTTGTTGTTTGTTTCTATGGGTTTCAGCTGTGCTTCCAGTCCTTTCCTTCTATATCATTGCTTTGGTTTTCATAGGAGACTGTGGTAGTGGAAATAATAGTGTACAAGCGGAGAAGGTGGACCAATTAGATAGAATAAATATAAATAAGGATGTTAGTGGAACTCAAAGAAAGGCACTGGGCCCTAGTGGCATTCATCCTAGAATGTGAGGGAAGTCAAAGAGGAAATGGTAGAGGCTCTGACCACAATCTTTCTTTGCATCTGGAAGCGTGCCTTGGACTGGAGGGTTACCAATATAGCGTCTCTGTTCAATAAGGGAGAAAGATATAAACCAGATAACTATAGACCAGTCAGCCTAATGGTGATAATGGGTAAGCTTCTGGGGATCATAATGCTTAGCGCTAACCTAGAACAACTTGATAGTTCTTTGAGGAAATTGTAGAGTCCATGGATAAAGGGAATAAGAACATAAGAAATAGGAGCAGTAGGCCATATGGTTAACTCTGAAGTAACTGATTTCAAGACCGGTTAGTCGATAGGGCAGATAAATATCAGACAAAATGTAATGCAGAGAAATGTGAAATGGTACCTGTGATTTGGTTATCGATTCATCCTGTGGGCCTTTCGGAAAGCAAGGCAGTGAAGAAAAGAATAATTATTTAAGGATTTTAAGATTTGTGTTTTTGTTAGTTGTCTTTAGCTGGTGTAAATGGGCAGTGTGCATCTTGTATCATGGCCCTTTTCGGTCAAGTGTTCAGTGAGTCAGTCACAGCAAAAGCAAGGGAAATGATAACATTGTCTCACTAGAAACTTTCCACAGCTGGTGGGTGACACTTGGGATTAATCATCAACTTGGGTTGCTGATTGTTATTGGAAACGTTATTTTTGTTGAACTATCAGGGGGTGTTTGTAGAGGCAAAGCACAGTCTGTACAAACTGCAAATGAATATTACACTCCAAATGTTAGCTGCTATTTTTTTTAAACAGATATTGGCTGTGGATTGACTGTTAATTACTACAAATTGTTATTTCAAAACAAATGAATGGCCTGAATCAGCATTTTGAACTTAAGTAAGGTGAAAAAAATCCCACAGATGCTCGTATCTGGATTAAAAATAGAAAATGCTGAAAAAAATGGCACGTGTGTCAGCACCTAGGCAGAGAATGAGCAGGAACTGACCATGGCTCTCAGCTGAAATATTGACTTCCCTTTAGCTACCTTCAAATTGCACTTAATCCTGTGCCAAGCCACCAACTCTTAACGCACGGTGCTCAACAATAACTTACAGACAAATGAACAATGACAGACCGATAAAGACCACCTGGTCCATCAAGCCTGTCCCACACAATTGCAATGCCTTATGTATCACAACATATACACTCCACCCCACCCCAAACCATGCGATCTTCTGGGAGAGGCACGAAAAACTGATTTTTTTTTTTTAAAAACCAGGCCAATTTGGGAAAAAATAAATCTGGGAAATTCCTCTTTGACCCATCTAAGCGATCGAAACTAGTCCAGGAGATCACTCTGGGCCTGATTTCCCAGCAGTACCTACCAGAAACAAATCGAGCTCTAGCTTGAAGGAACTCAGCGACTCCACATCCATCACACGAGACGGCAGCTTATTCCAGAGGTTCACTATTCTCTGAGAAAAGAACCACCTCCAGACATCTAACCTAGATCTAGCCTTATACAACTTAAATTTATGACCCCTGGTCCTGCCTAACCTATTGAAATAAACTGACAGCTAGAACACAATCTATTTCCTTCATTATCTTATAAACCTTAATCCGATCCCCCCTACAATGTATGCACCAGTGAGTATGCTCACAGGTTGGTATAGCTGTTGAGTTGGGAGTGGCTTAGCCAGTCACGTGATGTTCACAAGACTCAATAAAACCCCAGCCAATTGGGTTCAGGGAATCCATGATGAGGCAGGTGGTTGTGAGACTGATGGATGAATTGGTAATGTGTAGTGTGATCGTTAAACCTTTTGTTAATACACCAACTAGTTCTTAATAGCAATGTGTTGCTATAAATTCTTAAGCAAAGAAGCCATGAAGCAAATATATTACACCCCCTAAGTCTACACTTCTCTCCCAACTCTTTTAGCCTATCTTGATAACCAAGTTGCTTTAAACTGGGAATTAGTCTGATGGCCCTCCTCTGCACCCTCTCCAAAGCCTCAATATCACTCACCATGTGAGGAGACCAAAACGGGACACAGTCTTTCAAGTGCAGCCTGACTAAGGTCTTGTATGGGGACAAAACAGTATGCCTCACCTTATACTCTGTTGTTCTGTGGATACACCCCAACACCCTATTTGCTCTAGCTATCGCTACACGGCATTGCTCATGTACCTTTAAGGATGTATGCACTAACTAACATGCCCACATCTCTTTCTATCTCCACCATCTTTAATGCCTTTCCCTGAAAGGTGTACGAATGTTGACCATTTGCCCTGCCTGCATGCATAACACTGCACTTATCTAAGTTGTACATCATTTTCCAGTCTGGAGTCCAATAACACAATGATCTGCCTGAAAGAGAGGAACACATTTGCATAGGTTAAATAAGATCAGAGAGATAAACACGTGGCTTAACGACTGGTGTGGAAGAAATGGGTTTCGGTTCATGGGGCATTGGCACCAGTACTGGGGTAAGAGGGAGCTGTTCTGTTGGGATGGGCTTCACTTGAACCATACTAGTGTCCTGGAGAATCGAATAACTAGGGCTGTAGAGAGGGCTTTAAACTAAATAGTGGGTGGGGGAGGGTTCAGGTGAGCAGAAATTTAAAAAGTCAAAGAGCGAGGAGAAGGCAATAGAGCAGGGTTACACTGGGGGAAATGATAACCAGAATCTGACAGGAAAGGACAGAATGTAAACATAAGAGTGTATCAGAAAATGGGGTCAAAGCAGGGAAAAATGGTTAAAAAAACAAAATTAAAAGCTCTTTATCTGAATGCACGCAGTATTTGTAATAAAATAGATGAGTTGACAGCACAAATAGATATAAATGGGTATGATCTGATAGCCATTAGAGACGTGGTTGCAAGGTGACCAAGGCTGGGAACTGAATATCCAGGGGTATTTGACAATTCGGAAGGATAGACAGAAAGGAAAAGGAGGTGGGGTAGCTCTGTTAATAAAGGATGAGATCAGTCATTAGTGAGAAATAATATTGGCTCAGAAGATCAAGATGTTGAATCAGTTTGGGTGGAAATAAGAAATAATAAGGGGAAGAAGTCACTGGTGGGCGTAGTCTATAGGCCCCCCAGCAGTAGCTACAATGTTGGACGGAGTATAAATCAAGAAATAATGGACAGCAATAATCATGGGCAATTTTAATCTTCATATTGATTGGACAAATCAAATTGGCCAAGGTAGCCTTGAGGAAGATTTCATAGGGCCCAAGTTTCCACACGATAAAAAACGGGCGCCCCTCCGAGCTGTGCGCCCGTTTTTCGCGCCACAAAGTGCGCCTAAAAAAACCCTCCGTATTCTCCACCTCCCTGCAGGTCCTCTGGCCCTCGGCGCAGCGCAGTATGAGCTGTAGGGGGCGGAGCCAGGTCCCTGCGCTGAAAACAGTGCCGGGACCTCTGCACATGTGCGCTACAGTGGGCACGCAAGTGCAGTAGCTCCAGGCGCCCGAAACTGTGTGGGAGGGGCCCGAAGCACGCAGCCCCTAGCCCTGGCCGAATGGCCTCACTGGGGCTGCGTGAATAAGGCTCCTCCCACGGCCAGCTCCTGATTCCTGCCGACTCCCGCTCCTGCTTTCCTCCCCCGACCTGACCCGTCTGCCGCTGCCGCTCCCACCCGACTCAACCCGACTCTACTCCCGCCCCCGGACTGGATCCGACCTGACCTCCCCCTCCCCGACCTGACCTCCCCATCCCCGACCTGACCTCCCTCTCCCCAACCTGACCTCCCCATCCCCGACCTGACCTCCCTCTCTCTCCCTCCCCTCCTCCCTCCCCCCCTCCCTCCCTCCCTCCCTCCGACCCGAACCGAACCTCTCTCCCCGACCCGACCCAACGCCACCTACCTCTGGTGCTGGGGACGGGCCCTGTCCGAAATCTCGGGCCCGGCCCGTTCAGCCTTCGGTCCCGACGGCAAACCGCTTCCTAAAGGCCAGCCTGAAGAATTTTCACACAGGTAGGAACATGGTTTATTTAATCTTTTCTTTGCTTATAAATTTTTATTCAGGTTGGATTTATTTGTATAATATTTGTATAAGTATAACTAAGGATTTATTGTAAAATTTAATGACTTCCCTTCCCCCCCCCTCCCCACCTCGTTCTGGACGCCTAATTTGTAACCTGCGCCTGATTTTTTAATGTGTAGAACAGGTTTTTTCAGTTCTACAAAAATCTTCACTTGCTCCATTCTAAGTTAGTTTGGAGTATGTTTTCACTGTGGAAACTTTGAAATCAGGCGTCAGTGGCCGGACACGCCCCCTTTTGAAGAAAAAATTCTGTTCCAAAGTGGAACTGTTCTAACTGACTAGAACTGCAGGAAAAAAAATGTGGAGAATTGCGATTTCTAAGATAGTCCGTTCTCCACCAGTTGCTCCTAAAAATCAGGCGCAAATCATGTGGAAACTTGGGCCCTTAGAGTGCATCCGGGATGGTTTCCTTGAACAGCATGTTGCATAAGCAACCAGGGAGCAGGCACTGTGGTACTGTGTAATGAGACAGGATTAATAAATGATCTAGGAAAGAGTGATCATAGCATGATTGAATTTCAAATGAGAAAGTTGGATTTTAGATCCGTGCCCTGAGCTTTAAATAAAGGAGACTACAAAGATATGAAGGCAGAGTTGGCTAAAGTGGACTGGGAAAATAGATTAAAGTGTAAGACGGTTGATAAGCAGTGGCGGACATTTAAGGAGATATTTAATAACTCTCAACAAAAATATATTCCAGTGAGAAGGAAAAACTTTTGAGAAGGGATAACCATCTATGGCTAATTAAGGAAATGAAGGATGGTATCAAATTGAAAACAATGGCATACAAAGTGGCCAAGACTAGTGGGAGGCCAGAAGATTGGGAAACCTTTAAAAATCAGCAAAGGACGACTAAAAAAAATAAAGAGAGAGAAGATAGATTGAGAGTAAGGGTATCTATAGGTATATAAATAGGAAGACAGTGGCTAAAGTAAACGTTGATCCCTTAGAGGATGAGACTGGGGAATTAATAATGGGAAACAGGGAAATGGCAGAGGCTTTGAACAAATATTTTATGTCGGTCTTCACGACAGAAGACATTAAACACATCCCAATAGTGGATAATCAAGGGGCTCTAGGGATGGAGGAAGTTAAAACAATCACTATCACTAAAGAAAAAGTACTTGGTAAAATAATGGGACTAAATGTGGACAAGTACCCTGGACCTGATGGCTTGCATCCCAGGGACTTAAAAGAAGTGGCTGCAGAAATAGTGGATGCATTGGTTGTAATCTACTAAAATTCCCTGGATTCTGAAGAGGTCCCAACGGATTGGAAAACCGCAAATGTAACACCCCTATTTAAAAAAGGAGGCAGACAGAAAACAGGAAACTATAGACCAATTAGCCTAACACCTGTCGTTGGGAAAATGCTGGAGTCCATTATTAAGGAAACAGTAGCAGGTCATTTGGAAAAGCATAATGCAGTCAAACAGAGTCAGCATGGTTTTATGAAAAGGAAATTATGTTTGACAAATTTGCTGGAGTTCTTTGAGGAGGGTGGATAAGGGGGAACCAGTGGATGTGGTGTATTTGGATTTCCAGAAGGCATTAGATAAGATGCCACATAAAGGTTACTGCACAAGATAAAAGTTCAGGGGTTGGAGGGTAATGGATACTCGTTCTCCTGGTGGCTAATATCCCTGCGTGCAACAGCACACAGTATAATCCCGTTTTGTGTCAACTACAGGCTGCATCAACTATTTACAATCTATATTAACGACTTGGATGAAGGGACTGAGTGTAATGTAGCCAAGTTTGCTGATGATACAAAGCTGGGTGGGAAAGCAAGTTGTGAGGAGGGATATAGACGGGCTAAGTGAGCGGGCAAACATTTGGCAGATGGAGTATAATGTGGGAAAGTGCGAGCTTATCCACTTTGGCAGGAAAAATAAAAAAGCAAATTATTATATAAACGGAGAGAAATAACAAAAAGCTCCAGTACAAGGGATCTGGGGTTCCTTGTGCATGAAACACAAAAAGTTAGTATGCAGGTACAGCAAGTGATCAGGAAGGCAAATGGAATGTTGGCCTTTGTTGCAAAGAGGATAGAGTATAAAAGCAGAGAATTCCTGCTACAACTGTACAGGGTATTGGTGAGACCACACCTGGAGTACTGTATACAGTTTTGGTCTCCGTATTTATGGAGAGATATACTTGCACTGGAGGCTGTTCAGAGAAGGTTCACTAGGTTGATTCCTGAGATGAAGGGGCTGGGTAGATTGGGCCTATACTCATTGGAGTTAAGAAGAATGAGATGATCTTATTGAAACATATAAGATACTGAGGGGCCTCGACAAGGTGGATGTAGAGAGGATGTTTCCTCTCGTGGGGGAATCTAGAACTAGGGGGCATAGTTTAAGAATAAGGGGCCGCCTATTTAAAACGGAGATGAGGAGTAATTTCTTCTGAGGGTTGTAAATCCGTGGAATTCTCAGCCCAAAGAGCTGTGGAGGCTGGGTCATTGAATATATTTAAGGTGGAGATAGATAGATTTTTGAGCGATAAGGGAATAAAGGGTTATGGGGAGCGGGCAGGGAAGTGGAGCTGAGCCCAAGATCAGATCAGCCATGATCTTATTGAATGGCGGAGCAGGCTCAAGGGGACAAATGGCCTACTCCTACTCCTATTTTTTATGTTCTTATAGTCTACAGTTCTAACACTTGGAACAGATCTTGGTGTCATCTGCAAATTTACAGATTGTGCCCCCAATACCTGCACCCAGATCATTAATATAAATAGTAAAGAGCAACAGTCCCAACGCTGATCCCTGCGGGACTCCACTGGTGACCAGTCTCAAGACAGATCCAAATCTAACTATAACTACTCTTTACCTACATCCTGCCAACCAGTTCTGAATCCAGCTCACTATATTACCACTAATACCAGAAGCTTCGATCTTGCAGAGAAGCCTCTTGTGTGGTACCTTGCCAAAAGCTTTTTGGAAATTTAAGTAGACAATGTCCACTGGGATTCCCTCATCCACCAACTTTGTAACTTCTTCAAAAAATACAATTAGATTTGTAAGACATAACCTCCATGGAGCCATGTTGGATGTCCCTAAGATGTCTCTCTCTATCCAAGCATTCATATATTGCATCCCTAATGATTCCTTCAAGCAACTTACCTATTACTGATAAACTAATGGGCCTACAGTTACCCAGGTCTGTCTTCTCAGCATTTTTAAAGATGAGGACTACATTAGCCTCCTTCCAGCCTGTAGGAACCATTCCAGAGTGCAGTGAGTTATTAAAAATACAGGCTAGGGGCTCACACAGCACATGCCCCATCTCCCTGAGGACCCTCGGGTGGCTATCATCCTGCCCGGCTGCTCTATCTATTTTCAAGTTCTTAATTCTTTCTAAAACAATATGTTCATCTATGTTGATATTACTGGTTTTGTTGTTTAAATTCTAATAGTTGAGCATCATCTTCAAGGGTGAAGGCCAATGCAAAATACTCATTTAATATTTCCGTCATACCCAGAAAGTCCTTTGTAACGTGTCCTTGAACACCTTCTTTGACAGAGAGTCTTTGACAGCTCTCTGACTCTTCACACAACTGAAAAAGCTTTTCCCATTACTGCCACAGTTTCCATTCCGCTGATCTAATAGCGGCCTTCGTTTTCTTTAGTTGTTACTTATACTCAACTCAGTTTGGTTGAGTATTAAATGCGTTTAATTTATATAAATATTTCTGTTAACATCTTCTTTGTGCTTGTACATAACCAGTTAGCCCACCTTGGTTTTTTCTTACCACATTTCCTTCTTTTGACTTTGGGTACACTTTTGTTTTCCACATTTTTTTATCCAGTTCTTAAAAACTTTCCAATTGTATTCTACATCAGTCTGATCACCACCCAGCAGGGTGAGCCAATTTACCTGTTCCAAATCATTTGCC
This sequence comes from Pristiophorus japonicus, assembly GCF_044704955.1. NCBI lineage: Eukaryota > Metazoa > Chordata > Chondrichthyes > Pristiophoridae > Pristiophorus > Pristiophorus japonicus. The sequence continues at coordinate 218,208,264 of NC_091983.1, read as the reverse complement.
ATTTTACTTCAAATAAAACTCACCTAATTCACCAGACAACGTCCAAGATGATCCAGTAAGAAAAATAAATGGTCTTCCCGGCTGACATCCTTAATGGAACCGGCAAATTTACTTTGGAACGTGGGAACAGGAGTCAACCATACTGCCCCTGAAGCCTGTTCCACCATTCAGTTAGATCATGGCTGCTCTGTACCTCAATTCCATTTACCCATCTTAGCTCCATATCCCTTCATACCCTCACCCATTAAAAAATCTATCAATCTTGAAAATTTCAATTGACCCACATACTTTTAGGGAAGAGAATTCCAGATTTCCACTACCCTTTGTGTGGAAAAAGGTACTTGAATGGCCTAGCTCTAATTTTAAGATTGTGCCCCTTGTTCTTGATTTTCCCACCAGAGGAAATATCCAACCTATAGAATCATAGAATGTTTACAGCACAGAAGGAGACCACTGGCCTGTAGTTGCTGGGTTTATCCTTGCACCCTTTTTTGAACACGGGAGTAACATTTTATCATTTTAAACACTTCAATTAGATCATACCTCAACCGTATAAAGTCAAGGGAATATAAGCAAAGTGTCCTGATAATTTAGCCCTTTAAGACATGCTATCATTTTGGTGAATCTGCACTGCACCCCTTCAAGGCCAGTATATACTTGTTGAGGTGTAGTGCCAGAACTGAAGGCAGAACGATGGGGTCTGACCAAGGCTCTGTACAACTGAAGCATAACTCCCTCCCCTTTGAATTCCAGCCCCCTCGAAATAAAATCCAACATTCCAATTACTTTGTATACCCGTGCACCAGTTTTTAGTGATTTGTGCACATGGACACCTAAATCCCTTTGCTTCTCCACAGCTCTTAGTCTCTCACCATTTACTGATTTGTCTTTCTTGGATATAAAGTCAACTTGGTGCTATCGCTGAGTGTAGAAGGCTTGCTTGTTGGGAAATGAATGCACTAAACCGATATAAAAGCTGACGATCTATTCCAGACCACTGTGTGCTTCCAGCATTTTATGGTTTTATTTTTGCATTTAAATAGTTCCCCTCCTCCCATGTCATGTTCAACCAGGATACAAGGCTTGGATTGGATAGTCCTATCACCAGAGTAGTTAGTTGCTTCTCTGTTTGTCGGCCCTTAAATGAGAATTACATAGAAAATAGGCCATTCAGCCCCTCTGGGTTATGCTCCACAGGGGCCTCCTCCTACCTACTTCATCTAATCCTATCAACGCATCTTTCTATTCCTTTCTCCCTCGTGAGCTTGTCTAGCTTCTCCTTAAATGCATCAACGCTATTCGCCTCAGTTACTCCACATGATAGTGAGTTCCACATTCTCACCACTCTAGCTAACGAAGTTTCTCCTAAATTCCCTATTGGATTTATTAGTGACCATCTTATATTTATGACTCCTAGTTTTAGTTTCCCCAGCAAGTGGAATGAAAAATATAGGGGGGGCAAAAAATTAGGAATGAGAAAATGTCTGAATTCTGCAGTAATGAAGATGTTCATGTGAACACTTGCAGGTCAGGGCAAGTAGACCTGCCTGATTTTTTGTTTTGCTTGCAGGTTAAACATATTTGACAGTCAAATACTACAGTATAAATCACTGCACCATCCATAACATCTTTTAAAGGAAAAATGATTGGAATGGAATCATTTTTACCAACTTGCATTTTTAAAATTCCTCTTTACTTTTGCGCTCCAGATTCTTCCTCCTCCTCCTAAAAATGATACTTTGGAGGGAGGGACGTTGGGTGATGTGGAAGAGCCGAGCGATTTGGGGTTTCAGGTTCACAAGACATGAAAAGCGTCTCAAGTGGACAGGGTCATGAAATCACTCATAGAGCACAGGGTATTATGGCAAGAGGTATAGAAAATGACAGTTGAGATGTCACCAGGAGTCTAAACCATAATAAGAACGCAGCTGAAATAATGTGTGCAGTTTTGGGGTCCACACTATAGTAAGGATAGTGAGGCAATAGAGGTGGTACAGAGCAGATTAGTTAGAATGCTGTCTGGTTTAAGGAAATACAGATATAAAGAAGAACTTTAACAAAGAACATTTTGATGGAGCAGTTTAAAATGAAGAGATGGGACAGAGTAGCTAGAAACAGGCTGTTTATATGGTTGAGGGTCTAGAACAAGTGGATGTAGATACAAGATTAAATGTAAAAGATTTCAGTCAGTGAGCAGGAGAAACCCTTTTACACAGGCTCTGGAATGTACTGGCAGTTACTGATTGAAGCACAGACCATGTCAACATTCAAGAAAAAGTTAAGAGAGGAAGTTGAAGGAAAATGGCATAAAGGATATGAGAACATGGGATGAGGATTACTACTCGTGTGGAGGAAAAACACCAACACAGCCTGGTTGGGCCCAATGATTTAATTCTATTGAAGGCACTAACGGTTACTGGGTTTGGTTCCACACCCCCCCTGCCTTTCTCTGATACCTCTCTATCAAATGGTCATAGTCCATACACGAGTATAGCCAGTGAGTGCCAGCGGGTTATTGGACCATGGGGGCCTCACAGCCAATTCTGTCCTCATGCACACCTTTGGTTAGGGGATCACTGGATAACAATCAGAAGCGGGGCCTCATATTGTTTTGCCTCCCTTGTCTAGTACCAATTGTAGCTCCCTCCACTGCCGTCCCAGTTGAGATCCGCTAACTTGGCACAATATTGCAAATAATTTTTTTCATCAACTCTGTCAGAAATGTCACAAGTGGATTCAAGTTGATTTATATTGTAATGATTGGATCAAATAAATGGATTTTGGGGAGGGAGACATTTCACTGATTAGTTTGCCCTGACCTGCAAAGATTCACATGAATATTTCTATTACTTTTAGAAATTACAGGAGGTTTGTTCTCAAAAGTTGCTTTTAAAATGGATCCAGCCGTGACACGTCAAGATAAGTTTCTATCCAAGACTAAAATAAGTTGACAGTAATTGAAGTAACCTTGCCCCTGACTGCTCTTCCTCTACACTTTAGCCCACATCTGTTTGTGGTCCTCACATCCTCAGCCTCTTCCAAAGGGCCTTTAATGGCCTCCCCAAAAGGCATCCCTGTGGTGGAACATTCCAACCTGTGGCTTTTTGTTATCTGTGCCTCTGACTTCCATAGCAACCTCTAATTACCACATTCCACAAATTCCCTATTAGAAGGTAAAAGGAAAATACTGTGACCTTTTAACCCTCCCATCCCAACCACATCAACCCAGTTTTCAAATACTTTGTTTCAACCTTGAAATAACATTAAAGTGTTTCCAAGTGTAGCACTGCCAGACGTCCGGATAGAGGCAAGGAGGGAGACGGAGACAGACAAACCTACCCTCCTCTCCCTCCCCCGACCCCTCACCTGACAATGGCAAAGTGCCACTTCAGAGGCTGAATTTTGGGATGGATGCTAAAATCATTCTCTGGCACTTTGCAGAAGATAAAGACTAATGGTAGAATTGCAATATTATTACATAGTATGTACAGCACAGAACTAGGCCATTGGGCCCAACAGGTCTACGCCAGTGTTTATACTCCACACACGCCTACTCCGTCTAACCCGATCAGTATATCCTTCTATTCATTTCTCCCTTATCTACTTATCTAACTTTCCCTTAAATGCTTCAACTACTCCTTGTGTTAGCTAATCACTCTCTGGGTAAATAAATTTCTCCTAAATTCCTTATTGGATTTATTTAGTCATTATCTTAATTTTATGATCTCCTCACAAGTGGAAACATCTTATCTACGTCATTACTACATTAAAGGTGCTCTATAAATGCAAGTAGTTGACTACCCTATCAAACCCTTTCACTAATTTTAAAGGCCTCTATCAGGTCACCCCAGCCTTTTCTTTTCTACAGAAAAGTGCCCCAGCCTGTTCAGTTTTTCCTGATAGGTATAACATCTCAGTTCTGATATCATCATTGTAAATCTCTTTTCTACCTTCTCCAGTGCCTCCATATCCTTTTTGTAATAAGGAAATCAGAACTGTGCACAGTACAGTGCTTTTGTACTGCACTTAGCTATTTTAAGAGATTTTATTTTGTCTAAACTCCAAGCGTAGCTGCCTGAGCTGAGCTTTCAGGTTGATGGACACTTGCCCTCCTGGTGGCTAATATCCCTGCGTGCAACAGCACACCGTATAATCCCGTCTTGTATCAACTACAGGCTGCACCAAGCTGGAAATCTCAACTAAAAACAGAAAATGCAGGATGTACACAGCAAGCTCATCAGCATCAGGGAAGAGAAAAGGCAGCTTACCATCTCCGGTATAGGGCCTTTGCTTTTTAGTTCTGAAGAAGGGTCACCTCTGGGCTTGTTAACCAACCTTCACAGCCTACACGCTGATGAACCTGCTGTGTATTTTTAGCATTTTCTGTTTTTATACGACACACCGAGCTTGGTGCCATTGACTGGTGGGTCCAGGATTGGACTGGAATCTCCAGGAATGAACCAACTTGGGAGAAAAACAGCACGGGCTTTTTTTTTAAATGTGCGTTTTTCAGAATAAATTCTTTGAACACTTTTTTGTTTATTAGTTAGATAAATATAGAAGCTTGGGGGAAATTGGTTGTTTGTTGGAGGTGGCAGGTCATGTGACGAAATCTCCAAGAATACATCCAACCCGATTGGGGGGTGCAGGTTTGATGTCCCACATAATGGAGGTGCTGTGACCTATGCTGAGAATTATGACCCCGAGTTCGACACACTCCAGCCAGGGGAAACAGCCTCCACTTCATGGTTACATTTCAAAAGAAAATGCGGCATTATTACTTTTCAGTTTTCAGTTTTCTTTGCCTTTCTTGATGTTGGTATAACATTTCCAAATCTTGGGACTATATCTTCGATTCTAACTGGAGAAACCAGGGCGATGGACTATCTCATATAGCTTCCTTCCTACAGCAGACATTTTGTGTTTGTTGTTTTATTGAATATCTCGGGAAGTGCGCCCGTTATTTCTTGTCAAATCGTGATTCGCCTCGGTGTCCTTCTTCTGCAACGTATTGTCCACGACCTTCTGATCAGATATCCTGTTCAGTAACTGGATAGGTTGCACGTGGCAGTGCATTGTTGGTAGTGTTTGTATCGATGGGCGGTATGAATGACAAGTCTGTGGGCGAATGGTATTCAAAGCACATTCTGCTGAAAGCTGTACAATGAAGAGGATGACTTCTGATTCAGGGAGTGCAAAAAAAGCCTCGAGTCAGGCTTTATTCCCTTAGGTTACTTATCATTTATAGATGGGAAGACATTGCACTTGCATAGAGCTTTATCACGTTGTCAAAATATCTCTCAGCGTTTCACCAGCGTTATTATGTTGTCAAAATATCTCAAAGTGCTTCACAGTAAATTAGCTTTTAACTGCAATAGCTGTTACGCAGGCAAACAAGTTATTATCTGCATTTATATTAGTTTGGTGTCGCACGAGTGCTGTCAGACCGGAACATCCAGCACTTCAGTCATTGGGACAGTGAGTGAGACCAGGGTAGAGGGAGAATGGTCATTGGGGCAGTGAGTGAGACCAGGGTAGAGGGAGAATGGTCATTGGGGCAGTGAGTGAGACCAGTGTAGAGGGAGAATGGTCATTGGGGCAGTGAGTGAGGCCAGGGTAGAGGGAGAATGGTCATTCGGACAGTGAGTGAGACCAGTGTAGGGGGAGAATGGTCATTGGGACAGTGAGTGAGACCAGTGTCGGGGAGAATGGTCATGGGGCAGTGAGTGAGACCAGTGTAGGGGGAGAATGGTCATTGGGGCAGTGAGTGAGACCAGTGTAGGGGGAGAATGGTCATTGGGGCAGTGAGTGAGACCAGGGTAGAGGGAGACGGTCATTGGGACAGTGAGTGAGGCCAGGGTAGAGGGAGAATGGTCATTGGGGCAGTGAGTGAGACCAGGGTAGAGGGAGAATGGTCATTGGGACAGTGAGTGAGCCCAGGGTAGAGGGAGAATGGTCATTGGGACAGTGAGTGAGACCAGTGTAGAGGGAGAATGGTCATTGGGGCAGTGAGTGAGGCCAGGGTAGAGGATGAATGGTCATTGGGACAGTGAGTGAGACCAGTGTAGAGGGAGAATGGTCATTGGGACAGTGAGTGAGGCCAGTGTAGAGGGAGAATGGTCATTGGGACAGTGAGTGAGGCCAGGGTAGGGGGAGAATGGTCATTGGGACAGTGGGTGAGACCAGGGTAGGGGGAGAATGGTCATTGGGGCAGTGAGTGAGACCAGGGTAGGGGGAGAATGGTCATTGGGGCAGTGAGTGAGACCAGGGTAGAGGGAGAATGGTCATTGGGACAGTGGGTGAGACCAGGGTAGGGGGAGAATGGTCATTGGGGCAGTGAGTGAGACCAGGGTAGAGGGAGAATGGTCATTGGGACAGTGAGTGAGGCCAAGGTAGAGGGAGAATGGTCATTGGGACAGTGAGTGAGACCAGTGTAGAGGATGAATGGTCATTGGGACAGTGAGTGAGACCAGGGTAGAGGGAGAATGGTCATTGGGACAGTGAGTGAGGCCAGGGTAGAGGCAGAATGGTTGGGACAGTGAGTGAGGCCAGGGTAGAGGAAGAATGGTCATTGGGACAGTGAGTGAGGCCAAGGTAGAGGGAGAATGGTCATTGGGGTAGTGAGTGAGACCAGGGTAGAGGATGAATGGTCATTGGGTCAGTGAGTGAGACCAGGGTAGAGGGAGAATGGTCATTGGGACAGTGAGTGAGACCAGTGTAGGGGGAGAAAGATCATTGGGGCAGTGAGTGAGACCAGTGTAGGGGGAGAATGGTCATTGGGGCAGTGAGTGAGGCCAGTGTAGAGGGAGAATGGTAATTGGGGCAGTGAGTGAGGCCAGGGTAGAGGGAGAATGGTCATTGGGGCAGTGAGTGAGACCAGTGTAGGGGGAGAATGGTCATTGGGGCAGTGAGTGAGACCAGTGTAGGTAGAGAATGGTCATTGGGGCAGTGAGTGAGACCAGTGTAGGGGGAGAATGGTCATTGGGGCAGTAAGTGAGACCAGGGTAGGGGGGGAATGGTCATTGGGGCAGTGAGTGTGGCCAGGGTAGGGGGAGAATGGTTGGGACAGTGAGTGAGGCCAGGGTAGAGGGAGAATGGTCATTGGGGCAGTGAGTGAGGCCAGAGTAGAGGGAGAATGGTCATTGGGGCAGTGAGTGAGACCAGTGTAGGGGGAGAATGGTCATTGGGACACTGAGTGAGGCCAGGGTAGAGGGAGAATGGTTGGGACAGTGAGTGAGGCCAGGGTAGAGGGAGAATGGTTGGGACAGTGAGTGAGGCCAGGGTAGAGGGAGAATGGTCATTGGGGCAGTGAGTGAGGCCAGGGTAGAGGGAGAATGGTTGGGACAGTGAGTGAGGCCAGGGTAGAGGGAGAATGGTTGGGACAGTGAGTGAGGCCAGGGTAGAGGGAGAATGGTCATTGGGACACTGAGTGAGGCCAGGGTAGAGGGAGAATGGTTGGGACAGTGAGTGAGGCCAGGGTAGAGGGAGAATGGTTGGGACAGTGAGTGAGGCCAGGGTAGAGGGAGAATGGTCATTGGGGCAGTGAGTGAGGCCAGGGTAGAGGGAGAATGGTTGGGACAGTGAGTGAGGCCAGGATAGAGGGAGAATGGTTGGGACAGTGAGTGAGGCCAGGGTAGGGGGAGAATGGTTTGGACAATGAGTGAGGCCAGGGTAGAGGTTGAATGGTCATTGGGCACTTGAGGCCAGCATCTATATGTACTCCAACTGCCAATTGTATCTCCGCTACCTCTCCACAGCCTCTGTGCTGACTGACTAATTGGGCGACTTCCAGTCTGAAATGAGCCGCAGTTCCTTCCAGTTAAACACATAACCAAAGTCACCACCTTCTCTCCCACCACTAACTCCTTACCCTCGGCATGGATTACATTCCCCTTTTGGGCCACCGTCAGTCTGAACTCGTCTGCTCACAACTTTGGCATCCTATTCAACCCCAGGCTCAGCTGCTGATCCCATTTATTCTCCCATCACAAAGGACATCGACTCCCACCTCCATAACATCGCCTGTCTCCATCCATATGTTATTTTGAACCCTCATCTATGCATTTGCCACATCCAGACTCAACTGTTCCAGTGTTCTCCTGGCTGGCCTCCCATCCTCCATAAAGTTTCACTCATCCAAACCTTTGCTGCCTATATTCTATTCTGCATCAAGTCCTGCTCACCCATCACCTCCTGTGCTCACAGTCACCCTACACCTCCAATTTATAATTCTCATCCTTGTGTTCAATTCCTTCCATGGCCTTGCTAGGGTTGCGAAATCTGGACGTATTCCTGGAGGTGTCAACGCATGACCTCCTCTCTCCAAATGCTCCGTCCCCACAATCCCACCATTGGCCTCCCGACATGACCATGTTGCAGCGCTTGGCCTTCCCTCGTCCTATCAGAAAGCGAACTGACTCTTCATTAATAAAAAAGCAAAATACTGCAGATGCTGGTATCGGAAATAAAAACAGAAAATGCTGGAAATACTAAGCAGTCAGGCAGTATCTGGAGAATGAAACAGTTAACATTTCAGGTCGATGCCCCTTCGTTAGAATGGGAAAAAGTTAGAGATGTAACAAATTTTTAAGCAAGTGTAGGGGCAGGTGAGTGGGGAGGAAAGAACAAAGGGGAAGGTCTGTGATAGGATGGAAGGCAGAAGAGATTAAGAGACTAACGGGATGATGGTGCAAGGCAAAAGGAGATGGAAATGGGACAAGTTAAGAAACAAAAGATGAATCTAGATAGGGTGTAAATGGAGATAGCAGAATAACGGCAGAAATTCTGGTTTGAAATTGTTGAAGTTGACGAAGGCTGTAAAATGCCTAAATGAAAGAAGAGGTGCTTGCGTTGAGCTTCATTGGAACTGTGTAAGAGGCCGAGGATGGAAAGATCAGAGTGGGAATGGAGTGGAGACTGGAAGCTCAGGGTAACGCTTACAGACTTAACGGAGGTGTTCTGCAAAGCAGTCACCCAATCTGCGTTTGGTCTCCCCAATGTAGAGGAGACCACATTGTGAGTAGTGAATACAGTTTACTAAATTGAAAGAAGTACAAGTAAATCGCTGTTTCACCTGGAAGGAGTATTTGGGGCCCTGGATAGTGGGAAGGGAGGAGATAAAAGGGCAGATGTTGCATCTCCTGCACTTGCACGGGAGGGAGTTAGAAACATAGAAACATAGAAAATAGGTGCAGGAGTAGGCCATTCGGCCCTTCTAGCCTGCACCGCCATTCAAAGAGTTCATGGCTGAACATGCAACTTCTGGGGGTGTCGCGGAGTGAGCGGTCCTTTCGGAATGCTGGGAGGGGGAGATGTGTTTGATGGTGGGTTCACGGTGGAGGTAGCGGAAATGGCGGAGGATGATCCGTTGAACATGAAGGCTGGTGGGGTGAAAGGTGAGGATAAGGGGAACCCTATCGTGGTTCTGGGAGGGAGGCGTGAGAGCAGAAGTGTGGGAGATAGAATGGACACGGTCGAGATCCATGTAAACCACAGTAGAAGGGAATCCTCGGTTGAGGAAAAAGGAAGACATATCGGAAGCATTAGTAGAATGTTGTCAGAACAGATGCGACGGAAATGGAGAAACTGGGAGAATGGAATGGAGTCCTTGCAGGATTTGGGGTGGGAGGAAGTGTATCCAGGTAGTTGTGGGAGTCAGTGGGCTTATCGTGAATATTTGTCAATAGTCTACCTCCAAAAATGGGGACAGAGAAATCGAGGAAGGGAAGAGCCGGAGATGGACCCTGTGAAGGTGAGGGGAGCGTGGAAATTGACTGACTCTTCATTGCCCGATTGGATAATTCTAGACTGTCAGTCAAACAGCCTTTTGTTCCCACGTCCGATATAGTTATAACTAATGAACAAAAGTGCTCAAAGTAATTGATTTAAAATACGCAATTTTTAATGCCCCTATGATTTTTCTCCTGCATTGCTTGCAGTAGTATCCTGGAGATTCGTCTTGAATCCTGGAGACTCCAGGGCAATCTTGGAGAGTTGGCAACCCTAGGCCTCGCACCTCCTGTAACCTCTTCCAGCCCCACAATTCTTACCCTGCCCCACCCCCTACTCCCAGCACCCTGACTGTGGCCTCTTACAAAAACATAAAAAATAGCATCGGGAGTATGCCATTCGGTCCTTCTAGCCTGCTCCACCATTCAGTAAGATCATTGCTGATCTTCGACCTCAGCTCCATCTTCCCGTACTATCCCCATATCCTTTGATTCCTTTAGTATCCAAAAATCTATTGATTGCTGCCTTGAACAACTGAGCATTCACAGCCCTCCTGGGTAGAGAATTCCATAGATTCACGATCTTTGGATGAAGACATTTCTGCTCATCTCAGTCCTAAATGGCCAATCCCTAGTTCTAGACTCACTAGCCAGGGTAAACATCCTCCCAACATCAATCCTGTCACCCTCCTTAATAATGCTGTACAGGTGCAGCGCTTAAAATCTGGAACCCTCGAGACTGAGGCCATTCCCGATTCCGGGCTTTCCGGACTTTCGATTTGTTTCTGACATCACAAATCCAGAAACACCCGAGCCCAGGTTCGGGTATTCTGGATCTCGGAATGTCAGAAAGGCGGGGGGGGGAGGGGTGGAGATTCCCGCTGAGGAGCTGGTCTGGCCGTCCGGCCCCACCGAGGCTGGTGTCGGGCGGGCCCCACCGAGCAGGCCCCGTGGTAAGGATAGCGCCGGCGAGGCCCAAGGTCGGGTAGCAGCGGGGCCCCGGGTCGTCTGGTCCCGATTCCGGAACATTTTACAGATTCCGGATGACCCTGCCACCAATCGTCCCGGAGTCTGGTTTCCGGAACTCCCGATTCTCGACGCTGCACCTGTATGTTTCAATGAGATCACCTCTCATTTTTCTAAACGCTATAGGCCGAGTCTAGTCAATCACTTCTCATAGGACGATCCCCTCGTCTCCGGAATCAGTCTGGGGAACCTTTGTTGCACTCCCTCTTATGTTTCACCCCATCTAGTATCTCCTTTGCCTCAGCATCTTTTGTTTGTTACATTTCTGTGAAGCGCCTCGAGATGCCTTTCTACATGAAAGGTGCTACATAAATTCAAGTGGTTGAACCATTTTGTAAAGAAAGATATGTTGGGACCTTTCAGATACAGCCTGAAGATCAGGCACGGTGGCCCAATGCCAAGGTTGGTCAGGCAGACCTTGACTAACATTTAGCGGTGCTGACGCTTGGTCACTTACTGTTACAGCAGCCCACTCCCTGAAATGCCCATCGAGCGGCTGCCTCCACAGTCTCCCACGGACCAGCTCCAATACTGAAGGAGTTGCGGGGTCAAAAATGAGTCAGAAATAAGAAAGAGGAGAAAAGGGGGAAGTGGCAAAGAGAGAAACAAGAGGAGAAACAGACAGAAATAAAAGTGGAGGAAAGGGAAAAAGACATGGTGACGTTAAGCTGGAATGGAAGAAAGATTTTTGTTCCAAGTGAACTCTGCAATAGGGTTGCCAACCCTGCAGGATTGTCCTGGAGTCTCGAAGAATGAAAGATCAGCCTCCCGGACAGTGCTGCCAACAACCCAGGAGAAAAATCATAGGGACACTAAAAAAAGCTATTTCATTCATTTTTATTTGAACACTTGTTTATTAGTTATAAAAATATTACAGATGGGGGAAAGATATCTGTTTGACTGGGTGGGATATTTGGAGGTGGGAGGTCATGTGATTAAAATTTCCTGGAATATATCCAAGCAGAGTTGGTAACCCTACTATACCAGTATGAGGCGCAACCAGAAAACATTTTAATAAGAACATAAGAAATAGGAGCAGAGTAGGCCATACGGGCCCTCGAGCCTGCTCCACCATTTAATACGATCATGGCTGATCCGATCATGGACCACTTTCCTGCCCGCTCCCCATAACCCCTTATTCCCTTATCGGTTGAGAAACTGTCTATCTCTGACTTAAATCTATTCAATGTCCCTTCTTCCACAGCTCTCAGGCAGTGAATTCCACAGATCCACAACTCTCTGAGAAAAGAAATTTCTCCTCATCTCCGTTTTAAATGGGCGGCCCCTTATTCTAAGATTAGACAGGGTAGACGCAGGAAGAATGTTCCCGATGTTGGGGAAGTCCAGAACCAGGGGACCTAATCTAAGGATAAGGGGTAAGCCATTTAGGACTGAGATGAGGAGAAACTTCTTCACTCAGAGAGTTGTTAACCTGTGGAATTCCCTACCGCAGAGAGTTGTTGATGCCAGTTCATTGGATATATTCAAGAGGGAATTAGATATGGCCCTTACGGCTAAAGGGATCAAGGGGTATGGAGAGAAAGCAGGAAAGGGGTACTGAGGTGAATGATCAGCCATGATCTTACTGAATGGCGGTGCAGGCTCGAAGGGCCAAATGGCCTACTCCTGCACCTATTTTCTATGTTTCTATGCTGCCCAGTTCTAGTCTCCCCCATTAGTGGAAACATCCTCTCTGCATCCACCTTGTCAAGCTCCCTCATAATCTTACACGCTTCGATAAGATCACCTCTCAATCTTCTGAATTCCAATGAGTAGAGGCCCAACCTACTCAACCTTTCCTCAAGTCAACCCCCTCATAGAAACATAGAAACATAGAAAATAGGTGCAGGAGTAGGTCATTCGGCCCTTCGAGCCTGCACCGCCATTCAATGAGTTCATGGCTGAACATCTCCGGAATCAACCTAGTGAACCTTCTCTGAACTGCCTCCAAAGCAAGTATATCCTTTCGTAAATATGGAAACCAAAACTGCACGCAGTAATCCAGGTGTGGCCTCACCAATACCCTGTATAACTGTAGCAAGACTTCCCTGCTTTTATACTCCATCCCCTTTGCAATAAAGGCCAAGATTCCATTTGCCTTCCTGATCACTTGCTGTACCTGCATACTATCCTTTTGTGTTTCATGCACAAGTACCCCCAGGTCCCGCTGTACTGCAGCACTTTGCAATATTTCTCCATTTAAATAATAACTTGCTCTTTGATTTTTTTCTGCCAAAGTGCATGACCTCACACTTTCCAACATTATACTCCATCTGCCAAATTTTTGCCCACTCACTTAGCCTGTTTATGTCCTTTTGCAGATTTTGTGTGTCCTCCTCACACATTGCTTTCCCTCCCATCTTTGTATCGTCAGCAAACCTGGCTATGTTACATTCGGTCCCTTCTTCCAAGTTGTTAATATAGATTGTAAATAGTTGAAGTCCCATCACTGATCCCTGCGGCACCCCACTAGTTACTGATTGCCAAACCGAGAATGAAGCATTTATCCTGACTCTCTGTTTTCTGTTAGTTAGCTAATCCTCTGTCCATGCTAATATATTACCCCCAACCCCGTGAACTTTTATTTTGGCACCAGTGAACTTAGATGGTTTTGTTCAGATTTATTATGAAGATTGATGATTAGCTTAAGCAAAGGTGGGCTTATATAAAAAAATATATATAAAAATCAGACATCATTTTATGCCAGAGCTTCTGGATTTGCTCCAATTAAATCACGTGTTGGTGTTGCTGCACCAGCATTAATACAGCACCAAAAGCAACATACACCCTGGCTTGTCTCTTGTGGTGTGGTCAGTTCACCTGTCCTCGCTCCTGCATCACTGTGTGATAGTGACATTTAGTGTCGTAGTGTTGCAGTAACCTCTTTTTATTACATTAACGCTCTGTACAATTTGTACACCTTGCATCTTTAGAAGTTTTCCATTAGTGTGTCAACCATCCCTTGGCCTGTTGGGCTCGATATCACCCTGTCGATAGAGCTTTTACTCAGAATATTTGAGCTGACAGTAGGCCATTCATTTGAATCTAATGATTGTTGAATGTGAAACAAGGCTCCTATGTAATTAGATTATGGAACAGCATAAAGCACAGATTTAGTTTTAAGTTCTTGATTAATTTTTTTAAACGGTTCCACCTCCAGTTTTCCGATTCTCTCCCCTCTCTAAAGGCACTGGTTGATTATTGCCGTATGGCTCTGGTATCTTGCCAACGTGCTGGCACAATGGGCCGAACGGTGGCCTTCTGTGCTGTACAATTCTATGAAATGGCCATCTTTCATTTGCGAGGCTAGACAGTAGATGTCGACAAGCTATTTGACCATGGGTCATTGCAGCCAGGTCCAACCCTGTCCTTGCCCGACATCACTGAGTGAGCACGCTCGGAGAATGTAACGCCTGCGATCATCTTTCTTTCCCTTCCTTCCCCACTGGGTCTCGAGCTGTTGTTGCAGTGAATGGATGGTTACTGAATGGTGGCCAGCCAGCTCCTCGGGGAAGGAGGGTAGCATCAATCTGAGCTATTCGCCTGATCTGTGCTGAGTTAGCTGCTGTCAATCTGGGCAAGAGTCATGGTTTAGAAAGAAGTTAATTGCCGAGAGTACCTGCTCCTCATCATTACCCAACGCCCGCTATTAGTATGTTTGGGTTTTGTTTGGTCACGTAAGGGCTTGACCATGATGGCACCCACAGTTAAATAGCCTAGTGAGACTCAAAAAGAAAGACTTACATTTGTTTGCCGACTTTCACGACCTCACGACGTCCAGAAGCACTTTACAGCCAGTTAAGTACTTTTGAAGTGTAGTCACTGTTGTAATGTAGGAAACGTGGCAGCCAATTTGCGCACAGCAAGCTGCCACAAACAGCAATGTGCTAATGGCTGGATCATCTGTTTAGTCTCATTGTTTAGTCTTGCACGCAGGAGGTACTGGAGGGCGATAGATACCCATGGAACCATACAGGGAGTAAGGGATTGAGTGGGAGTAGAGAAATTTGGTGAGGGGGAAAACATACTGGGTGTGTAGGCGATTTAATGAGGCTTCGAGAAGCCGAGAACTCCTCAGTCCTGTGGTGACCAATTTACAGACCAACACCATTACTGTGTGTATATTAAAGGCAATGACACAAAGGGAGCATTGACTTTCTGCTGTTGCCTTTAACACATTGCAGCCTTGACCTGAACCCTCCACAATGATTTTAAATCGACCAGGGTGACCTCAGCCCTGAGAAATTCAGCAGTGACTGGTTTCTAACTTTATGCATTGGACACATGAGACCAGCTTCAAATAAAGGCTGTTTTCTTCTCTCAGCGGGGAATTTTTGAATGCTGGGTCGTGTTGTTTAAAAATGGGATAATCTTGAAATAGATAGTACAGAGAGAGGGAGATGCTGAATCATTTCTTTTTGCCCGCACCTTTTGTTCCTTTTGCAAATGTTCTTCCCTTCTTTTCTCCTGAAAGCATTTCCCCCTTGGGGTACAGTTCCATTGCCACCAGCAGCCATCCGATACCTCACTCATTATTCATGGGTTGCAGGGGTCCTGGCTGAGGCCTATCCCATCCTTATCTGCCAGTCATTGAAGCCAGGGGTGCAGCAGTGTAGTGGTTATGGTCCCGGACGTCACGAGTCAAATTTAACATGGCAATTACCTTTTAAGATAATTGGCAAAAGAGCCAGAGGGGAGGTGAGGATTTTTTGAATGCAACGAGTTGTTATGATGTGGAAAGCACTGCCTGAAAGGGAGGTAGAAGCGGAGTCGGTAACAACTTTCGAAAGGGAATTGGATAAATATTTGAAAGGGAAACATTTTCAGGGCTCCGGGGAAAGGGCAGGGGGTGGGACTATTTGGATAGCTCTTTTAAAGAGCTGCCACAGGCACGATGGGCTGAATAGAAACATAGAAACATAGAAAATAGGTGCAGGAGTAGGCCATTCGGCCCTTCTAGCCTGCACCGCCATTCAATGAGTTCATGGCTGAACATTCAACTTCAGTCCCCCATTCCTGCTTTCTCGCCATACCCCTTGATCCCCCTAGCAGTAAGGACCTCATCTAACTCCTTTTTGAATATATTTAGTGAATTGGCCTCAACAACTTTCTGTGGTAGAGAATTCCACAGGTTCACCACTCTCTGGGTGAAGAAGTTCCTCCGCATCTCGGTCCTAAACGGCTTACCCCTTATCCTTAGACTGTGACCCCTGGTTCTGGACTTCCCTAACATTGGGAACATTCTTCCTGCATCTAACCTGTCTAACCCCGTCAGAATTTTATATGTTTCTATGAGGTCCCCTCTCATTCTTCTGAACTCCAGTGAATACAAGCCCAGTTGATCCAGTCTTTCTTGATAGGTCAGTCTCGCCATCCCGGGAATCAGTCTGGTGAACCTTCGCTGCACTCCCTCAATCGCAAGAATGTCCTTCCTCAGGTTAGGAGACCAAAACTGTACACAATACTCCAGGTGTGGCCTCACCAATGCCCTGTACAACTGTAGCAACACCTCCCTGCCCCTGTACTCAAATCCCCTTGCTATGAAGGCCAACATGCCATTTGCTTTCTTAACCGCCTGCTGCACCTGCATGCCAACCTTCAATGACTGATGTACCATGACACCCAGGTCTCTTTGCACCTCCCCTTTTCCTAATCTGTCACCATTCAGATAATAGTCTGTCTCTCTGTTTTTACCACCAAAGTGGATAACCTCACATTTATCCACATTATACTTCATCTGCCATGCATTTGCCCACTCACCTAACCTATCCAAGTCGCTCTGCAGCCTCACAGCATCCTCCTCGCAGCTCACACTGCCACCCAACTTAGTGTCATCCGCAAATTTGGAGATACTACATTTAATCCCCTCATCTAAATCATTAATGTACAGTGTAAACAGCTGGGGCCCCAGCACAGAACCTTGCGGTACCCCACTAGTCACTGCCTGCCATTCTGAAAAGTACCCATTTACTCCTACTCTTTGCTTCCTGTCTGACAACCAGTTCTCAATCCATGTCAGTACACTACCCCCAATCCCATGTGCTCTAACTTTGCACATCAATCTCTTGTGTGGGACCTTGTCGAACGCCTTCTGAAAGTCCAAATATACCACATCAACTGGTTCTCCCTTATCCACTCTACTGGAAACATCCTCAAAAAATTCCAGAAGATTTGTCAAGCATGATTTCCCTTTCGCAAATCCATGCTGACTTGGACCTATCATGTCACCTCTTTCCAAATGCACTGCTATGACATCCTTAATAATTGATTCCATCATTTTACCCACTACCGATGTCAGGCTGACCGGTCTATAATTCCCTGTTTTCTCTCTCCCTCCTTTTTTAAAAAGTGGGGTTACATTGGCTACCCTCCACTCCATAGGAACTGATCCAGAGTCAATGGAATGTTGGAAAATGACTGTCAACGCATCCACTATTTCCAAGGCCACCTCCTTAAGTACTCTGGGATGCAGTCCATCAGGCCCTGGGGATTTATCGGCCTTCAATCCCATCAATTTCCCCAACACAATTTCCCGGCTAATAAGGATTTCCCTCAGTTCCTCCTCCTTACTAGACCCCCCGACCCCTTTTATAACCGGAAGGTTGTTCGTGTCCTCCTTCGTGAATACCGAACCAAAGTACTTGTTCAATTGGTCCGCCATTTCTTTGTTCCCCGTTATGACTTCCCCTGATTCTGACTGCAGGGGACCTACGTTTGTCTTTACTAACCTTTTTCTCTTTACATATCTATAGAAACTTTTGCAATCCGTCTTAATGTTCCCTGCAAGCTTCTTCTCATACTCCATTTTCCCTGCCCTAATCAAACCCTTTGTCCTCCTCTGCTGAGTTCTAAATTTCTCCCAGTCCCCAGGTTCGCTGCTATTTCTGGCCAATTTGTATGCCACTTCCTTGGCTTTAATACTATCCCTGATTTCCCTTGATAGCCACGGTTGAGCCACCTTCCCTTTTTTATTTCTATGCCAGACAGGAATGTACAATTGTTGTAGTTCATCCATGCGGTCTCTAAATGTCTGCCATTGCCCATCCACAGTCAACCCCTTAAGTATCATTCGCCAATCCATCTCAGCCAATTCACGCCTCATACCTTCAAAGTTAGCCTTCTTTAAGTTCTGGACCATGGTCTCTGAATTAACTGTTTCATTCTCCATCCTAATGCAGAATTCCACCATATTATGGTCACTCTTCCCCAAGGGGCCTCGCACAACGAGATTGCTAATTAATCCTTTCTCATTATATAACACCCAGTCTAAGATGGCCTCCCCCCTAGTTGGTTCCTCGACATATTGGTCTAAAAAACCATCCCTTATGCACTCCAGAAAATCCTCCTCCACCGTATTGCTTCCAGTTTGGTTAGCCCAATCTATGTGCATATTAAAGTCACCCATTATAACTGCTGCACCTTTATTGCACGCACCCCTAATTTCCTGTTTGATGCCCTCCCCAACATCACTACTACTGTTTGGAGGTCTGTACACAACTCCCACTAACGTTTTTTGCCCTTTGGTGTTCTGCAGCTCTACCCATATCGATTCCACATCATCCAAGCTAATGTCCTTCCTAACTATTGCCTTAATCTCCTCCTTAACCAGCAATGCTACCCCACCTCCTTTTCCTTTTATTCTATCCTTCCTGAATGTTGAATACCCCTGGATGTTGAGTTCCCAGCCCTGCTCATCCTGGAGCCACGTCTCCGTAATCCCAATCACATCATATTTGTTAACATCTATTTGCACAGTTAATTCATCCACCTTATTGCGGATACTCCTTGCATTAAGACACAAAGCCTTTAGGCTTGTTTTTTTAACACCCTCTGTCCTTTTAGAATTTTGCTGTACAATGGCCCTTTTTGTTCTTTGCCTTGGGTTTCTCTGCCCTCCACTTTTCCTCATCTCCTTTCTGTCTTTTGTTTTTGCCTCCTTTTTGTTTCCCTCTATCTCCCTGCATTGGTTCCCATCCCCCTGCCATATTAGTTTAACTCCTCCCCAACAGCACTAGCAAACACTCCCCCGAGGACATTGGTTCCGATTCTGCCCAGGTGCAGACCGTCCGGATTGTACTGGTCCCACCTCCCCCAGAACCGGTTCCAATGCCCCAGGAATTTGAATCCCTCCCTGCTGCACCATTGCTCAAGCCACGTATTCATCTGAGCTATCCTGCGATTCCTACTCTGACTAGCACGTGGCACTGGTAGCAATCCCGAGATTACTACTTTTGAGGTCCTACTTTTTAATTTAGCTCCTAGCTCCTTAAATTCATTTCGTAGGAACTCATCCCTTTTTTTACCTATGTCATTGGTACCAACGTGCACCACGACAACTGGCTGTTCTCCCTCCCTTTTTAGAATGTCCTGCACCCGCTCCGAGACATCCTTGACCCTTGCACCAGGGAGGCAACATACCATCCTGGAGTCTCGGTTGCGGCCGCAGAAACGCCTATCTATTCCCCTTACAATTGAATCCCCTATCACTATCGCTCTTCCACTCTTTTTCCTGCCCTCCTGTGCAACAGAGCCAGCCACGGTGCCATGAACTTGGCTGCTGCTGCCCACTCCTGATGAGTCATCCCCCTCAACAGCACTCAAAGCAGTGTATCTGTTTTGCAGTGGAATGACCACAGGGGACCCCTGCACTACCTTCCTTGCACTACTCTTCCTGCTGGTCTTCCATTCCCTCGCTGGCTGTGGACCCTTCTCCTGCGGTAAGACCAACTCGCTACACGTGATACTCACGTCATTCTCAGCATCGTGGATGCTCCAGAGTGAATCCACCTTCAGCTCCAACTCCGCAACGCGGACCGTCAGTAGCCGGAGGTGGACACACTTCTGTACTGTGTGATTCTATGGAAAGCCGTCGTAACAAAAGCCTTGACCAGTTGAAAGAAGTGGGAATGTAAAGATAAGTACAGATGAGCGCCTTTTTTGCTCATGCTTTATAGCAATCTACGCTTTGCCTCCCATGGTATCTGACTATTTCCTGTGTGACTCTAGGATTTTTGGATCACAGTTGAGTCCTATATTTACAGGGGTCCCCGCGTGTCACTATTTACAGGGGGTCCCCGGGAGCGTGTCACTATTTACAGGGGTTCCCTGTGAGTGTGTCACTATTTACACGGGGTCCCTGTGAGCGTGTCACTATTTACAGGGGTCCCTGTGAGTGTGTCACTATTTACAGGGGGTCCCCGGGAGCATGTCACTATTTACAGGGGGTCCCCGGGAGCATGTCACTATTTACAGGGGTCCCTGTGAGCATGTCACTATTTACAGGGGTCCCTGTGTGTGTGTCACTATTTACGGGGGTTCCCTGTGAGCGTGTCACTATTTACAGGGGTTCCCTGTGAGCGTGTCATTATTTACAGGGGTCCCTGTGAGCGTGTCACTATTTACAGGGGTTCCCTGTGAGCGTGTCACTATTTACAGGGGTTCCCTGTGAGTGTGTCACTATTTACAGGGGTTCCCTGTGAGCGTGTCACTATTTACAGGGGTTCCCTGTGAGCGTGTCACTATTTACAGGGGTCCCTGTGAGCGTGTCACGATTTACAGGGGTCCCTGTGAGTGTGTCACTATTTACAGGGGTTCCCTGTGAGCATGTCACTATTTACAGGGGTCCCTGTGAGCGTGTCACTATTTACAGGGGTGCCTGTGAGTGTGTCACTATTTACAGGGGGTCTCTGTGAGTGTGTCACTATTTACAGGGGTCCCTGTGAGCGTGTCACTATTTACAGGGGTTCCCTGTGAGTGTGTCACTATTTACAGGGGTTCCCTGTGAGTGTGTCACTATTTACAGGGGTTCCCTGTGAGCGTGTCACTATTTACAGGGGTTCCCTGTGAGTGTGTCACTATTTATAGGGGTTCCCTGTGAGCGTGTCACTATTTACAGGGGTCCCTGTGAGTGTGTCACTATTTACAGGGGTCCCTGTGAGTGCGTCACTATTTGCAGGGGTCCCTGTGAGCGTGTCACTATTTACAGGGGTTCCTTGGGAGTGTCACTGTTTACAGGGGTTCCTTGGGTGTGTCACTATTTACAGGGGTCCCTGTGAGCGTGTCATTATTTACAGGGGTTCCCTGTGAGTGTGTCACTATTTACAGGGGTTCCCTGTGAGTATCACTATTTACAGGGGTCCCTGTGAGTGCGTCACTATTTACAGGGGTTCCCTGTGAGCTTGTCACTATTTACAGGGGTTCCCTGTGAGTGTGTCACTATTTACAGGGGTTCCTGTGAGCGTGTCACTATTTACAGGGGGTTGTTGGGAGTGTCACTTTTTCCAGGGGGTTTCCAGTGAGCATGTCACTATTTGCAGGGTGTCTCCATAACCCACTGCCTTAAAGCAACTTTAATATTTCTGTTCTGTTAGTTCTCTATCTTTCTCACTGCCACTCTCCCCCATATGAATTGAGGCCTACACTTCCATCGAGCAGCAAGTCCAGTGAGGGACACAGGTGAAAGAGAATTACCCCGGGCCATATTAAAGTACCACTGCCCTCCATGCAGTAGTGCCTGGGGCGACGGGGGAGAGAGAGAGATGATGAGTGGATTTGACCATCCCCTGGTCTGACAGTGTTGCGCAGTGGCTGTGGACTGGTGCATGCTGAGGCAGCTGTGCGCATGAGGCAGCAGCTGTGCCTGCTCTCCTGATGGTATTTGCCCACTTGTCTAAAACAATCAATCACTGAGATTCACTTGCTCATTTTTGCATAGCCCAGATATCTCCATCAATTAAACAGCCGCTTTGAAGTGACTGCCATATTTCACAGTATTCATAAGGTATGTTTCGAAACACACACCTCAGGAAAGGGTGAAAGTGCCTGAGGAGATTTGATAGCTGTATCCTCCCCAGACCATTTAAATTACACTAATTGTATTGGACACAAAACTGTGGTTGTCTTTCAGAAAATAAATCTTTCCTGAAATGCCTGCTTTTGGTAATCGCTGGTAACCTATCAAAGGCCGACTGGCCGCCCACACTATACCCGAAAGGCTTCCCTCCCCTCTCTCTTACCTCTCCTGCTGCTGCTGTCCGAGCATCTGTTGCACTTACCTATGCCAATTTCCTTACCTGCACCGATTTCCTTAACTCCAGAAGGGTTTTCCTACAGAGGCCACATATGCTGGCCTAAGAAGAACTGGAATAACTCTCAGCTGGCCAAACTTGCCTAAATGGTCAGAATTGGCGCGGGTGGCAGGTTACGCCCCTTTTGGCTGAAAAAAAAACGTACCTAAAAAAAATCGTAACTAACTGAGTTATGCTGGTGCAAATTGATCGGGGAAACTGTGGTTTCTTAATTTGGGCCAAAAAAAGCGGCCTGCATCAAAAAAACGCCGCAAATCACTGGGGGAAATTGAGCCCATTAAATCTATCTTGGGTTCAGTTCAGTGCTTCTGCCACTGAAACTCAATGCGCGGGTCTCGAGCACCTGGTAGCAACCTTCAAGCAAACTTGCCAGATTTACTAAGCCTTGCAGCCGGGAGCACCCTTTCTGTACCAGCTATTCCGCGTTTCCTACATTACGACAGTGACTACATTCCAAAAGTACTTCATTGGCTGTAAAGCGCTTCGAGATGTCCAGTGGTCGTGAAAGGTGCTATGTAAATCCAAATCTTTCTTCCTTTGTGTATTAAACAGAGGCTACGTTATTCTACTGAGCCAATATAGGCCAGGAAGGTCCCAGATTCAATTGCTACTCTGTTGAGTTAGTGAGGGCAGCAGTGAGGATTCTACAATTGGGCCCCAGCAGTCTGCAACAATGGGCCATCAGCTAGCAAGCATCAGCAACAAGTCTAAAGTCAAGGACATCCCACTGGATTAGGCAACATTGCAGCCCCTGCCACCCCTGGTCTGTGCCTGCACCTCATCTCATTAGGTGCTCTGTTTATACCAGTAAGAAAGGTCTTGCATTTATATACCACCTTTCATCGAAACATAGAGACATAGAAACATAGAAAATAGGTGCAGGAGTAGGCCATTCGGCCCTTCGAGCCTGCACCACCATTCAGTATGATCATGCAACTTCAGTACCCCACTCTCACCTTCTTTCCATACCCCTTGATCCCTTTAGCCATAAGGGTCACATCTAACTCCCTTTTGAATATATTTAACAAACTGGTCTCAGCAACTTTCTGTGATAGAGAATTCCACAGCTTCACAGTTCTCTGAATGAAGAAGTTTCTCCTCATCTCGGTCCTAAATGGCTTACCCTTTATCCTTAGACTGTGACCCCTGGTTCTGGACTTCCCCAACATCAGGAACATTCTTCCTGCATCTAACCTGTCCAATCCCGTCAGAATTTTATGTTTCTATGAGATCCCCTCTCATTCTTCTAAATTCCAGTGAATTTTAGCCTGGTCGATCCAGTCTTCCTTCATATGTCAGTCTGCCATCCCGGGAATCAGTCTGTGAACCTTCGTAGCACTCCCTCAATAGCAAGGATGTCCTTCCTCAGATTAGGAGACCAAAACTGAACACAATATTCAAGGTGTGGCCTCACCAAAGTCCTGTACAACTGTAGTAGGACCTCCCTGCTCCTATACTCAAATCCTCTCGCTATGAAGGCCAACATGCCATTTGCTTTCTTAACCACCTGCTGTACCTGCATGCCTACTTTCAATGACTGATGTACCATGACACCCAGGTCTCGTTGCACCTCCCCTTTTCCTAATCTGTCACCATTCAGATATTCTGCCTTCCTGTTTTTGCCACCAAAGTGGATAACCTCACATTTATCTACATTATACTGCATCTGTCATGCATTTTCCCACTCACCTAACTTGTCCAAGTTACCCTGCAGCCTCTTGGCATCCTCCTCACAGCTCACACCGCCACCCAGCTTAGTGTAATCTGCAAACTTGGAGATATTACATTCAATTCCTTCATCTAAATCAGCACTGAGCCCTGTGGCATCCCACTAGTCACTGCCTGCCATTCTGAAAAGGACCCGTTTATCCCGACTCTCTGCTTCCTGTCTGCCAACCAGTTCCCTATCCATGTCAGTACATTACCCCCAATACCATGTGCTTTAATTTTGCACACCAATCTCTTGTGCGGCACCTTGTCAAAAGCCTTTTGAAAGTCCTCAAGACGTCCCAGTGCACTTTACAGTCAGTGAAGTACCTTTTTTTTTTGAAGCGTTGTCACTGTTGTAATGTAAGAAACGCAGCAGCCAATTTACACATAGCAAAGTCCCAGAAGGCCGTGTGAGTAATTTGAATAATAAAAGTTAGATTGAAGGGCTAAATTGATGAGTGGATTGTAGCCTAGTTCCACCGAGGTCTCTGTTTAGTCACAGCTCCGTCTGTTCTCAATTACAGCATTTCTTACATTTTTATGGAGCTCATATTTCTGAGTGGTTTGTGATTTTATTGGTATTTTGTTTTGTGAAGCTTCCATCTCCTTCATTTTTAATTAGAATCCCTACGGTTCCCCCTTGACTGCATAACCGTGCAGCTGAGGGCGGAAGCCCACAACTTTCTCCCACCCAGGCTGCCAGTCAGTGGCAAGGAGAGCCACCGAGTGTCCAGGCAAGACCATATCCGCTCTCATCTTCCCTTCTTTTGCTGACTGTCACCACTCAGCTTCCCCCGTGACATCGCTCCAACCGGGATCTGATTCCCGGTCCCGGTTCCATCCCAATAGTTACGCAAGGTCATTGCTGCCAGCTTAACATAAGAACAGGAGGAGGCCATTCAGACCCTCAAACCTGTTCTGCCGTTCAATTAGATCATGGCTGATCTGTACCTTAACTCCATCTTCCCGCCTCAGTTCTGTAACCCTTAATACCCTAACCGATCAAAAAGCTATCCATTTCAGTTTTGACATTTTTCAGCTGACCCCCAGCCTCAGCCCCTTTTTGAGGGAGAGAGTTTTCCATATTTCCACTACCCTTTGTGTGAAGCAGTGCTTCGTGACTTCATCCCTGAAATGCCTGGCTCTAATTTTAAGGTTATGTCTTCAAGGCAGAATCAAGTGGAGAGCTGCGAGATGGTGTCGGAGAGGGAGTCAGCTTCTTTCATAATGGCTGCTGACAGAAAAGTTTCCTGTCGGCCCAGGAATGGGGCATCTGACTCCCTTTGGAGGTCCAAAGAGACTTAGAGTCCATGTTCGCAGATCACTAAACTGAGTAGTCAAGTACAAAAAAATACTCAAATAGGCTAATGGAATGTTGGCCTTTATATCGAGAGGCCTAGAATATAAAGGGAAGGAAGTTTTGCAACAGCACCCCATCTGCCACCTTCAACATTCAGTCCCTCCACCACCAGTGCACTGTGGCTGCAGTGTGTACCATCTACAAGATGCACTGCAGCAACTCGCCAAGGCTTCTTTGGCAGCATCTCCCAAACCCACGACCTCTACTACCTAGAAAGGACAAGGGTAGCAGGCGCATGGGAACACAGTCACCTGCAAGTTCCCCTCCGAGTTACACACCATATTGGAAATATATCGCTGTTCCTTCATCGTCGCTGGGTCAAAATCCTGGAACTCCCTCCCTAACAGCACTGTGGGAGTACCTTCACCACACGGACTGCATCGGTTCAAGAAGGCGGCTCACCACCACCTTCTCAAGGGCAATTAGGGATGGGCAATAATCCTTACCGACGCCTGCATCCCACAACCAGACCTGTTAAGACCACAGTTCTGGGCACCACATCTGAGAAAGGATATATTGGAAGGATGCAGTGCAGAGTCACCAGAATGTTACATAAGAACATAAGAATTAGGAACAGGAGTAGGCCATCTAGCCCCTCGAGCCTGCTCCGCCATTCAACAAGATCATGGCTGATCTGGCCGTGGACTCAGCTCCACTTACCCACCCGCTCCCCGTAACCCTTAATTCCCTTATTGGTTAAAAATCTATCTATCTGTGACTTGAATACATTCAATGAGCTAGCCTCAACTGCTTCCTTGGGCAGAGAATTCCACAGATTCACAACCCTCTGGGAGAAGAAATTCCTTCTCAACTCGGTGTTAAATTGGCTCCCCCGTATTTTGAGGCTGTGCCCCTAGTTCTAGTCTCCCCGACCAGTGGAAACAACCTCCCCATTACCAGGGCTCCAAAGGTTAAATTATGAGGAGAGGTTACATAAACTAGGCTTGTATTCTTTGGAATGTTAAAGGGTAATTTGATGGAGATTTTTAGGATTTTGAAAGGAATTGCTAGGGTCGGGAGAAATTTTTATGCTGGTGGGGACATCTAGGACAAGGGAACATAACCTTAAAATCAGAGCTAGGTCATTCAGAAAGGAAGTTGGGAAACACTTCTTCATACAAAGGGTGACAGAAGTGTGAAACCCTCTCACAAAAAGCAGTAGATGCTAGCTCGATTTAATAATTTTAAACCTGATTCTTGCTAGCCAAGAGTATTAAGGGATGTGGAGCCAAGGTGGGTGGCTGGAGTTTGATTACAGATCAGCCATGATCTCATTGAATGTTCCTTAGCTGAGGCGAGTTTCCTGGCTGTGGGTGGGGAAGGGCAGTGGATGAAAGTATTTGTAATTATTTAGCTGCTCTCGGGTGCAGAAGGTTGCTATTGGCTGCAGCACTCATGGATGCTGCAGGGAAAATGAGCCAGGATTCAGCTAGAATTGCTATTCAGTAACTGGAGGGTGAGGATGGGATCATACTCGGCTCGGATATCGTTACACAGTGTAATATGCTGGCCGACACTCACTGTCTGGTCATGTATGAAGAACGGCCTCTTGGACAATGTACCAAGATGCTGCCAGTGCCTGTGGAACGGTGCCCCAGTGTGAAGCAGCACCTTCCCGGGAAGAAGGGAGGACATTTTTGGGGGGAGGCAGGGAAGGGAGTGAAAACTGGATTGACTGTTTTAGCCTCCTCACTGCAGCAGCTAACGACACTCTCATGTAGCGCACCACAGAGCGGACAACGTTCATGTGGGAACAGTTCCGGGTTTTGTGTGCTGTTTGTTCTTGCTAGCCCACAACTCTCTCTCTAAGGAGCAACAAAACCAAGCAGCAGTATCTGCAGCTCAGGTTTGACTGCAGTGGCAACAAGCAACAGTAACAGCCCCAGTGTTTGAGCTGGGGAGGTGAAGGCAGCAGTTTCCCCTGTTCGACAAGCTGGTGTTTGATCAACAGCTGATTCTCTCTACAGCTGAGCTGAAGATTGTCGATTTTTTTTGTCGTTGCCTGTTCAGCCACACCATGGATTACAGCCTGCATTGGAGGATTTGGAAATGTATTTAACAATGATTCCTGCTGTAAGAGCAGATGGTAAATTGCACTATTCCTAAACTGCAAATGTAATTGTGCTCAGGGGGAGAGGCGGGGCCAAAAATACCAAGGTTTTATTTCCAACCACCGCCAAGTTTCTCTGCTAAAGGAAGTAAGTCCTGCTGGAGTTTGGTTGTATGGGAGCAGTTCACTCAAGTGATCATTTTCATGTGGGAGTGCAGACAGTGAATGTGGAGAGGGCTGGCGGGGAGAGAATATTACAGCTGAGAATATTACTGTCCTCGTTCGACAAAACATGCTTTCCGGGGCTCACGCTCAGAGCGATATCCTGCCCTTCCTCTCCCTACCCAGGCAATGTTGAGTCCCTGACTCTGCCCCGGCTGAGATCAGCTATCTTGACACATCATCATCATCATAGGCAGTCTCTCGGAATCGAGGGGGACTTGCTTCCACTCCCAAAGTGAGTTCTTTGATGGCTGAACAGTACGATACGAGAGCCACAGACCCTGTTACAGGTGGGACAGACATTTGTCGGGGGAAGGGGTTCGGTGGCGCTAGTTTGCCTGCGCCTGGCCTCTTCATGCTCCTTGTGTCGAGACTCAGTGAGCTCAACGCCCTCCCGGATGCACTTTCTCCACCTCGGGCGGTCTGCGGCCAGAGTCTCCCAGGTGTCAGTGGTGATGTCGTACTTTGCCAGGGAGGCTTTGAGGCTGTCCTTATAACGTTTCCGCTGTCCTCCTTTGTCTCGTTTACCATGAAGGAGCTCCTCATAAAGCATTTGCGTATCTGTCTTACGTACTATGAGGCCTGCCCAGTGAAGCTGATCGAGTGGTCAGTGCTTCAATACTGAGGATGTTGGCCTGGTCGAGGACAGTGATGTTGGTGCGTCTGTCCTCCCAGGGGATTTACAGGATCTTGCGGAGACATCGTTGGTGATATACCTCCAGCGACTTGAGGTGCCTTCTGTACATCGTCCATGCCTCAGACCCTCAGGAGGGCAGGTATTACTACAACCCTGTAGACTATGAGTTTGGTGGTAGATTTGAGGGCCCGATCTTCGAACACTCTTTCCCATAGACGGCTGAAGGCTGCGCTGGCGCACTGGAGGCGATGCTGAATCTCCGTATCAATGTTGTTGATAAGAGGCTCCCGAGATATGGGAAATGGTCCACATTGTCCAGGGCCGCGCTGTGGTTCTTGATGATTGGAGGGCAGTGCTGTGCGGCGAGGACAGGCTGGTGGAGGACCTTTGTCTTACAGGTGTTAAGCGTAAGGCCCATGCTTTCATATGCCTCAGTGAATACATTGACTATATCCTGGAGTTCAGCCTCTGAATGTGCACAGACGCAGGCGTCGTCCGTATACTGCAGCTCAACGACAGAGGTTGGGGTGATCTTAGACCTGGCCTGGAGGCGGTGTAGGTTAAACAGCTTCCCACAGACCACGGATGTAACCCATGAGTCTCCTGGCCTGTATAGCTCAGTACCACACCACGGGGTGCAGTTAGTCACTGACCAGTCGGGCGGTGTGATAATGTTTTCCTACCCGTCGACTTCCTTCATTTCACTATTTGTTCTGGAATTCCCTCCCTAAACCTCTCTCCTTTAAAACCCACCTATTTGACTGGATCAGTTCCTATCGAGTGGAGGGTAGCCAATGTAACCCCACTTTTTAAAAAAGGAGGGAGAGAGAAAACAGGGAATTACAGACCGGTCAGCCTGACATCGGTAGTGGGTAAAATGATGGAATCAATTATTAAGGATGTCATAGCAGTGCATTTGGAAAGAGGTAATATGATAGGTCCAAGTCAGCATGGATTTGTGAAAGGGAAATCATGCTTGACAAATCTTCTGGAATTTTTTGAGGATGTTTCCAGTAGAGTGGACAAGGGAGAACCAGTTGATGTGGTATATTTGGACTTTCAGAAGGCTTTCGACAAGGTCCCACACAAGATATTAATGTGCAAAGTTAAAGCACATG
This sequence comes from Pristiophorus japonicus, assembly GCF_044704955.1. NCBI lineage: Eukaryota > Metazoa > Chordata > Chondrichthyes > Pristiophoridae > Pristiophorus > Pristiophorus japonicus. Next base: position 218,179,326 of record NC_091983.1, on the reverse strand, counting down.
GGATTGGGGGTAGTGTGCTGACATGGATTGAGAACTGGTTGTCCGACAGGAAGCAAAGAGTAGGAGTAAATGGGGACTTTTCAGAATGGCAGGCAGTGACTAGTGGGGTACCGCAAGGTTCTGTGCTGGGGCCCCAGCTGTTTACACTGTACATTAATGATTTAGACGAGGGGATTAAATGTAGTATCTCCAAATTTGCGGATGACACTAAGTTGGGTGGCAGTGTGAGCTGCAAGGAGGATTCTATGAGGCTGCAGAGCGACTTGGATAGGTTAGGTGAGTGGGCAAATGCATGGCAGATGAAGTATAATGTGGATAAATGTGAGGTTATCCACTTTGGTGGTAAAAACAGAGAGACAGACTATTATCTGAATGGTGACAGATTAGGAAAAGGGGAGGTGCAAAGAGACCTGGGTGTCATGGTACATCAGTCATTGAAGGTTGGCATGCAGGTACAGCAGGCGGTTAAGAAAGCAAATGGCATGTTGGCCTTCATAGCGAGGGGATTTGAGTACAAGGGCAGGGAGGTGTTGCTACAATTGTACAGGGCCTTGGTGAGGCCACACCTGGAGTATAGTGTACAGTTTTGGTCTCCTAACCTGAGGAAGGACATTCTTGCTATTGAGGGAGTGCAGCGAAGGTTCACCAGACTGATTCCCGGGATGGCGGGACTGACCTATCAAGAAAGACTGGATCAACTGGGCTTGTATTCACTGGAGTTCAGAAGAATGAGAGGGGACCTCATAGAAACGTTTAAAATTCTGACGGGGTTAGACAGGTTAGATGCAGGAAGAATGTTCCCAATGTTGGGGAAGTCCAGAACCAGGGGACACAGTCTAAGGATAAGGGGTAAGCCATTTAGGACCGAGATGAGGAGGAATTTCTTCACCCAGAGAGTGGTGAACCTGTGGAATTCTCTACCACAGAAAGTTGTTGAGGCCAATTCACTAAATATATTCAAAAAGGAGTTAGATGAAGTCCTTACTACTAGGGGAATCAAGGGGTATGGTGAGAAAGCAGGAATGGGGTACTGAAGTTGCATGTTCAGCCATGAACTCATTGAATGGCGGTGCAGGCTAGAAGGGCCGAATGGCCTACTCCTGCACCTATTTTCTATGTTTCTATGTTTCTATGACCAAGTAGTTGGTCACCAGTCCTAATATCTCCTTATGTGGCTCGGTGTCAATTTTTATCTGATAAAATCGTTCCTGTGAAGCGCCTTGGGACATTTCAGGAGGCATTTTATAAATGTAATAATATTTGGAGTGTCACTGTGGGACGCTAGCTTCAAGCCACAGAGATCTGATTTGTATATCAGCCAATATTACCGATCTCGCAGATCGGTATTTCAGAGGGGGTTGTGCCATGTGGACCCAAGTACTTCTGCACAAGGACCCTGGGCCTCAGAGTCCCTGTCAGCCATCTCCTAACAGTAACTTTCAGAGGATTTGGAGTAGATTGTTGGCCGGCCTGGGGTAAAATGTGGAGAGGGCCAGGGGAGTGGGGACATGTTCTTTATTTTAAAACAAAAAACACTCTTTGTATGTGTGTTTAACTTTACGAATTTCTGCGTTTTCCTTTCAGACCTCCGAGGCCCTTCCGATTTCCCCGAAGGTGAGTGGCTTAGGTTAAGAGCACTAGCATTGCTGGCAAAGGTGCCTTGTACAGAGCCCTAAACTAACAGGGGATCCCACCCGTCTCCAGCCTGAGACCCAGGGTTGGCTGTGCAGGGCAGTGTTCGCTATGCCTTGGGTCTGATCAACTGGTGATATTCTGAGCTGGCAACTGTAGAAAGCATCAAATTAGCCTGCACAAGTCACAGTACATAAAAACAGAAAATGCTGGAAATGCTCAGCAGGTCGGCAGCATCTGTGGAGAGAGAAACAGAGTTAATGTTTCAGGTCGATGACCTTTCGCTTTCCAGTGCTCACAAAAGGTCATCGACCTGAAACGTTAACTCTGTTTCTCTCTCTCCATCTGAGTCTTTCCAGCATTTTCCGTTTTATTTCAGATTTCCAACATCTGCAATATTTTGTTCTTGTTCACTTCACGGTATGATGGTTGTTGGGAGGAGTTGGAGTTTATGCACTCCTGGTCTCCCACCATTAAGTGTCACAGTCACTCTAACATGCTGCATGATTCTGTATTTACGAAGAATGCGAAAGACACTCATCCGGCGAATGTGATGATTGAATCCAGTATTTTGCATAGAAACCTGTAGGTGACAAGGTCACAGTAACAGCATTACTGTACACTCGAGAACAATTGTGCAGTCTGAGGGCAATAGTTTCTCCAATATTCTGAGAACAATCGATTTTTATTTTATTACCCTTCGGCCAAAAGTAGTGTTTATTTCCAGCCACGGCCGAACCTGACATCCACATCCATGCCTCTGACACTAGTTGCTGGATAACCACAATGAGAACCCTGGCCAATTTATTGCCCCACCCCCAACACCACCCTTAGCTGGGACTGGTTAACTCAGCACAGACAGGGGAATTGAGCCTGGGCCTTCAGTGTAGTTCAGCTACTCACTGTCTTAACCCGCCGAGCTACCGAGAGCGATAGGATCAGGAATAAGCTATTCAGCCCATTGAGCCGACTCCACCAATATGTTAGCATTCCACTTTCCTGCCCCTCTCCATTACCCATACTTACCATGCATTGGCCTCTATTTTGAAGGCCCCAGTTGTTTCTCCATGTAGCTGTTTCTTTTGATTACACTACATTTCTTTGTGTGACATGCTTCAGTGATAAAGTTGGTGGTTTGCGCTTGTTCAGTCTGCTATCATGTCGTAGGAAGTTCAAGTGTCCAAGTAGTGAAGAAGCACTCTAAACAAAGGACTGTCAACCTTGCTTTTTTTTTTCCCTTGGGTGGGTTCCACAGACACTGAACAGAGCCAAGTGCTCTCTGAAAGGAAATTCCTGCCTCAGCAGGACCCAGAGCTCATAGTTGTACCTCTGCCAGCCTGTATGCGTAGCCTAATAACAGTCTGACATGCTCTCTGGTTCCATCGCTAACATTATGTGCTGAAACCTGGAGCAAGTGGTCTTAAATACTGAAAGATTATTCTGCAGTTGGGCACGATAAATCTGCCAGGTAATTCACAACGCGCACATTCAAGGCGCATCCGTCTTAATTGGGAAACCTGGTTGAAAGGCCGTCCCATAGTGCAGGACACCAGCAAGGTTGAAGAGCAGGAGAGAAGGTACCGATCATGAAATAGTGGTCACGCTTCGGGTTTTAAAAGCCTGTAGATTATGGAAGAAAGGAAAGGCTGATGGAGAGTTTGAGGTCCTAACAACAAATGTGTTATTTGGGAGATGGTGTAGTGAATCTTGATTTCAGCGTAATGAGTGTGCAATTAGGCAGGAAGGTTTTGCAAGATGGTGTATTTATAGCATAGGAACAAAAGGAGAGAGGCTAGTTCAAAAGAATTGGACAAACGGGAGATTGTAATGGAGACTGGAGGGAAGGAGTGCTAGTTAGTTGCCAAATTCAAAGCGATTTTGATTTTGAGAGATTATTTTTTACCCCACCCTTCCATTTCTGGCCGTGCCCATTGCCACGCAGCAATCCTTCAATGCTATCCCGAGGTAACACGATTGAGTTGGGTAGGTTAATGTGGCATTGCAGGAGTGAATCCCTGTCCCATGAATTCACGGTGCAGGGCATCAGTGGATTGTAACTCAGAAACTAGTGTGGGCAATATCAGCAGCTTCATGGTTAATGATTTCCTTTGACTGCTATTGTAGCAACTGAAAATAAACTGGTTGATGTCAAAATAGCGCCCTATGGACCTGTTCAACACATGTCCGCTAATGCCATTGGGAATTTTGAAGCTGATAAAAAGCACGAAATGAGAAGAGGCCATTCGGCCCATCGAGCTCGCTTCTTCCACAGACCATGTACTCTGTCCAACCCCGTTAATCTACTGGGGAATTAATCCCTGATCTACAAGGGTAATCAAGCAAAACTCATCCTTCCTCTTATCTCTCACAATCCAACCCTGACCTCATCAAGCAACTTCCCCCGGCCTAGCAGCAGACCGGCATCACACCCGTAGAGTATTTGACGATCCCAATCTAACTCGACCATTTCCAGTCCCTTGTCTCTTCCTCTTCAACACATTTGTTAACTTCACTGTTGAAGTTCACACGTGGAGAACGACCACACGGAGGGCTGCCAGCCCTTGGAACTGGTAATCCAACCTTCAGTAGATGGCGCTTTTAAAAACAAATGTATGCATAGGGTTTCCCGCGGTGCATGGGGGTTCAAATTGTACAAAATTGGCTCAAATTCCGGCCTACAGAGTTAGATATTTTTACTGTTTTATTGCAAGAAATGGAAACGTCATATTGTAGACTGTGTAACGTGCCGGTGGTGTTTCCTTCACACAGCTACGCAGCTCTGATTGCTGACTGGCCGGTGGTGGTCCTGGGGCTGTGCACGGTGCTGATAGTGATCTGTGCACTGGTGGGAATCCTGGTACCAGACCTTCCAGACTTCTCCGACCCACTGCTGGTGAGTGATCTTCGCTCCACTATGGAGAATTTTGGCTATGAGGAAAGACTGGAGATGCTGGGTCTGTTTTCTTTGGAAAAGAGGAGACTGAGGGGAGACCTGATTGAGATGTATAAAATTATGAGGGTCCTGGATAGAGTGGATAGGAAGGACCTGTTTCCTTTAGCAGAGAGGTCATGAACCAGGGGGCATAGATTTAAAGTAATTGGGGGGAGGTTTAGAGGTGATATGAGGGGAAATGTCTTCACCCAGAGGGTGGTGAGGGTCTGGAGCTCACTGTCTGAAAGGGTGGTAGAGGCAGAAACCCTCACCACATTTAAAAAAATACTTGGATGTGCACCTGAAGTGCTGTAACCTACAGGGATACGGACCAAGAGCTGGAAAGTGGGATTAGGCTGGATAGCTCTTGGTAGGCCGGCGCGGACACGATGGGCCGAAATGGCCTCCTTCCGTGCTGTAAATTTCTCTGATTCTATGAGTGACTCAAGCTGCATCCAATTCTCCAGATCAATGCAAACTTATGCCCTTGAACATAGCTCTGTAACTTCTGCAAAAGTTCAAGGCCAGAATTCACTGGCTTGCCTTTTGTTTTATTACCTCTTCGACGGGAGTCGAACTGTTGTCAATTCTTCTGCACATTTGAAAGTGAAATGGTTCTGATTTCTTGTAAAAGATCCCAACCTGCAGAATTAGAATATTCCACGTCACGTCCTTGGAAGTTCTTCTCTCCTCTTCACCGGAAGGTGTCGACTTGGGGCATGGTTCTACATGCACCAGGCACTGTGGCCTTCCTTAGGACTATCTGGCCAATCCACGTTGGTTGGCCATGGTGGGGAGATCAGGTAACTCCACACACCACACACTGGCATCGAACCTGGGACTTTACATAGAAATGACACTGAGATAGGCCGTTCGCCCAATCAGTCCTCGTTGGTGTTTATCCTTCATGAGCAATAGTCCTGATCCCTTGTGCTCAATCTGTTCCATATCCCTTTGTTTCCCTTTCCTCTCGCCCCCTGTCTAACTTTTCTTAAATGTTAACATGGTCCCTGCTTCGGTCACAAACTCACTGTTTAATAACAAATATGTTTATTCTGCTCTCTGCCCTAAAATAAAAATGTAATTGTTTTTCTATGTCAGGTGTTCTAGACAACTGAACCTCTGGAACATGTCTGTTTCAATCTACTCTCCCTAACCCTTCATAATTTAAAGCACTTCTATCATATTACCACATAATGTCCTTTGTTTCAGAAAAAACAGCCCCAATTTTTCAAGTCTTCATTTGTAATTCCTCATACCAGGCAGCATCCTCATGAATCTGCGATGTAAAGAAAGAAAGACTTGCATTTATATAGTGCCTTTCACGGCTACCAAACGTCTCAAAGCACTTTACAATCAATTAAGTACTTTTGAAGTGTAGTCACCCTTGTAATGTGAGAAATGTATTCAATGTTCCCTCTTTTTTTGGGGGGGTGCGGCCCATTCAATGCTTTGCGCATGAGTAAAACTTACCATTGAAAAAGCCAGTCCCAGACTGGCAGGATCTGCACAGCTTACAGGGAACGTTGACTGCATGCACACTATTGACTCAACATCCTTCCTATAATGTGGAACCCAAAACTGCACACAGGAATCCAACTGTGGTCTTCCTAAAGTAAATTCAGCATTACATCTTGGCTTTATATTCTTTACCTCTTGCCATAAAACCAAGTGTTCCATTAATTTTTTATATGGCCTAATCACTTGAGGTACTGCTTTCAATGTCGAATGAACTTGAAACTCCAAATCCCTCTGTTCCTCCTGATCCAGCCTTTCCCCCATTCAAAGTTTTCATTTATGTACCTCCTCAGATTTACTAACATTGAATTCTATCTGCCACTATTTTCCCCATTGGTCCTCTATTATTTGCTATGCCTCCTATTTTAGTATCATCTGCAAATTTGGACACCATCTCCTCTCGCTCTATATGCAAATCTTTGGTGTTCACAGCGATCCCAAACCAGAATCCTGAGGAACATCACCGTCCACTTCCAGCCACTCTATGAAACTATTCTTAACTCTCACTCCCTGTTTGTTCCTTTGGGACCAGTTTTTAATCCAGTTTGCCACCCTACCCCTAATTCCATACCCCTTAATCTTCTCCAGTAGTCTCTTGTATGGTACCTTTTCAGAGGCTTTCTGAAAGTGCATATACACCACATCCACCGAATTCCCCCATTCACCACCTCTGTTATCTCATCAAAGAACTGTCAGTTTATTCCTAGTCGGTTTAGCCAAGGACTGCACCTGGAGACATGCGGGGTGGAGTGGCAGGGGATTTCTGAGCCAGGCAGACTGGAAAAGTACAGGACATTTACCTGAGTAAATTTGTTGTTTAAATTTTCCCCCACCTCTAAACATCCTTTGGTTTAATGTATAAAATATATAAACAAGTCTCTCTTAAGTTATGATAAACAGTTGTTATTTTCTGGAGTGCACTGCCTGGAAGGGTGGTGAAAGCAGATTCAACAGTTACTTTCAAAAGTGCATTGCACAAATACTTCTTCAAGGGGAAAAAATTGCGATGATACGGGGAAAGAACAGGGGAGTGGGCTTACACAGGCAAGGTGGGCTGAATGGCCTCCTTCTGTGCTGTGTCATTCTATATAAGCTCCCCCTGCAATTGAGCAAGTTTACCACCGCGCAGCTGAACTTAGCCGAGATGGTAGGAAAGGCTTTATTATAAAGAGTCCACGCCATCCCAGGAGTACGGAAGGGAATATCAGCCAGGGCTGCTGCTATCCACGGAGTCCGACTAGAGCGTGAACATCCGGGGAGGAGGAGAGAAAACAAAGCATTGTCGGCAGTGTAGATGGAAGTATAAAATTACAAAGGGATATCGGCAGATTAAGTGAATGGGCAAAACTGTGGCAAATGGGATTTAATGCAGGCAAATGTGAGGTCATCCACTTTGAACCTAAAAAGGATAGAACAGGGTAATTTCTAAATGGTGAAAAGCTAAAAACAGTGGATGTCCAAATAAACTTGGGAGTCCAGTTACGTAGATCACTAAAATCTGGTACAGAAAATAATCAAAAAGGCTAATGGAATGCTGGCCTTTATATCTAGAGGACTAGAATACAAGGCAGTCGAAGTTATGCTGCAGCTAAACAAAGCCCGAGTTAGATTCACGCCTGTGAGTAGTTCTGTTAGCACTACACTTTAGGAAGGATATATTGACCTTGGAGAGTGCAGCATAGGTTTACCAGAATGATACCCGGACTTCTAGGGTTAAGTTGTGGAGAGATTAGACAAATATGGTGGTATTCCCTAGAATTTAGTGGGTTAAGGGGCGATCTGATTCAAAGTTTTCAAGATATTAAGGGGTAGATAGAGAGAAAGTATTTCCACAGGTTGGGGATTCTAGGACTCGAGAGCATAGTCTCAAAATTAGAGCCAGACCTTTCAGGAGTGAAATTAGGAAACCAAAGGGTGGGGTAGAAGTTTGGAGCACTCTTCCGCAAACGGCAATTGATGCTCAATCAATTGTTCATTTTAATTTTAAATCGGAGATTGATCGCTTTCTGTTAACCAAAGGCATTCAGGGATATGGGCCAAAAGCGGGTATATGGAGTCAGGTCACAGATCAGTCATGATCTCATTGAAGAGATGAGCCAAGAGGGGCAGACGCAGTCTAACTTGTAAATAGTTGTTAGTGGGATCGGTCAAAGATCCAATCTCGCCCACTGCAGGGCGTGAGTGGGGCAACCTGCAGCTTAGCATCGAACGCTGAGTAATTAAAATTCTCTCACTCCAGTTCCAGTGGCTAGACTACATTGTGATGATGTATTTAGCAACAGCTGATGGCACTAATGGCAAGTTAGGTCACAGCTGGATAAACACTGAGGATTATATTCTGTTAATCCAGTTGCTGTTAGCAGCACTGCTTGTTCATATCCTCGCTGGAGTCAAACTTCACGGTTTCTCGCAGAGGAGGGTTTTTTTGCACAAAGGTCTCGCTGTTTGGACAACGTTAAACTGAGGGCACACCGGCCTGTTCCCAACATACGCTCAAAATCCCATGGCAGAATCCACAAAAGAACAGGGAATTATTGCTGTGCTCTGGCCAACATGCCCCTCAACCGACGCTGCCAAAAACCAACTTAACGTGTCATTCTTCCCATAGCTTTTGTGGGAGGTTGTTGCGCACAAAGCGGGCATCTTATTTATTTGCCCACATGTCATGTCGCTGCACTTGAGAGGAACTCGCTGTATGTGAATCACTTTAGACGGATAGGGGGAAACTCTTTCCACTGGCAGGAGAATCGATAACCAGAAAGCACACATTTAAAATAATTGCCAAAAGTAGTCGAGGAGAGATAAAGAGAAATTATTTTACAAGCAGCAAGTTGTTAGGTTGTGGAATGCGCTGTTTGAAATGAAGGTGGAAGCAGATTCATTAGTGACTTTCAAAAGGGAATTGGATCTCTACTTGAAAAGGAAAACTTTGCGGGGCTATGGGGAAAGAGCAGAGAAGTGGGAACAATTTTCAAAAAGCCGGCACAGGCACGATGGGCCGAATGGTCTCCATCTGTGCTGTACGATTCCATAATTCTGGTGAGCTGTGGACTGTGAACGGTCTTGCAATGTTTCTGAGATGTAATGGGGTCCTTCTACTCTCATCTCCTAACAAGCAATTCTAAAGCAAAAAAACGCAGCAAGGGGTTGCTTTGTGCATCGATAAGCTTCCCCTAATGTGGGTGATAATTCAATGTAACACATTTCCTCCTTTTGAAGAGCCTATTCTGTGCTGTTTATGGTATAGATCGCCATCTACAGGACACGAGGTAGGGTGCAGCAGGCGGAAACACATTGCAACTAGCTAGTTGCACAGGAGGATGTTGTCCAACCTCTAGTTTGTAGATATTTCCTACAAACTAGGTAGTTGTGTGGAGGGGACGGGGAAGCCACCAGTTTCATGAATTGTTTTGCTTGTAACTCCTAGCCAAGAATAATTTAAATGTGCTGTAGATTTCCTCAAGTAATTGTTCCCTTGATGGCTACGTGCAATACTAGCATCACTTATTCCCAGGTTTATTCTAGGCCGCTGCTCATTAGCTGGTCTTGGACAGTGTGGGAGCAGGAGCTCGACAGTTGGCTGAAACGCCTCAGGGTATGGAGGGGGGGGAATTGGCCCACGGTGACGGTTACATGACCCCTGTGTGTGTGTGTATGCGGACACTGATGGAAACTGACTGGGGCTTGGCGGTGGTGCAGTCCATGGTCAAATAGCCTCACACATACTCAGAAATCCATAGAAATTAAAACAGAGAGATGGGCCATTTAGTCCATGTTGGTGTTTATCCGCGCTCCCCGAGCAGTAGTCCTAATCCCATGTGATTGCTCCACAAGATGGTAACTTAGGTGAGGGAGCAAAGGGCAGCCGGGCCCACATTTCCCCCCGGCAGCATCAGCAAGTAGTCAGTGTCAGGTAAAGGGTGGAAGAAAAAAATGAAACGTGTTGAAAAAGTTGGTTGGTGTGCAACAGTAGCGCATGGGTTAGTATCTCTGGGGGAGGGGAGAAACACTTCCTGTCAATAAGGTGGTGACCTGCTGTGAAATGCTTACAGGGGTTTGAACCCAGAGGGACAGCAATTGGTCAGAGATTGGTCACCTGGAACAACATGGTGAAAAACACTGGGTATCAAGCAATGCTGGCAAACTATCCTTTCAAATACGCAGAGGAGCAAGCCAAGAGGTGAGTTCTATAACGCAGTAAGTACTCTATGTAAAAAATATGTGTATTCAGGCCAGGGCAGTGGGGCTAGGGGAATCCGTCCGGAGTTTTTTTGGTGCCACAGGAACAGTTTGGGATGCGGGAAAAATATGTTGCAACAGAACGCTTCAACTTGAAACATGTTGAAAGGGCACAGTTCGGAGTGAGTGAGGATTTCTGGTGAACTGATACTTTTTTTCCAAATGTGTGTTTTACATAAGAACATAAGAAATAGGAGCAGGCATAGGCCATACGGCCCCTCGAGCATGCTCTGCCATTTAATATGATCATGGCTGATCCGATCATGGACTCAGATCCACTTCCCTGCCCGCTCCCCATAACCCCTTATTCCTTTATCGGTTAAGAAACTGTCTATCTCTGTCTTAAATTTATTCAAAGCCCCAGCTTCCACAGTTCTCTGAGGCAGAATAATTCCACAGATTTACAACCCTCTAAGAGAAGAAATTCCTGCTCATCTCAGTTTTAAATGGGCGGCCCCTTATTCTGAGACTATGCCCCCTAGTTCTAGTCTCCCCTATCAGTGGAAACATCTGCATTACCTTGTCAAGCCCTCTCATAATCTTATTCGTTTCAATAAGATCACCTCTTATTCTTCTGAATTCCAGTGAGTAGAGACCCAACCTACTCAACCTTTCCTCATAAGTCAACCCCCCCATCTCTGGAATCAACCTAGTGAATCTTCTCTGAACTACCTCCAAAGCAAGTATATCCTTTCTTAAATATGAAAACCAAAACTGTACGCAGTATTCCAGGTGTGGCCTCACCAGTACCCTGTATAACTGTAGCAAGACTTCCCTGCTTTTATACTCCATCCCCCTTTGCAATAAAGGCCAAGATTCCATTGGCCTTCCTGATCACTTGCTGTACCTGCATACTATCCTTTTGTGTTTCATGCACAAGTACCCCCATGTCCTGCTGTATTGCAGCACTTCGCAATCTTTCTCCATTTAAATAATAAGTTGCTCTTTGATTTTTTTCTGCCAAAGTGCATAACCTCACACTTTCCAACATTATATTCCACCATCCAAATTCTTGCTCACTCACTTAGCCTATCTTATATCCTTTTGCAGATTTTTTGTGTATTCCTCACACATTGCTTTTCTTCCCATCTTTGTATCGTCAACAAACTTGGCTACTCAGTTCCTTCTTCCAAGCCGTTAATATAGATTTTAAATAGTTGGGGTCCCAGCACTGATCCCTGCGGCACCCCACTAGTTACTGATTGCCAATCCAAGAATGAACCATTTATCCCGACTCTATGTTCTCTATTAGTTAGCCAATCCTCTATCCACGCTAATATATTACTCCCAACCCCGTGAACTTTTATCTTGTGCAGTAACCTTTTATGTGTCACCTTGTCAAATGCCTACTGGAAGTCCAAATACACCATATCCACTGGTTCCCCTTTATCCACCCTGTTTGTTACATCCTTAAAGAATTCCAGAAAATTTGTCAAACATGGCTTCCTCTTCATAAATCCATGCTGACTCTGCCTGACTGAATTTTGCTTTTCCAAATATCCTGCTACTGCTTCTTTAATAATGGACTCCAACATTTTCCCAACCACAGATGTTAGGCTAACTGGTCTATAGTTTCCTGCTTTTTGTCTGCCTCCTTTTTTAAATAGGAGTGTTACATTTGCAGTTTTCCAATCTGCTGGGACCTCCCCAGAATCCTGGGAATTTTGGTAAATTACAACCAATGCATCCACAATCCCTGCCACTACTTCTCTTAAGGCCCTAGGATGCAAGCTGTCAGGCCCAGGGGATTTATCTGCCTTTAGTCCCATTATCTTACTGAGTATCACCTCCTTAGTGATTGTGAGTGTGTTAAGTTCCCCCCCCTTATAGCCCCTTGATTATCCACTGTTGGGTTTTTTTAGTGTCCTCTACCGTAAAGACTGATACAAAATATTTGTTCAGAGTTTCTGCCATCTCCATGTTCCCCATTACTAATTCCCCGGTCTCATCCTCTAAGAGACCAACATTTACTCTAGCCACGCTTTTCCTTTTTATATACCTATCGAAACTCTTGCTATCTGTTTCTATGTTTTGTGCTAGTTTACTTTCATAGTCCCTTTCTTAATCATTTTTTTAGTCATTCTTTTCTGGCTTTTAAAAGTTTCCCAATATTCTGCCCTCCCACTAGTTTTGGCCACTTTGTATGCCCTTGTTTTTAATCGGATACCGTCCTTTATTTCTTTAGTTAGCACGGATGGCTATCTTTTCTTTTACACCCTTTCCTCCTCACTGGAATATATTTTTCTTGAGAGTTGTGAAATATCTCCTTAAATGTACACCACTGTTCATCAACCATCCTACACTTTAATCTATTTTTCCAGTCCTCTTTAGCCAACTCTGCCCTTATACCTTTGTAGTCTCCTTTATTTAAACTTAGTACACTGGTTTGAGATCCAACTTTCTCACCCTCCATCTGAATTTGAAATTCAACCATACTATGATCACTCATTCCAAGGGGATCCTTTACTAGGAGATTGATTATTAATCCTGTCTCATTACACAGGACCAGATCTAAGATAGCCTGCTCCCTGGTTGGTTCCGTTACACACTGCTCAAGGAACCCGTCCCTTATGAACTCTATGAACTCTTCCTCAAGGCTACCCTGACCAATTTAATTTGTCCAATCAATATGGAGATTAAAATCACCCATGATTATTGCTGTTCCCTTTTTACAAGCCCCCACTATTTCCTGGTTTATACTCCGACCAACAGATTTGCTACTGTTAGGGGGCTATAGACAACGCCCACCAGTGACTTTTTCCCCTTATTATTCCTTATCTCCGCTCAAACTGTTTTAACATCCTGATCATTTGAGCCAATATCGTTTCTCACAATTGCAGTGATTCCAAACTTTATCAATAGGGCTATCCCACCTCCTTTTCCTTTCTGCCTGTCCTTCCGGATTGTCACATACCTCCTGAATATTTAATTCCCAGTCCTGGTCAGCTTGCAACCATGTATCTGTAATGGCTATCAGATCATACCCATTTGTATCTATTTGTGCCGTCAACTCATCTATTTTGTTACGAATGCTACATGCATTTAAACAAAGAGCCTTTAAATTTGTTTTATTACCCTTTTTTCCTGTTTGTTTCCTCTGTCATTCAAACTCATTTTCTTTATTTTTGCTTTCTAATTCCAGCTTTACTCCCTTCCCTACTGAATCTATTCTCCGGTTCCCATCCCCCTGCCAAACTAGTTTAAATCCTCCCCAACAGCACTAGCAACCCCCCCCCCCCGCCCCTGTGAGGATATTGGTCCCGGCTCTGTTGAGCTGCAACCTGTCCAGCTTGTACACGTTCCACCTCCCCCAGAAGCGGTCCCAATGCCTCAGGAAACTAAAGTCCTCCCTCCTGCAGCCACGCATTCATCTGTTCTATCCTCTTGTTTCTGTACTCACTAGCTCGTGGCACCGGGAGTAATCCGGAGATTACTACCTTTGAGGTCCTGCTTTTTAATCTCTCTCCTAGCTCCCTAAACTCAAAACAGTTTTGTGGCCTGTTGATTTTCACAGCAGGGCTGTTTGATGTTGGACCGTCTTATTAAACAGGACAACTAAGCAATAAGAGTGCATGTTTTGGGGAGATCAATGGGTCATATTAATTAACATTTTTAGAAGGGGGAAATCAACAAAGCTGGACATTCCTGGAGGGAGGATGATTTATCATCTGCCATAAGAACTGTGACTATATTTGGAAAGTAATTGATTGGCTTTGAACCACTTCCATTCTTTTATGGTTCAGTAATCAATCTTATACATGTGATTTAATATTTTGCTTGGCTGTACATAAGAACATAAGAAATAGGAGCAGGAGTAGGTCATTTGACCCCTCGAGCCTGCTCCACCATTGAATAAGATCATGGCTGATCTAATCATGAACTCAGCTCCACTTTCCTGCCCACTCCCCATAACCCTTTATCCCCTTATCGCTCAAAAATCTGTCTATCTCCACCTTAAATATATTCAATGACCCAGCCTCCACAGCTCCCTGGGGCAGAGAATTCCACAGATTTACAACCCTCTGAGAAAAGAAATTCCTCCTCATCTCAGTTTTAAATGGGCGGCCCATTATTCTGAGACTATGTCCCCTAGTTTTAGTTTCCCCTATGAGTGGAAATATCCTCTCTGCATCCACCTTATCGAGCTCTCTCATTATCTTATATGTTTCGATAAGATCACTTCTCATTCTTCTGAACACCAATGAGTATTATCCCAACCTACTCAACCTATCTTCATAAGTCAACCCCCTCATCTCCAGAATCAACCTAGTGAACCTTCTCTGAACAACCTACAATGCAAGTATATCCTTCCTTAAATACGGAGACCAAAACTGTACGCAGTACTCTAGGTGTGGCCTCAACAATACCCAGTACAGTTGTAGCAGGACTTCCCTGCTTTCATACTCTATCCCCCTTGCAATAAAGGCCAACATTTCATTTGCCTTCCTGATTACTTGCTGTACCTGCATACTAACTTTTTGTGTTTCATCCACAAGGACCCCCAGGTCCCTCTGTACTGAAGCATTTTGCAATTTTTCTCCATTTAAATTATAATTTGCTATTCTATTTTTGCTGCCAAAGTGGATAACCTCATATTTTCCTACATTATACTCCCATCTGCCAAGTTTTTGCCCACTCACTTAGCCTGTCTATATCCCTTTGCAGATTTTTTGTGTCCTCCTCATAATTTGCTTTCCCACCCATCTTTGTATCATCAGCAAACTTGTCTACATTACACTCGGTCCCTTCATCCAAGTCATTAATATAGATTGTAAATAGTTGAGGCCCCAGCACCGATCCCTGTGGCATCCCATGTAATGTGTTAAGTTAGAAATTGTCACCATTACAGGTACTGGAATAAAAAGCTAGAAATGGTAACCGTGAAACTATTGGATTGTTGTAAAAATCCAACTGATTCACTCATGTCCTTTAGGAAGGAAACTTGCCGTCCTTACCCAATCTAATCGATGTGTGACTCCAAACCCACACAATTGTGGTTGACACATAACT
The DNA here is from genome assembly GCF_044704955.1 of Pristiophorus japonicus. NCBI lineage: Eukaryota > Metazoa > Chordata > Chondrichthyes > Pristiophoridae > Pristiophorus > Pristiophorus japonicus. The sequence continues at coordinate 218,163,995 of NC_091983.1, read as the reverse complement.
GCCCTTTGAAATGGCCTAGCAAGCCACTCAGTCGTGTCGAAAAAATTGCGCCAATGGACGACAGCGGTTCAAGAAGGCAGCTCACCACCACCTTCTCAAGGGCCATCAGGGTTGGGCAATAAATGTTGGCCTTACCAGTGATGCCCACATCCTGAGAACGAATACATTTTTTTTTAAATTACTATTCGCGATATTAGTAAACACGCCTTGAGGGAATATTAAGCCACTTATAATTGGGCTAACACCTTCTGGAGGCAGTCAGACGAATGTCTGTGTGTGTTACACATTCGTCCTCTAATATCGGCAGCAGTCATTTCTAGACTTGCGTATGCTTTAAAAATAAAATTAAAACAAGAACAATCTGGTGCCCAGTATGTTCTAATATTTGGTCTCCGTTGACAGACCTGTATTCTTGTAGAGTTTTAAAGTCAGAGCGATGCAGCAAACCTCCCTCGTTTACCTGTAGCAATGCTTCCTCACTTCAAATCTTCTTTCTGGTTTCACGCAAGTCACCGAGACGACAGATGGTCAGATGATCCCTACGAGAGAGACAAGCGGCAGGCGGAGTGGAATTTCCACAAGGACAGTTTCTTCTGTGACGTTCCAAGTAAGTGTCATGTCCCACGATAGATCCCCCTGGCCTTTGTTTGAACATTTAATTGATGGCGGACAGAGAAACCAAAGGCAAAAAGGGCCATATTACAGCAAAATTCTAAAGGGGCAAAGTGTGTTAAAAAGATAAGCCTGAAGGCTCTGTGCCTCAATGCGAGGAGTATTTGTAATAAGGTGGACGAATTAACGGCGCAGGCAGCAAGTAACGAATATGATATAATTGGTGACATGGCTCCAGGGTGACCAAGGCTGGGAACTCAACATCCAGGGGTATTCAACATTGAGGAAGAATAGACAGAAAGGAAAAGGAGGTGGGGTGGCATTGCTGGTTAAAGAGGAAATTAATGCAATAGTAAGGAAGGACATTAGCTTGGATGATGTGGAATCGGTATGAATGGAGCTACGGAATACCAAAAGGCAGAAAACGCTAGTGGGAGTTGTGTACAGACCACCAAACAGTAGTAGTGAGGTTGTGGACAGCATCAAACAAGAAATTAGGGATGCGTGCAATAAAGGTACAGCAGTTATCATGGGCGACTTTAATCCACATATTGATTGGGCTAACCAAACTGGTAGCAATGTGGTGGAGGAGGATTTCCTGGAGTGTATAAGGGATGGTTTTCTAGACCAATATGTCGAGGAACCAACTAGAGAGCTGGCCATCCTAGACTGGGTGATGTGTAATGGGAAAGGACTAATTAGCAATCTTGTTGTGCGAGGCCCCTTGGGGAAGAGTGACCATAATATGGTAGAATTCTTTATTAAAATGGAGAGTGACACAGTGAATTCAGAGACTAGTGTCCTAAACTTAAGGAAAGGTAACTTCGATGGTATGAGATGTGAATTGGCTAGAATAGACTGGCGAATGATACTTAAAGGGTTGACGGTGGATAGGCAATGGCAAACATTTAAAGATCACATGGATGAACTTCAGCAATTATACATCCCTGTCTGGAGTAAAAATAAAACGGGGAAGGTAGCTCAACCGTGGCTAACAAGAGAAATTAAGGATAGTGTTAAATCCAAGGAAGAGGCCTATAAATTGGCCAGAAAAAAGAGCAAGCCTGAGGACTGGGAGAATTTTATAATTCAGCAGAGGAGGACAAAGGGTTTAATTAGGAGAGGGAAAATAGAGTATGAGAGGAAGCTTGCTGGGAACATAAAAACTGACTGCAAAAGCTTCTACAGATATGTGAAGAGAAAAAGATTAGTGAAGACAAACGTAGGTCCCTTGCAGTCAGATTCAGGTGAATTTATAATGGGGAACAAAGAAATGGCAGACCAATTGAACAAATACTTTGGTTCTGTCTTCACGAAGGAAGACACAAATAACTTTCCGTAAATACTCGGGGACCGAGGGTTGAGTGAGAAGGAGGAACTGAAGGAAATCCTTATTAGGCAGGAAATTGTGTTAGGGAAATTGATGGGATTGAAGGCCGATAAATCCCCGGGGCCTGAGAGTCTGCATCCCAGAGTACTTAAGGAAGTGGCCCTAGAAATAGTGGATGCATTGGTGATCATTTTCCAATAGTCTATCCACTCTGGATCAGTTCCTATGGACTGGAGAGCAGCTAATGTAACACCACTTTTTAAGAAAGGAGGGAGAGAGAAAACGGGTAATTATAGACTGGTTAGCCTGACATCAGTAGTGGGGGAAAATGTTGGAATCATTTATTAAAGATGAAATAGCAGCTCATTTGGAAAGCAGTGACGGGATCAGTCCAAGTCAGCATGGATTTATGAAAGGGAAATCATACTTGACAAATCTTCTAGAATTTTTTGAGGATGTAACTGGTAGAGTGGACAAGGGAGAACCAGTGGATGTGGTGTATTTGAACTTTCAAAAGGCTTTTGACAAGGTCCCACACAAGAGATTGGTGTGCAAAATTAAAGCACGTGGTATTCGGGGTAATATACTGACGTGGATAGAGAACTGGTTGGCAGACAGGAAGCAGAGAGTCGGGATAAATGGGTCCTTTTCAGAATGGCAGGCAGCGACTAGTGGGGTGCCGCAGGGCTCAGTGCTGAGACCCCAGCTATTTACAATATACATTAATGATTTAGATGAAGGAGTTGAGTGTAATATCTCCAAGTTTGCAGATAACACTAAACTGAGTGGCGGTGTGAACTCTGAGGAGGACGCTAAGAGGCTGCAAGGTGACTTGGACAGGTTAGATGAATGGGCAAACGCATGGCAGATGCAGTATAATGTGGATAAATGTGAGGTTATCCACTTTTGGGCAAAAACACGAAGGCAGAATATTATCTGAATGGCGGCAGATTAGGAAAAAGGGACGAGATCTGGATGTCATGATACATCAGTCATTGAAAGTGGCATGCAGGTACAGCAGGTGATGAAGAAGGCAAATGGCATGTTGGCCTTTATAGCGAGAGGATTTGATTATAGGAGCAGGGAGGTCTTACTGCAGTTGTACAGGGCCTTGGTGAGGTCTCTCCTGGAATATTGTGTTCAGTTTTGGTCTCCTAATCTGAGGAAGGACGTTCTTGCTATTGAGAGAGTGCAGCGAAGGTTCACCAGACTAATTCCAGGGATGGCAGGACTGACATATGAGGAGAGACTGGATCGACTGGGCTTGTATTCACTGGAGTTTAGAAGGACGAGAGGGGATCTCAGAGAAACATATAAAATTCTGATGGGACTGGACAGGTTAGATGCAGGAAGAATGTTCCCGATGTTGGGGAAGTCCAGAACCTGGGGACATAGTCAAAGGATAAGGGGTAAGCCATTTAGGACTGAGATGAGGAGAAACTTCTTCACTCAGAGAGTTGTTAACCTGTGGAATTCCCTGCCGCAGAGAGTTGTTGATGCCAGTTCATTGGATATATTCAAGAGGGAGTTAGCTATGGCCCTTACGGCTAAAGGAATCAAGGGGTATGGAGAGAAAGCAGGAAAGGGGTACTGAGGTGAATGATCAGCCATGATCTTATTGAATGGTGGTGCAGGCTCGTTTTTGAGTACTTCAAGTTTCCATCCACCTTGGCCAGGTTTAACTTGGCCTGGCATTTTTAAGGCCACCTCTCCGGCACTCCATGAGGAGATGTGGTCCATCTCAATAGGCAGATACTGAAGCCAAATCGAGGCTAATTGTTGTGGGAGTTTCTGTAGGTTGGTGGTAGCTTGTAAATTGCCAGCTCCTGTCCTGGGGGAAGACTAGCTTATCGAGGTCAGAAACACCAGCGGGAAGTCGGGTATGTCAGACTGCAGATGTGACGAACAGAGCTGGAAACATCCGTGCAGTCTGGAGTAGACATAGAAAATGTGTATTTATATATAATGAAAGGAAATGTTATAATATTGCAATAACCTGGCATAACTCTATTTTTGTCCTTCCCGTTTCATTCCCTTATGCCACCTCCACATATGGAAGTATCATAACATCAAAGGATATGCCACGGGCCCTGGTAAGCCAGGGCACAAAACAGTCAAATAGCCAATCTTCAGATGGTGCTGCCAGGTTATTTTACCATGGGGATCCAACCCTCACCCAATATCAACACACATGCCCTTTTCAACAAGAGTCACTCGATAGTGATGTGGACCAGGAGTCCTGATCCTTCCCCCACTCTCATTGGTTATAATTATACCCAGCAGCGCCCTTCCTACTCTATGGTCGGTGCCACCAAACACGCTACTTTATTAAAAATTCATTCAAACCAACAGCTGCCAACCTACAGAAACTTCCCCAACAATTGGCCTCTATTTGGGCATTTCTGGCAAGGTTGGCATTTATTGCCCATCCCTAAACCCACCAGAGGGCAGTTATTGTGGGAATGGACTTACATAGAGGCCAGGCCAGGTAAGGGCAGCAGGTTTCCTTCCTTAAAGGACATTAATGAACCAGTTGGGGTTTTACAACAATGCAACAGCTTCCTGGTCACTTTAATAATCCCAGTTTTTTTTTCTCCTAATTTTTAAAACTGAGTTCAAATTCTCAAACTGCCAAGGTGGATTTGTCCTCTTGTTTTCTGTGATTATTACTCCAGGACTCTGGATTCGTGGTCCAGTAATGTAACCATGACACTACCTTGCCCTTTTACCCACTAAGCCATGGGGGAACTGCTGGGGTTTATTTTGTGTTTTTAATAAAAGCGTGCTGAAGGTCTCCACAAGCTCATTGCCTCCTTTCTACACCCTGTAGGTGACCGATATTCTCGAGTGGTGTTTGCCTCAGTGGATGGGGAGAATCTGTGGCGAACACAATCGATTAAATCAATGTGCAATCTCGACAACACCAGGGTAGGTACAGACTGATATATGATCGCAAGCATTCAATTTCCTTCTCCACTTCGCCTTGAACTCCCCACACCATCCCGAGAATCAACGATGGGACAAAGAAGAGCCATCTGTTTCTTGAAGGCTGGTGGCCCAACAAACTCTCTTTGATTGATCTGACGTTCTCACCATATCCCTCAATTCCCTTCCCTCTCACAAATAGGTTCAAGAGGCACTTCTAATGTCTGTTTTCACAGTCTTCATGATTGGAATGGAATAATTTTTAGAGGCTTGCCTTTTTATAATTGGGACTAACTATTTTACACTGCACTTTTTTGACCGACAGGCGACAAGCCCTGCCCCCGTCAAGCTCTGCCTCCTGGCCTCAACCATTCAATGCGCGAGATGTGAGCAGCAGGACCTGAGGTCGCGACTCTCTTCCCCTGGCCAGCCTGGGCCCGATGGCGGCAAGCCTGGGCCCGATGGCGAGAGAGAGGCTGGGGGGAGAGAGATGGCGCCGGGAGGGGGCTGATGGCGAGAAAGAGGCTGGGGGGAGAGAGAGAATTGGGACTCTGCGACTGACCACGCCTCCCACTGAGCTGCGAGTTCCAAGCCTCTGATCAGGCCCCGAGCCTCCTGTGGGGGTGGGTAGGGGGGGAGGGGAGAGAGCCTCGGGAAGGAAGAGAGAGCTCTGGGGGGGCGGGGAGGAGGGGAGAGAGAGCATGGGGGTGGGGGGAGGGGAAAGAGCCTTGGGAAGGAAGAGAGAGCTTCGGGGGGGGGGTGGTGGAGAGAGAGAGCTTGGGGGGGGGGGGAGGGTGGGGGAGAGCCTTGGGATGTGGAGAGAGAGAGCGCTTGGGGGGGTGGAGAGAGAGAGAGTGCTGGTGGCGGGAGGGGGTGTAAGAGAGAGAGAGAGAGAGAGAGAGCTTGGGGGGTGGAGAGAGAGAGAGCCTTGGGATGTGGAGAGAGAGAGAGCGAGCTTGGGTGGGGGGGTGGGTAGAGAGAGAGCGCGAGAGCTTGGGGGGTGGAGAGAGAGAGCTTTGGGGGGGGGGATAAAGAGAGAGAGAGCTTGGGGGGATAGAGAGAGAGAGAGCTTGGGGGTTGGAGAGAGAGAGAGAGAGAGCTTGGGGGGTTGAGAGAGAGAGAGGGGGGGAGAGAGAGCTTGGGGGGTTGGAGAGAGAGAGAGAGCTTGGGGGGGTGGAGAGAGAGAGAGAGAGAGAGAGAGAGAGAGCATTGGGATGTGGAGAGAGAGAGCGAGCTTGCAGTGGGGGGTGGGTGGGGAGAGAGACAGCTTGGGGGGGTGGGGAGAGAGAGAGAGAGAGACAGCTTGGGGGAGGGGAGAGAGAGAGAGAGAGAGACAGCTTGGGGGAGGGGAGAGAGAGAGAGCGAGAGACAGCTTGGGGGAATGGAGAGAGAGAGAGAGACAGCTTGGGGGAAGAGAGAGAGAGAGAGCTTGCAGGGGGTGGGGGGAAGAGAGAGAGAGAGAGAGAGAGAGCTTGTTGGGGGGGGGGGGGAAGAGAGAGAGAGAGATGGGGAGAGAGAGGGCTTGGGGGGGGGGACAGAAGAGAGAGAGAGAGAGAAAGAGAGGGAGCTTGGGGGGGGGGTGGGAAGAGAGAGTGAGAGTGCTTGGGGGTGGGAGAGAGTGAGAGTGCTGGGGGGAGAGAGGGAGTGAGAGTGCTGGGGGGTGGGAGAGAGAGTGAGAGTGCTGGGGGGTGGGAGAGAGTGAGAGTGAGAGTGCTGGAGGGGAGAGAGAGAGTGAGAGTGCTGGGGGGTGGGAGAGAGTGAGAGTGTTGGAGGGGAGAGAGTGCGAGAGTGCTGGGGGGTGGGAGAGAGAGTGAGAGTGCTGGGGGGTGGGAGAGAGAGTGAGAGTGCTGGGGGGTGGGAGAGAGTGAGAGTGCTGGGGGGTGGGAGAGAGTGAGAGTGCTGGAGGGGAGAGAGAGAGTGAGAGTGCTGGGGGGTTGGAGAGAGAGTGAGAGTGCTGGGGGGTGGGAGAGAGTGAGAGTGCTGGGGGGTGGGAGAGAGTGAGAGTGCTGGAGGGGAGAGAGAGAGTGAGAGTGCTGGGGGGTGGGAGAGAGTGAGAGTGCTGGGGGGGTGGGAGAGAGTGAGAGTGCTGGGGGGTGGGAGAGAGAGTGAGAGTGCTCGGGGGTGGGAGAGACTGAGAGTGCTGGGGGGTGGGAGAGAGTGAGAGTGAAGGGGGGTGGGAGAGAGTGAGAGTGCTGGGGGGTGGGTGAGAGAGAGAGAGAGAGAGAGAGTGCTGGGGGGTGGGAGAGAGAGAGAGAGTGCTGGGGGGTGGGAGAGAGAGAGAGAGTGCTGGGGAGTGGGAGAGAGAGTGAGAGTGCTGGGGGTGGGAGAGAGCGAGAGAGAGAGAGAGTGCTGGGGGTGGGAGAGAGAGAGAGTGCTGGGGGTGGGAGAGAGAGCGAGAGAGAGTGCTGGGGGGTGGGAGAGAGAGAGTGCTGGGGGGTGGGAGAGAGAGAGTGCTGGGGGGTGGGAGAGAGAGAGTGCTGGGGGGTGGGAGAGAGAGAGTGCTGGGGGGTGGGAGAGAGAGAGAGAGTGCTGGGGGGTGGGAGAGAGAGAGTGCTGGGGGGTGGGAGAGAGAGAGTGCTGGGGGGTGGGAGAGAGAGTGAGAGTGCTGGGGGGTGGGAGGGAGAGTGAGAGTGCTGCGGGGTGGGAGAGAGAGAGAGTGCTGGGGGGTGGGAGAGAGAGAGAGACTGTGCTGGAGGGTGAGAGAGAGAGAGAGAGTGCTGGGGGGGTGGGAGAGAGAGAGAGAGTGCTGGGGGGTGGGAGAGAGAGAGAGTGCTGGGGGGTGGGAGAGAGAGTGAGAGTGCTGGGGGGTGGGGAGAGAGAGTGAGAGCGCTGGGGGGGTGGGAGAGAGTGAGAGTGAAGGGGGGTGGGAGAGAGTGAGAGTGCTGGGGGGGTGGGAGAGAGTGCTGGGTGGGGTGGATGAGAGTGAGAGTGCTGGGGGGTGGGTGGGTGAGAGTGAGAGTGCTGGGGGGTGGGTGGGTGAGAGTGCTGGATGGTGGGTGAGAGTGCTGGGGGGGGTGAGAGTGAGAGTGCTGTAGGGTGGGGGGGTGAGAGTGAGAGTGCTGTAGGGTGGGTGGGTGAGAGTGAGAGTGCTGTAGGGTGGGTGGGTGAGAGTGAGAGTGCTGGGGGGTGGGTGAGAGTGCTGGGGTGGGGTGTGGTGTGGGGAGAGGGTGGGTGGGTGAGAGTGAGAGTGCTGGGGGGGGGTGGGTGAGAGTGCTGGGGGGTGGGTGAGAGTGAGAGTGCTGGGGGGGTGGGTGAGAGTGAGAGTGCTGGGGGTTGGGTGGGTGAGAGTAAGAGTGCTGGGGGGTGGGTGGGTGAGAGTGAGAGTGCTGGGGGGTGGGTGGGTGAGAGTGAGAGTGCTGGGGGGGGCGTGGTGGGTGTGAGTAAGAGTGCTGGGGGGGGTGAGAGTGAGAGTGCTGGGGGGGGTGAGAGTGAGAGTGCTGGGGGGGGTGGGTGAGAGTGCTGGGGGGGTGAGAGTGAGAGTGCTGGGGGGGGTGAGAGTGAGAGTGCTGGGGGGGGGGGTGGTGAGAGTGAGAGTGCTGGGGGGGGGGGGTGGTGAGAGTGAGAGTGCTGGGGTGGGGCGTGGTGTGGGGAGGGAGAGAGTGAGAGTGCTGGGGGGGGAGTGGGTGAGAGTGAGAGTGCTGGGGGGGGAGTGGGTGAGAGTGAGAGTGCTGGGGGGGGTGAGAGTGAGAGTGCTGGGGTGGGGCGTGGTGTGGGGAGGGAGAGAGTGAGAGTGCTGGGGGGGGCGTGGTGTGGGGAGGGGTGAGAGTGAGAGTGCTGGGGGGGGTGGGTAAGAGTGCTGGGGGGGGTGAGAGTGAGAGTGCTGGGGGGGGGTGAGAGTGAGAGTGCTGGGGGGGGTGGGTGAGAGTGCTGGGGGGGTGAGAGTGAGAGTGCTGGGGGGGGTGAGAGTGAGAGTGCTGGGGGGGGTGGGTGAGAGTGCTGGGGGGGTGAGAGTGAGAGTGCTGGGGGGGTGGGTGAGAGTGAGTGCTGGGGGGTGGGTGGGTGAGAGTGAGAGTGCTGGGGGTGGGTGGGTGAGAGTGAGAGTGCTGGGGGGTGGGTGAGAGTGCTGGGGGGGGGGTGGTGAGAGTGAGAGTGCTGGGGTGGGGCGTGGTGTGGGGAGGGAGAGAGTGAGAGTGCTGGGGGGGGAGTGGGTGAGAGTGAGAGTGCTGGGGGGGGAGTGGGTGAGAGTGAGAGTGCTGGGGGGGGTGAGAGTGAGAGTGCTGGGGTGGGGCGTGGTGTGGGGAGGGAGAGAGTGAGAGTGCTGGGGGGGCGTGGTGTGGGGAGGGGAGAGAGTGAGAGTGCTGGGGGGTGGGTGGGTGAGAGTGAGAGTGCTGGGGGTGGGTGGGTGAGAGTGCTGGGGGGGTGGTGGGTGTGAATGAGAGTGCTGGGGGGTGGGTGAGAGTGCTGGGGGGGGGTGAGAGTGAGAGTGCTGGGGGGGTGTGAGAGTGAGAGTGCTGGGGGGGGGTGAGAGTGAGAGTGCTGGGGTGGGGCGTGGTGTGGGGGGGGGAGAGTGAGAGTGCTGAGGGGGGGTGGGTGAAAGTGAGTGTGCTGGGGTGGGGTGGGTGAGAGTGAGAGTGCTGGGGGGTGGGTGGTTGAGAGTGAGAGTGCTGGGGGGGTGGGTGGGTGAGAGTGAGAGTGCTGGGGGGTGGGTGGGTGAGAGTGAGAGTGCTGGGGGGGGTGGGTGAGAGTGCTGGGGGGTGGGTGAGAGTGCTGGGTGGAGTGGGTGAGAGTGCTGGGGGTGGGTGGGTGAGAGTGAGAGTGCTGGGGGGGTTGGGTGAGAGTGAGAGTGCTGGGTGGGGTGGGTGAGAGTGTGAAGGTGCTGGGGGGGGAGTGGTGAGTGAGAGTGCTGGGGGGTGGGTGAGAGTAAGAGTGCTGGGTGGGGTGGGTGAGAGTGAGAGTGCTGGGGTGGGGTGTGGTGTGGGGAGAGGGTGGGTGGGTGAGAGTGCTGGGGGGGGGGTGGGTGAGAGTGAGAGTATTTGGGGGGGTGAGAGTGAGAGTGCTGGGGGGGTGGGGTGGGTGAGAGTGAGAGTGCTGGGGGGAGTGAGAGTAAGAGTGCTGGAGGGTGGTGGGTGAGAGTGTTGGGGTTGGGTGAGTGAGAGTGCTGGGGTGGGTGGGTGAGAGTGAGAGTGCTGGGGGGGTAGGTGAGAGTGAGAGTGTTGGGGGGGGGGTGGGTGAGAGTGAGAGTGCTGGGGGGGGTGAGTGAGAGTGCTGGGGGGGGTGAGTGAGAGTGTTGGGGGGTGGGTGGGTGAGAGTGAGAGTGTTGGGGGGTGGGTGGGTGAGAGTGAGAGTGCTGGGGGGGTGGGTGAGAGTGAGAGTGTTGGGGGGGTTGGTGAGTGAGAGTGCTGGGGGTGGTGTGTGAGAGTGAGAGTGCTGGAGGGGGTGGGTGAGTGAGAGTGCTGGGGGGGTGGGTGAGAGTGAGAGTGATGGGGGGTTGGTGGGTGAGAGTGAGAGTGTTGGGGGGTTGGTGGGTGAGAGTGAGAGTGCTGGGGGGGTGGGTGAGAGTGTTGGGGGGTTGGTGGGTGAGAGTGAGAGTGTTGGGGGGTTGGTGAGTGAGAGTGCTGGGGGGGGTGGGTGAGAGTGAGAGTGTTGGGGGGGGGGGGTGGGTGAGAGTGGTAGTGCTGGGGGGGGGGTGGGTGAGAGTGAGAGTGCTGGGGGGTGGTGGGTGAGAGTGAGAGTGCTGGGGGGAGTGAGAGTGAGAGTGCTGGGGGGTGGTGGGTGAGAGTGTTGAGGGGTGGGTGGGTGAGAGTGAGAGTGCTGGGGTGGGTGGGTGAGAGTGAGAGTGCTGGGGGGGGTAGGTGAGAGTGAGAGTGTTGGGGGGGGTGGGTGAGAGTGAGAGTGCTGGGGGGGTGTGGGTGAGGGTGAGAGTGAGAGTGCTGGGGGGTGAGTGAGAGTGAGAGTGTTGGGGGGTGGGTGGGTGAGAGTGAGAGTGTTGGGGGGTGGGTGGGTGAGAGTGAGAGTGTTGGGGGGTGGGTGGGTGAGAGTGAGAGTGTTGGGGGGTGGGTGGGTGAGAGTGAGAGTGTTGGGGGGTGGGTGGGTGAGAGTGAGAGTGTTGGGGGGTGGGTGGGTGAGAGTGAGAGTGTTGGGGGGTGGGTGGGTGAGAGTTGACGAGTGTTGGGGGGTTGGTGAGTGAGAGTGCTGGGGGTGGTGTGTGAGAGTGAGAGTGCTGGAGGGGGTGGGTGAGAGTGAGAGTGTTGGGGGGTGGGTGGGTGAGAGTGAGAGTGTTGGGGGGTTGGTGGGTGAGAGTGAGAGTGTTGGGGGGTTGGTGGGTGAGAGTGAGAGTGCTGGGGGGCGTGGGTGAGAGTGTTGGGGGGTTGGTGGGTGAGAGTGAGAGTGTTGGGGGGTGGGTGAGAGTGCTGGGGGGGTGGTGAGAGTGAGAGTGCTGGGGGGGTGGTGAGAGTGAGAGTGTTGGGGGGTTGGTGGGTGAGAGTGAGAGTGTTGGTGGGTTGGTGGGTGAGAGTGAGAGTGTTGGGGGGTGGGTGAGAGTGCTGGGGGGGTGGTGAGAGTGAGAGTGCTGGGGTGGGGCGTGGTGTGGGGGGGGAGAGAGTGAGAGTGCTGGGGGGGCGTGGTGTGGGGGGGGAGAGAGTGAGAGTGCTGGGGGGGCGTGGTGTGGGGGGGGAGAGAGTGAGAGTGCTGGGGGGGGTGGGTGAGAGTGCTGGGGGGGAGTGAGAGTGCTGGGGGGTGGGTGGGTGAGAGTGAGAGTGCTGGGGGGTGGTGGGGTGAATGAGAGTGCTGGGGGGTGGGTGAGAGTGCTGGGGGGGGTGAGAGTGAGAGTGCTGGGGGGGGGGGGTGAGAGTGAGAGTGCTGGGGGGGGGTGAGAGTGAGAGTGCTGGTGTGGGGCGTGGTGTGGGGGGGGGGAGAGAGTGAGAGTGCTGAGGGGGGGTGGGTGAAAGTGAGTGTGCTGGGGTGGGGTGGGTGAGAGTGAGAGTGCTGGGGGGTGGGTGGGTGAGAGTGCTGGGGGGGTGGGTGGGTGAGAGTGAGAGTGCTGGGGGGTGGGTGGGTGAGAGTGCTGGGGGGTGGGTGAGAGTGCTGGGTGGGGTGGGTGAGAGTGAGAGTGCTGGGGGGTGGGTGGGTGAGAGTGAGAGTGCTGGGGGGTGGGTGGGTGAGAGTGAGAGTGCTGGGGGGGGTGGGTGAGAGTGCTGGGAGGTGGGTGAGAGTGCTGGGTGGGGTGGGTGAGAGTGAGAGTGCTGGGGGTGGGTGGGTGAGAGTGAGAGTGCTGGGGGGGTGGGTGAGAGTGAGAATGCTGGGGGGTGTTGGGTGAGAGTGAGAATGCTGGGGGGTGTTGGATGAGAGTGAGAGTGCTGGGGGGATGGGTGAGAGTGAGAGTGTTGGGGGGTGGGTGGGTGAGAGTGAGAGTGTTGGGGGGTTGGTGAGTGAGAGTGCTGGGGGTGGTGTGTGAGAGTGAGAGTGTTGGGGGGTGGGTGGGTGAGAGTGAGAGTGCTGGGGGGGTGGGTGAGAGTGAGAGTGTTGGGGGGTGGGTGAGTGAGAGTGCTGGGGGGGTGGGTGAGAGTGAGAGTGTTGGGGGGTTGGTGGGTGAGAGTGAGAGTGCTGGGGGGGTGGGTGAGAGTGAGAGTGTTGGGGGGTTGGTGAGTGAGAGTGCTGGGGGGGGTGGGTGAGAGTGAGAGTGTTGGGGGGTTGGTGGGTGAGAGTGAGAGTGCTGGGGGGTGGGTGAGAGTGAGAGTGTTGGGGGGTTGGTGAGTGAGAGTGCTGGGGGGGGTGGGTGAGAGTGCTGGGGGGGGGTGAGAGTGAGAGTGCTGGGGTGGGGCGTGGTGTGGGGGGGAGAGAGTGAGAGTGCTGGGGGGGGGTGGGTGAGAGTGAGAGTGCTGGGGGGGTGGTGGGTGTGAATGAGAGTGCTGGGGGGTGGGTGAGAGTGCTGGGGGGGGTGAGAGTGAGAGTGCTGGGGGGGGTGAGAGTGAGAGTGCTGGGGTGGGGCGTGGTGTGGGGGGGGGAGAGAGTGAGAGTGCTGTTGGGGGGTGGGTGAAAGTGAGTGTGCTGGGGTGGGGTGGGTGAGAGTGAGAGTGCTGGGGGGTGGGTGGGTGAGAGTGAGAGTGCTGGGGGGGTGGGTGAGAGTGCTGGGGGGTGGGTGAGAGTGCTGGGTGGGGTGGGTGAGAGTGAGAGTGCTGGGGGGTGGGTGGGTGAGAGTGAGAGTGCTGGGGGGTGGGTGGGTGAGAGTGAGAGTGCTGGGGGGGGTGGGTGAGAGTGCTGGGGGGTGGGTGAGAGTGCTGGGGGGTGGGTGAGAGTGAGAGTGCTGGGTGGGGTGGGTGAGAGTGAAGGTGCTGGGGGGGGAGTGGTGGATGAGAGTGAGAGTGCTGGGGGGTGGGTGAGAGTAAGAGTGCTGGGTGGGGTGGGTGAGAGTGAGTGCTGGGGTGGGGTGTGGTGTGGGGAGAAGGTGGGTGGGTGAGAGTGCTGGGGGGGTGGGTGAGAGTGAGAGTATTGGGGGGGGTGAGAGTGAGAGTGCTGGGGGGTGGGTGGGTGAGAGTGAGAGTGCTGGGGGGTGGGTGGGTGAGAGTGAGAGTGCTGGGGGGGGGGTGGTGGGTGTGAGTAAGAGTGCTGGGGGGGGTGAGAGTGAGAGTGCTGGGGGGGGGGTGAGAGTGAGAGTGCTGGGGGGGGTGGGTGAGAGTGCTGGGGGGGTGAGAGTGAGAGTGCTGGGGGGGTGGGTGAGAGTGAGTGCTGGGGGGTGGGTGGGTGAGAGTGAGAGTGCTGGGGGGGGTGAGAGTGAGAGTGCTGGGGGGGGGTGAGAGTGAGAGTGCTGGGGGGGGTGGGTGAGAGTGCTGGGGGGGTGAGAGTGAGAGTGCTGGGGGGGGGTGAGAGTGAGAGTGCTGGGGGGGGTGGGTGAGAGTGCTGGGGGGGTGAGAGTGAGAGTGCTGGGGGGGTGGGTGAGAGTGAGAGTGCTGGGGGGTGGGTGAGTGAGAGTGAGAGTGCTGGGGGTGGGTGGGTGAGAGTGAGAGTGCTGGGGGTGGGTGGGTGAGAGTGAGAGTGCTGGGGGGTGGGTGAGAGTGCTGGGGGGGGGTGGTGAGAGTGAGAGTGCTGGGGTGGGGCGTGGTGTGGGGAGGGAGAGAGTGAGAGTGCTGGGGGGTGGGTGGGTGAGAGTGAGAGTGCTGGGGGGTGGGTGGGTGAGAGTGAGAGTGCTGGGGGGTGGTGGGTGAGAGTGAGAGTGCTGGGGGGGGGTGAGAGTGAGAGTGCTGGGGTGGGGCGTGGTGTGGGGGGGGGAGAGTGAGAGTGCTGAGGGGGGGTGGGTGAAAGTGAGTGTGCTGGGGTGGGGTGGGTGAGAGTGAGAGTGCTGGGGGGTGGGTGGTTGAGAGTGAGAGTGCTGGGGGGGTGGGTGGGTGAGAGTGAGAGTGCTGGGGGGTGGGTGGGTGAGAGTGAGAGTGCTGGGGGGTGGGTGAGAGTGAGAGTGCTGGGTGGGGTGGGTGAGAGTGAAGGTGCTGGGGGGGAGTGGTGAGTGAGAGTGCTGGGAGGTGGGTGAGAGTGCTGGGTGGAGTGGGTGAGAGTGCTGGGGGTGGGTGGGTGAGAGTGAGAGTGCTGGGGGGGTTGGGTGAGAGTGCTGGGGGGTGGGTGAGAGTGCTGGGTGGAGTGGGTGAGAGTGCTGGGGGTGGGTGGGTGAGAGTGAGAGTGCTGGGGGGGGTGGGTGAGAGTGCTGGGGGGTGGGTGAGAGTGCTGGGTGGAGTGGGTGAGAGTGCTGGGGGTGGGTGGGTGAGAGTGAGAGTGCTGGGGGGGTTGGGTGAGAGTGCTGGGGGGTGGGTGAGAGTGAGAGTGCTGGGTGGGGTGGGTGAGAGTGAAGGTGCTGGGGGGGGAGTGGTGAGTGAGAGTGCTGGGGGGTGGGTGAGAGTAAGAGTGCTGGGTGGGGTGGGTGAGAGTGAGAGTGCTGGGGTGGGGTGTGGTGTGGGGAGAGGGTGGGTGGGTGAGAGTGCTGGGGGGGGGTGGGTGAGAGTGAGAGTATTGGGGGGGGTGAGAGTGAGAGTGCTGGGGGGTGGTTGGGTGAGAGTGAGAGTGCTGGGGGGTGGGTGAGTGAGAATGCTGGGGGGGGGGGTGGGTGTGAGTGAGAGTGCTGGGGGGGGGGTGAGAGTGAGAGTGCTGGGGGGGGTGGGGTGGGTGAGAGTGTTGGGGTTGGGTGAGTGAGAGTGCTGGGGTGGGTGGGTGAGAGTGTTGGGGTTGGGTGAGTGAGAGTGCTGGGGTGGGTGGGTGAGAGTGAGAGTGCTGGGGGGGTAGGTGAGAGTGAGAGTGTTGGGGGGGGGTGGGTGAGAGTGAGAGTGCTGGGGGGGGGGGTGGGTGAGAGTGTTGGGGTTGGGTGAGTGAGAGTGCTGGGGTGGGTGGGTGAGAGTGAGAGTGCTGGGGGGGTAGGTGAGAGTGAGAGTGTTGGGGGGGAGGTGGGTGAGAGTGAGAGTGCTGGGGGGGGGGGGGGTGGGTGAGAGTGAGAGTGCTGGGGGGGTGAGTGAGAGTGTTGGGGGGTGGGTGGGTGAGAGTGAGAGTGTTGGGGGGTGGGTGGGTGAGAGTGAGAGTGCTGGGGGGGTGGGTGAGAGTGAGAGTGTTGGGGGGTTGGTGAGTGAGAGTGCTGGGGGGGGTGGGTGAGAGTGAGAGTGATGGGGGGTTGGTGGGTGAGAGTGAGAGTGTTGGGGGGTTGGTGGGTGAGAGTGGTAGTGCTGGGGGGGGTGGGTGAGAGTGAGAGTGCTGGGGGGGGTGGGTGAGAGTGCTGGGGGGGTGGGTGAGAGTGAGAGTGTTGGGGGGTTGGTGAGTGAGAGTGAGAGTGCTGGGGGGGGGTGAGTGAGAGTGTTGGGGGGTTGGTGGGTGAGAGTGAGAGTGTTGGGGAGTGGGTGGGTGAGAGTGAGAGTGCTGGGGGGGGTGGGTGAGAGTGAGAGTGTTGGGGGGGGGGTGGGTGAGAGTGAGAGTGTTGGGGGGTTGGTGAGTGAGAGTGCTGGGGGGGGTGGGTGAGAGTGAGAGTGTTGGGGGGTTGGTGGGTGAGAGTGAGAGTGCTGGGGGGTGGGTGAGAGTGAGAGTGTTGGGGGGTTGGTGAGTGAGAGTGCTGGGGGGGGTGGGTGAGAGTGAGAGTGTTGGGGGGGGGGTGGGTGAGAGTGAGAGTGTTGGGGGGTTGGTGAGTGAGAGTGCTGGGGGGGGTGGGTGAGAGTGAGAGTGTTGGGGGGTTGGTGGGTGAGAGTGAGAGTGCTGGGGGGTGGGTGAGAGTGAGAGTGTTGGGGGGTTGGTGAGTGAGAGTGCTGGGGGGGGTGGGTGAGAGTGCTGGGGGGGGGTGAGAGTGAGAGTGCTGGGGTGGGGCGTGGTGTGGGGGGGAGAGAGTGAGAGTGCTGGGGGGGGTGGGTGAGAGTGAGAGTGCTGGGGGGGTGGTGGGTGTGAATGAGAGTGCTGGGGGGTGGGTGAGAGTGCTGGGGGGGGTGAGAGTGAGAGTGCTGGGGGGGGTGAGAGTGAGAGTGCTGGGGTGGGGCGTGGTGTGGGGGGGGGGAGAGAGTGAGAGTGCTGTTGGGGGGTGGGTGAAAGTGAGTGTGCTGGGGTGGGGTGGGTGAGAGTGAGAGTGCTGGGGGGTGGGTGGGTGAGAGTGAGAGTGCTGGGGGGGGGTGGGTGAGAGTGCTGGGGGGTGGGTGAGAGTGCTGGGGGGTGGGTGAGAGTGAGAGTGCTGGGTGGGGTGGGTGAGAGTGAAGGTGCTGGGGGGGGAGTGGTGGATGAGAGTGAGAGTGCTGGGGGGTGGGTGAGAGTAAGAGTGCTGGGTGGGGTGGGTGAGAGTGAGAGTGCTGGGGTGGGGTGTGGTGTGGGGAGAAGGTGGGTGGGTGAGAGTGCTGGGGGGGTGGGTGAGAGTGAGAGTATTGGGGGGGGTGAGAGTGAGAGTGCTGGGGGGTGGGTGGGTGAGAGTGAGAGTGCTGGGGGGTGGGTGGGTGAGAGTGAGAGTGCTGGGGGGGGGGTGGTGGGTGTGAGTAAGAGTGCTGGGGGGGGTGAGAGTGAGAGTGCTGGGGGGGGGGTGAGAGTGAGAGTGCTGGGGGGGGTGGGTGAGAGTGCTGGGGGGGTGAGAGTGAGAGTGCTGGGGGGGTGGGTGAGAGTGAGTGCTGGGGGGTGGGTGGGTGAGAGTGAGAGTGCTGGGGGGGGTGAGAGTGAGAGTGCTGGGGGGGGGTGAGAGTGAGAGTGCTGGGGGGGGTGGGTGAGAGTGCTGGGGGGGTGAGAGTGAGAGTGCTGGGGGGGGGTGAGAGTGAGAGTGCTGGGGGGGGTGGGTGAGAGTGCTGGGGGGGTGAGAGTGAGAGTGCTGGGGGGGTGGGTGAGAGTGAGTGCTGGGGGGTGGGTGGGTGAGAGTGAGAGTGCTGGGGGTGGGTGGGTGAGAGTGAGAGTGCTGGGGGGTGGGTGAGAGTGCTGGGGGGGGGTGGTGAGAGTGAGAGTGCTGGGGTGGGGCGTGGTGTGGGGAGGGAGAGAGTGAGAGTGCTGGGGGGTGGGTGGGTGAGAGTGAGAGTGCTGGGGGGGTTGGGTGAGAGTGCTGGGGTGGGGCGTGGTGTGGGGAGGGAGAGAGTGAGAGTGCTGGGGGGGGCGTGGTGTGGGGAGGGGAGAGAGTGAGAGTGCTGGGGGGTGGGTGGGTGAGAGTGAGAGTGCTGGGGGTGGGTGGGTGAGAGTGCTGGGGGGGTGGTGGGTGTGAATGAGAGTGCTGGGGGGTGGGTGAGAGTGCTGGGGGGGTGGTGGGTGAGAGTGAGAGTGCTGGGGGGGGGTGAGAGTGAGAGTGCTGGGGTGGGGCGTGGTGTGGGGGGGGGAGAGTGAGAGTGCTGAGGGGGGGTGGGTGAAAGTGAGTGTGCTGGGGTGGGGTGGGTGAGAGTGAGAGTGCTGGGGGGTGGGTGGTTGAGAGTGAGAGTGCTGGGGGGGTGGGTGGGTGAGAGTGAGAGTGCTGGGGGGTGGGTGGGTGAGAGTGAGAGTGCTGGGGGGTGGGTGAGAGTGAGAGTGCTGGGTGGGGTGGGTGAGAGTGAAGGTGCTGGGGGGGAGTGGTGAGTGAGAGTGCTGGGAGGTGGGTGAGAGTGCTGGGTGGAGTGGGTGAGAGTGCTGGGGGTGGGTGGGTGAGAGTGAGAGTGCTGGGGGGTTGGGTGAGAGTGCTGGGGGGTGGGTGAGAGTGCTGGGTGGAGTGGGTGAGAGTGCTGGGGGTGGGTGGGTGAGAGTGAGAGTGCTGGGGGGGTGGGTGAGAGTGCTGGGGGGTGGGTGAGAGTGCTGGGTGGAGTGGGTGAGAGTGCTGGGGGTGGGTGGGTGAGAGTGAGAGTGCTGGGGGGGTTGGGTGAGAGTGCTGGGGGGTGGGTGAGAGTGAGAGTGCTGGGTGGGGTGGGTGAGAGTGAAGGTGCTGGGGGGGGAGTGGTGAGTGAGAGTGCTGGGGGGTGGGTGAGAGTAAGAGTGCTGGGTGGGGTGGGTGAGAGTGAGAGTGCTGGGGTGGGGTGTGGTGTGGGGAGAGGGTGGGTGGGTGAGAGTGCTGGGGGGGGGTGGGTGAGAGTGAGAGTATTGGGGGGGGGTGAGAGTGAGAGTGCTGGGGGGTGGTTGGGTGAGAGTGAGAGTGCTGGGGGGTGGGTGAGTGAGAATGCTGGGGGGGGGGTGGGTGTGAGTGAGAGTGCTGGGGGGGGGGTGAGAGTGAGAGTGCTGGGGGGGTGGGGTGGGTGAGAGTGTTGGGGTTGGGTGAGTGAGAGTGCTGGGGTGGGTGGGTGAGAGTGTTGGGGTTGGGTGAGTGAGAGTGCTGGGGTGGGTGGGTGAGAGTGAGAGTGCTGGGGGGGTAGGTGAGAGTGAGAGTGTTGGGGGGGGGTGGGTGAGAGTGAGAGTGCTGGGGGGGGGGGTGGGTGAGAGTGTTGGGGTTGGGTGAGTGAGAGTGCTGGGGTGGGTGGGTGAGAGTGAGAGTGCTGGGGGGGTAGGTGAGAGTGAGAGTGTTGGGGGGGAGGTGGGTGAGAGTGAGAGTGCTGGGGGGGGGGGTGGGTGAGAGTGAGAGTGCTGGGGGGGTGAGTGAGAGTGTTGGGGGGTGGGTGGGTGAGAGTGAGAGTGTTGGGGGGTGGGTGGGTGAGAGTGAGAGTGCTGGGGGGGTGGGTGAGAGTGAGAGTGTTGGGGGGTTGGTGAGTGAGAGTGCTGGGGGGGGTGGGTGAGAGTGAGAGTGTTGGGGGGGGGGTGGGTGAGAGTGAGAGTGCTGGGGGGTGGGTGGGTGAGAGTGAGAGTGCTGGGGGGGTGGGTGAGTGAGAGTGCTGGGGGGGGTGGTGGGTGTGAGTGAGAGTGCTGGGGGGGGTGAGAGTGAGAGTGCTGGGGGTGGGTGGGTGAGAGTGAGAGTGCTGGGGGGAGTGAGAGTGAGAGTGTTGGGGGGTGGGTGGGTGAGAGTGAGAGTGTTGGGGGGTGGGTGGGTGAGAGTGAGAGTGTTGGGGGGTTGGTGAGTGAGAGTGCTGGGGGTGGTGTGTGAGAGTGAGAGTGTTGGGGGGGTGGGTGGGTGAGAGTGAGAGTGCTGGGGGGGTGGGTGAGAGTGAGAGTGTTGGGGGGTGGGTGAGAGTGAGAGTGTTGGGGGGTGGGTGAGTGAGAGTGCTGGGGGGGTGGGTGAGAGTGAGAGTGTTGGGGGGTTGGTGGGTGAGAGTGAGAGTGCTGGGGGCGTGGGTGAGAGTGAGAGTGTTGGGGGGTTGGTGAGGGAGAGTGAGAGTGTTGGGGGGTGGGTGAGAGTGAGAGTGCTGGGGTGGGGCGTGGTGTGGGGGGGGAGAGAGTGAGAGTGCTGGGGGGGGTGAGTGAGAGTGTTGGGGGGTTGGTGGGTGAGAGTGAGAGTGTTGGGGGGTGGGTGAGAGTGCTGGGGGGGTGGTGAGAGTGAGAGTGCTGGGGTGGGGCGTGGTGTGGGGGGGGAGAGAGTGAGAGTGCTGGGGGGGGTGGGTGAGAGTGCTGGGGGGGAGTGAGAGTGCTGGGGGGTGGGTGGGTGAGAGTGAGAGTGCTGGGGGGGTGGTGGGTGTGAATGAGAGTGCTGGGGGGTGGGTGAGAGTGCTGGGGGGGGTGAGAGTGAGAGTGCTGAGGGGGGGTGGGTGAAAGTGAGTGTGCTGGGGTGGGGTGGGTGAGAGTGAGAGTGCTGGGGGGTGGGTGGGTGAGAGTGCTGGGGGGGTGGGTGGGTGAGAGTGAGAGTGCTGGGGGGTGGGTGGGTGAGAGTGCTGGGGGGTGGGTGAGAGTGCTGGGTGGGGTGGGTGAGAGTGAGAGTGCTGGGGGGTGGGTGGGTGAGAGTGAGAGTGCTGGGGGGGGTGGGTGAGAGTGCTGGGGGGTGGGTGAGAGTGAGAGTGCTGGGGGTGGGGGGTGTTGGATGAGAGTGAGAGTGTTGGGGGGTGGGTGGGTGAGAGTGAGAGTGTTGGGGGGTTGGTGAGTGAGAGTGCTGGGGGTGGTGTGTGAGAGTGAGAGTGCTGGAGGAGGTGGGTGAGAGTGAGAGTGTTGGGGGGTGGGTGGGTGAGAGTGAGAGTGCTGGGGGGGTGGGTGAGAGTGAGAGTGTTGGGGGGTTGGTGGGTGAGAGTGAGAGTGCTGGGGGGGGGTGGGTGAGAGTGAGAGTGTTGGGGGTTGGTGAGTGAGAGTGAGAGTGCTGGGGGGGTGGGTGAGAGTGAGAGTGTTGGGGGGTGGGTGAGTGAGAGTGCTGGGGGTGGTGTGTGAGAGTGAGAGTGTTGGGGGGTTGGTGGGTGAGAGTGCTGGGGGGGGGGTGAGAGTGAGAGTGTTGGGGGGTGGGTGGGTGAGAGTGAGAGTGCTGGGGGGGTGGGTGAGAGTGAGAGTGTTGGGGGGTGGGTGAATGAGAGTGCTGGGGGTGGTGTGTGAGAGTGAGAGTGTTGGGGGGTTGGTGGGTGAGAGTGAGAGTGCTGGGGGGGGTGGGTGAGAGTGAGAGTGTTGGGGGGTTGGTGGGTGAGAGTGAGAGTGCTGGGGGGGTTGGGTGAGAGTGAGAGTGTTGGGGGGTTGGTGGGTGAGAGTGAGAGTGCTGGGGGGGGTGGGTGAGAGTGAGAGTGTTGGGGGGTTGGTGGGTGAGAGTGCTGGGGGGGGTGGTGGGTGTGAATGAGAGTGCTGGGGTGGGGCGTGGTGTGGGGGGGAGAGAGTGAGAGTGCTGGGGGGGGGTGGGTGAGAGTGCTGGGGGGGTGGTGGGTGTGAATGAGAGTGCTGGGGTGGGGCGTGGTGTGGGGGGGAGAGAGTGAGAGTGCTGGGGGGGGTGGGTGAGAGTGAGAGTGCTGGGGGGTGGTGGGTGTGAATGAGAGTGGTGGTGGGTGTGAATGAGAGTGCTGGGGGGTGGGTGAGAGTGCTGGGGGGGGTGAGAGTGAGAGTGCTGGGGGGGGTGAGAGTGAGAGTGCTGGGGGGGGTGAGAGTGAGAGTGCTGGGGGGGGTGAGAGTGAGAGTGCTGGGGGTGGGTGAGAGTGAGAGTGCTGGGGGGGGTGAGAGTGAGAGTGCTGGGGTGGGGCGTGGTGTGGGGGGGGAGAGAGTGAGAGTGCTGTTGGGGGGTGGGTGAAAGTGAGTGTGCTGGGGTGGGGTGGGTGAGAGTGAGAGTGCTGGGGGGTGGGTGGGTGAGAGTGAGAGTGCTGGGGGGTGGTGAGAGTGCTGGGGGGTGGGTGAGAGTGCTGGGGGGTGGGTGGGTGAGAGTGAGAGTGCTGGGGGGTGGGTGGGTGAGAGTGAGAGTGCTGGGGGGGGTGGGTGAGAGTGCTGGGGGGTGGGTGAGAGTGCTGGGTGGGGTGGGTGAGAGTGAGAGTGCTGGGGGGTGTTGGGTGAGAGTGCTGGGGGGTGGGTGGGTGAGAGTGAGAGTGCTGGGGGGTGGGTGGGTGAGAGTGAGAGTGCTGGGGGGGGTGGGTGAGAGTGCTGGGGGGTGGGTGAGAGTGCTGGATGGGGTGGGTGAGAGTGAGAGTGCTGGGGGGTGTTGGGTGAGAGTGCTGGGGGGTGGGTGAGAGTGAGAGTGCTGGGTGGGGTGGGTGAGAGTGAAGGTGCTGGGGGGGGAGTGGTGGATGAGAGTGAGAGTGCTGGGGGGTGGGTGAGAGTAAGAGTGCTGGGGGGGGTGGGTGAGAGTGAGAGTGCTGGGGTGGGGTGTGGTGTGGGGAGAAGGTGGGTGGGTGAGAGTGCTGGGGGGGTGGGTGAGAGTGAGAGTATTGGGGGGGTGAGAGTGAGAGTGCTGGGGGGTGGGTGGGTGAGAGTGAGAGTGCTGGGGGGTGGGTGGGTGAGAGTGAGAGTGCTGGGGGGTGGATGGGTGAGAGTGAGAGTGCTGGGGGGGGTGGTGGGTGTGAGTGAGAGTGCTGGGGGGGGTGGTGGGTGTGAGTGAGAGTGCTGGGGGGGGTGGTGAGAGTGAGAGTGCTGGGGGAGGTGGGTGAGAGTGAGAGTGCTGGGGGGTGGGTGGGTGAGAGTAAGAGTGCTGGGGGGTGGATGGGTGAGAGTGAGAGTGTTGGGGGGGGTGGATGGGTGAGAGTGAGAGTGCTGGGGGGGGTGGTGGGTGTGAGTGAGAGTGCTGGGGGGGTGGTGAGAGTGAGAGTGTTGGGGGGTGGGTGAGAGTGAGAGTGTTGGGGGGGTGGGTGGGTGAGAGTGAGAGTGTTGGGGGTGGGTGGGTGAGAGTGAGAGTGTTGGGGGGTGGTGGTGAGAGTGGTAGTGCTGGGGAGGGGGTGGTGAGAGTGAGAGTGCTGGGGGGGTGGGTGAGAGTGAGAGTGTTGGGGGGTTGGTGGGTGAGAGGTGCTGGGG